>NC_133130.1:28839516-29142850 GCF_048418815.1 Hemitrygon akajei
TACTAATCTTTTATTTGGAAAAATTGTTGACACTCAAGAAAATTCCCTTTTTCAACTGATGTTCTGGGATCTTGAATTACTTGGATGGGAAGCTGGGCTTAATTACAGAGACAAAGGACTGAATGTTACGCAGTCCAGACTACGCTCATTTTGGCAGTTGTTTATCTGACCGGTTAATGAGCTCAAGGTCTGTAGCAATTTGAAGCACTTGCTACAGTATCTTCTGACTGTGCCACTTAAATTTAGCTGCCACAGAGAAGGGGAAGAAAATACAGGAAATAACTGCACCAAGGCATGACACAAAAGTGCATTCAGTACTCTTCACTTCTATATTTGAACCTTTCTTTATCGTTCATGTGTTGTGTACAATAGATAACTTTGATCTGATGGTTTAAACTCCTGGGAATATAGTCATTATTTTGAAAGATTACATAAGATCATTGTTTCAAAATCTCATTGATATTTATTTTACTTTTAATTTTCATATCTGCAATAAAAAAACTGGTCGATTCTTTCCTAGTGCTCCCTGAAGATAGGTGGAGGGGCAGGTAGTGTTGAGGAAGAGGTGTGACAGGACATATACATATTAGGAAAATGGGCAATGTTGTGCCAGACAGAATACGGTATATGGAAGTGTGTGGTCATGCACTGTGGTGGAAGGAATAAAAGAGCAGGCTATTTTCTAAACGGGGAGCAAATTAAAAAATTAGAGATGAAAATGGACAGGGGAGCCCTAGTGCAGGATTTCCTGAAAGGTTAACTTGCAGTTGATTGAGTGGTAAGGAAGAGAAATGCAATGTGAGATTTCATTTTGAGAGGACTAGACTATAAAAGCAAGGATGAAATGCTTATCACATTTGGTGTATTGTGAGTGGTGTTTGGGCCTGTATCTAGGAAAGGATGTGCTGGAGTTGGGGAGTGTCTAGAGGAGGGTTACGAGAATGATCACAGAAATGAAGGAGTTACCTTTTGAGAAGCATTTGATGCCTTTGGGCCTGTACTCACTGGAAATTAGAAGAATGAGGGGGGATCTCAATGGAACTTTCTGAATATTGAAAGGCCTAGATAGAGAGGCTGTGGAGAAGATATTTCCAATAGGGTGAAAGATTAGGACCAGAGGGCGCAGCTTCAGAATAGAAGAATGACCCTTCAGAACAGAGATTTCTTGAATCCCTGGAATTTAATGTCATAGACAACTGTATGGGCCAAGTCATTGGGTATACTTAAAGTGGAGGTTGATACGTTCTTGGTTGATAAGGATGTCAAAAGTTATGAGGAGAAGGCAGGGGAATGGAGTTGAGAGGGTAAGTAAATTAGCCATGATCAAATGGAGAAGCAAAACAGTTTAGATGTAGAGTCTCAACCTGAAACATTAACTTCCTTCCACAGATGATGTCTGACCTGCTGAGTTCTTCTAGTGCTTTGTGTGTTCCTCAGTTTGAAAATGATGGATCATTGTTCTGATAAATAGAGGTGATGCTGTTTGTTCACTTTTCAGAAGGAGGACAGACCACCACCTCTGAGAAGGGGAGTTTTGCCAGAGTAATGCTAAAATCAAGGTGGCTTACTCAGGAAATGCAGGATTTGAAACAATGCCAACCTCAAGCTGCTCAGTTTGTGCATATCTTATGCATGTTCATTCTAGTGTCAGAGAATTAAATCAACCAAACATATGCCACCAGCAATGTACATTACCAGTGCAGTGATTTTTTTGCTGCGTAGCTTATCCAGATGCACATCATACAATTTTCCTTTTCAGTAAGTCTCCTACATAAAAATCAATGAAGTAGTGTTATGATCCATTATATGTTATTTTGCAAACTGCTTTTTCATATCATTGAAATACAGAATTGCAATGCTGATTCATTTGGTCTGACTTACAAATTACTTACCTGTAGTTCAAATTGAAATGAACACAAAGGGACTACAGTATATGTGGTCAGATAACAGTAAATTCTAACTGAGCTTGAGCCCTGTACCAGGTTAAATTATAAATTGATATGCAGAGTGTTAGTCTAGGAAACATTGAGTGGTAGCACACTTAGATGCATTGAGAAGTAGTGGAGCAATTAGCTTCTTCACTTGTTGTTTTAGAGTCCCACTGCTTAGATGTGAATGTCGGGTTAGTATGGGTCAGTTGGGCTGAAAGGTCTGTTTCCATGCTGTATGACTGTATGGCTTTATAGCACAGAAAGACATCCTTAGGCCAGTCATAATTATCATTCTGCCTAACTATGCTAATTCCATTCCCCAGCACTTGATCCAATGCCTTCTAAACCTTTGTGATGCGATTACTTGTCCATATATATGTTGTGAGAGCGCATGCCTCCATCACTTTCTCAGGCAGTATATTCAAGTTTCCAACTACCCTCTGGATGAGAAAAAAAATCCTCATCCTCCCTAACTCTCTTATTCCCCACCTTAAACTTATCCCCTCTGGTTTTGGATGTTTCTGGTATGGTTAGAGTTCCTCACTATTAATGCTCTTCATAATTTTGTGCACTTTAATGCTAGGCAACATCCAAATAAATTCTTGCATCTTTCCAGAGATTTAAGACCTTCCTACATTGTTTCATCTGAAGCAAAACAACTGTGTGAGATGGAGCATCTCAATAAATTAGACTTGTTGAGATCATTGTAAGGTTAGCTGGATTAGATTGGAGAGCTGGATTAATTTGCTATTTTTTTGCTTGACCGTGAATATTGTAATTTCCACTTAACAAGGAGTTTATTGAGATTTTCTGTTTAGAGCTACAGTATATGACTTTAAATAATCAGTTATCAGTTGTCTTCATGATCAGGAATGGCACGCATTATTTTTCATAGCTTATACACTCACTATTCGTGAATATGATTGGCAAGGCTGAGACTGTCATCTATACCGAGTCCCATTTCATAATGTGGTTGACAGCCAGCCACATTACTGTGGGTCCACTTTAGGTGAAGGTGACAAATTTCCTTCTCTGAAGGTGGTTTAGGAACAATGTATGTGTTTATGACAATTCAGTGTTTTCACAGAACCACAGAAAATTTATGTCACAGATTGTGGCCTCTTGGGCCATTGTGTTCAGCTCAGTTAACCAAAGAACTAACCAGCCAACACTATGCAACCTCATTCCTGTGGTCCTGTTAGTCACATATTTGAGTACACGTGCAAGTTTTTTTCTACATTTTTATAATTCACCAAGTCTGCTACCACTACTAACCTTTTACCTTGCTACATGTGACAATAATAACCAACTTACCAATACCAATTTAGTAAATTAGTTATAGACTCCTACTACTACCTGAGTGAGGAAAAGATTTTTCCTTATTTACCCTCCAATCCTTACAAGAGTTACCACTCCCAAAAGCCTCCACATCCAACACACCATTCTCGGCAACTTCCACCATCTCCGAAGGGATCCGGCCACCAAATGCATCTTTACCTCTCCCCCACACCCGCTTATAACATGAATTGCTTCCATATGTGATTCCCTTGTCCATTTGTCCCTTCCCACTAATCTCCCTCCTGGCACTTTCCTGCAAACGGCCCAAGTACTACACCCGCTCATTCACCTCCTTCCTCACCTCCATTCAGGGCCCCAAGCAGTCCTTCCAGGTGAAGCAACACTTCACCTGTGAATCTGCTGGAGTCACCTACTGTATCTGGTGCTCCCGATTTGGCCTCCTCTACTTTGGTGAGACCCATCGTAAATTGGGGGACCGCTTCGTTGAGCACCTCCGCTCCAACTGCTAAAAGCGGAACTTCCCCATGGGCAAACATATTAATTCCAATTTCTATTCCTGCTCCGACATGTCAGTCCATGGCCTCCTCTTGTGCCACCATGAGGCCTCCCTCAGGGTGGAGGACCAACACCTTATATTCCGTCTGGGCAGCCTCCTACCTGACAGCATAAGTATCTATTTCTCCTCTGGTAAAAAAAAATCCCTCCTCCTCCCCTCTTCTTCTATTCCCCACTCTTGCCTCTTACCTCTTCTCACATGCCTAGCACCTCCCCTTGGGTCCCCCACCTCCTTCCCTTTCTTCTATCGTCCACTGTCCTCTCCTATTAAATTCCTTTCACTCTAGCCCTTTACCTTTCGTACTCACCTGGCTTCACCTACCACCTTCTAACTATCCTCCTTCCCCTCCCCCTACCTTTGTATGGCATCTTCCCCTTCCTTTCCAGTCCTGAAGAAAGGACTCTACCTGAAATGTCGACTGTTTATTCATTTCCATAGATGCTGCCCGATCGGCTGAGTTCCTCTAGCATTTTGTGTGTGTTGCTTCTAATAGTTACTTTGAAGCTATATTCCCATGATGCTGCCTAGCCTGCTGTGTTCTACCAGCATTTTGTGTGTGTTGTTGTTTGTATTTCCAGCATCTGCAGATTTCCTCGTGTTCCCTTGATTCTTGATCACTTTTGCTAAGGCTATCTTTTTAACCTCAGATTTATTTAATTCTGAATTTGAATTCCTCAGTGGCTATCGTAATATTCAAACTAATGTCTCTGGATCAGTGATTCTGGCTCCTGATTGTTGCACCAGTCAATTAACTACCCTGCTAGCTTGACCCTTGGGTAGTAGCATACACTGTAAAATATAGTCAGTAATCTCTGAAGTAAAGCATTGAGCTAGCTGATACATTCACACAGGGCAGTAAGATTCACCACTATTTATAATTATACTTTTAAAAGCTGACCTCTTTTTTGTTTTACTTTTGGATTGAAATCCGTGTTGTCCTTTGTTGGGGGAATTTTAAGTGATTGGTTTTCTAGTTCGTTTTGGCAATCCAGCATCTGGAGGAATACCTTAAACAGCAGTATCTTGTTTCCCACTGTGTGTTTCTGAGATGCAGCCGTAGTTGCAGTGGAAGGCAGGAAATCCCTTTGCAATGTTAGTGCCATCAGCTCTGTTTAGTCTCTAAATATTGCTCCTTTCTTCAGGATTGTGTTTTTAATATACAGTATTTAGAAAGGTATGAAAAGAAATTTGGATTTATCTAGGACAAAAATTGTTTTGGGGCTGTATGTTGCGATTATATCATCCAACCTAAATATCAGGACAGGCCATCTTGTTTTCTTTCTGCACTTTGACAAATAGTGCTATTTTCCAAGACCCTGTGGTACTCCATTAAAGGCATGCAGGTTGTGGTGAAGGTTTGACTAGAATTATTTCCACAGAGGTTTTAACATAAATGATGCATTTCATGATATGTATTCAAGATTCAAGATTGTTTAATGTAATTACTTACTGTCGGTTACGCTGCTGGCGTTTAGGTCAGTATTGAAGCTCCTCCATCTCTGGCTGCATTCACCGTGTCAGTAGCTTCCTCTCGATGTTCACTAATAGACTCATACAAGTCCCAGGTGGAGACTAGGGAATACTGTTACACTCTGATGCAGAAGAATTCTTTGTTGCTGTTTCCGTAACAATTTTTTTTTACCCGATTGGGTTATTAGCCGTGAGCTGAACCCCTGAACCTGGATGATCAATGGATCACCCTTTGACCTGCTTGGCGTGGGTGACTCTACCAAGAGCCAAAGCATAAAGCCCTGACTACAGACAACATAGATCTCCAGGTCATTGAGGCATGTAGCTCTCAGGAACAGGACAACCAGCTACAAGGAAATCAAAAGCACTAAAATACTAATCCCTCCTCCCTACACCATGTCTATATCCCTCCATCCTCTTTATATCCAAGTGCTTAGCCAAACATCTCTTAAACACCTCTAATGTATTTGCTTCAACCACTGTACCAGACAGTGCATTCCAGGCATCCAGGATTCTCTGAGTAAGAAACTTACCCCTCACATCCACATTGAACCCCTCTCACCTTCAATGCATGCCCTCTGAAATTAGATATTTCAACCCTGGGAAACAGATTCTCTCAGTTACTCTATCTATGCCTCTCAAAATCTTATAAACCTCTATCGGATCTCCCCTCAGCCTCTGACGCTCCAGAGAAAACAACCCAGGTTTATTCAGCCTCTCACAATAGTACACGCACACTAAACCAGGTAGCATCCTGGTGAACCTCTTCTGTACTCCCTCCAAAGCCGCAATGTCCCCCTTATTATTGAGCAACCAGAACTGTATGCAATACTCCAGATGTGGCCTAACCATAGTTTTATAAAGTTGTAACATAACCTGTCTTTTGAACTCAATGCCTCGCCCAATGAAAGAAAGGCCTTCTTAACCACCTTACCAACCTGTGCAGCCACTTTCAACGAGCTATGAACTTCTATCCCAAGGTTTCTTTGCTTAGCAACTTTGTTAAGGACCTTGCTCTTAACACTGTTCTGTCTCCTTGCATTTGCCCGATTGAGGTGCAACACCTCACATTTATCTGAGTTAAACTCCACTTGCCATTCTCCATCCATATCTGCAACTGGTTTATATCACACTGTGTTCTTTGCCAACCTTCTAGACTATGTACAGCCCCACCAATCTTGGTATCATCTGCAAGTTTACCTTCCCTCTCATCTACATTTTCATCCAGGTCATTTATATACATCACAAACAGCAGAGGTCCCAGCACTATGAACTCCACTAATTACAGACCTTCAGCTACAATAAGTCCCTTCAACCCCTACCTTCTGTCTTCTATGTACAAGCCAGTTCTGAATCTAAATGCCCAATTTTCTGCAGATCCCATGCATCTTAATCTTCTGAATTAGCCTTCCATGAGGGACTTTATCAAACACCTTGTGAAATCCATGTAAACAATATCCACTGCCTTACCCTCATCAGTCTCTCTCATCGCATTGTCAAAACACTCAATCATGTTGTCAAGACATGACCTGACATGCAGAAAGCCATAATGGCTCTCTCTAATTTGGCTATTTATTTCTAAATGCTCATATATCCCATGCCGAAGAATTTTCTCCAGCAATTTCCCTACAACCGACATGGGTCTCACTGGTCTATAGTCCCCAGGGTTTTCCCTTGTTGTCTTCTTAAATTAGCTACTCACCAATACCCCAGGACCTCACCTGTGGCTGGAGAGGGCACGAGGATACTGGTCAAAGGCCCAGCAATCTCTTGCCTCATTCAATATCCCATGGTAAATCCCATCAGGCGTTGGGGACTTATCCACCTTAATACTCCTTAGGAGGCCCCACACTTCCTCCGCCTTGACCTCTAAATGCCTGAACATATTCATGCACTCAGTACTGATCTCCTGGTCCTCCATATCCTTTTCCTTGGTAAATACTGAAGCAAAGTACTCATTAAGTACCTCACTCACATTCTCTGCACCCAAGCAAATGTTACCCCCTTTATCCTTGCGTGGTCCCACCCTCTCCCTAGTTATCCTTTTACTCTTAATGTATGTATAGAATAATTTGGGATTCATCTTAATCCTACCTGCCAAGGACATTTCATGTGTCTCTCCCCCCTGCCACTTTCCTAATTCCCTTCTTTAGTTCTTTTCTGGCTTGTTTATACTCCTCATGTGCTTCATTTGATCCTGACTTCCAAAGATTTACATACTGTTCCTTCTTGGTTAAATTCATCACCTCTCTGGACATCCAAGTTTCTCTTATCTCTCAATCCCCATACTTCCTTCTCACAGGAGCATACTTTTCTTGTACTTGATCTTGTAGTTCATCTTCAAACTTTCTCCACATGTCTGTTCTCATATGGACTTGCCAGAGAAAAGGTGTTCCCAATTAACACTTCTTAGTTCTTTCCTAATGACCTCATGATTCTCCATATTCCAATTTAAAACTCTCCCACAAGGATCATACCTATCCTTATCTATAGCAATCCTGAAAGATAAGGAGATGGGGTCAGTGTTCCCTAACTGTTCATCCACGGAAAGGTCAGTCACCTGGCCAGGCTCATTACCCAACACCAGGTCCAGTGTGACCCCTCCTCTCATTCGATCATCCACATATTGATTTAAGAAACGTTCCTGGGTGCACTTAACAAACTCAGCCCCATCTAAATCCCTTACATTAAGAAGGTCCCAGTTTATATTAGGGAAGTTGGAATTCCCATGACAGCAACTCTATTATTTTTGCACATTTCCTTAATCTGATTACATACCTGTTCTTCGATATCCCGGTGGCTTTTGGGGGTGGGGGAGCACGTTCTGTAGTTCCATCAATGTGATTACACCCTTCCTATTCCTGAGTTCTACCCAAATGGACTTGGTGTCTGAACCCTCCATTATGTCTCTGGGTGCAGCTGTGATATTATCCCTGCTTCGAAGTGCAACACCACCTCCTCCTCTTTCTTTTTTAAAACTTCGAAAACCTGGTACATTAATCACCCACTACTGCCCCTCTCTCAACCAAGTTTCAGTAATGGCCACAACATTGTAGTTCTATGTACTGATCCATGCTCTAAGTTCTTTTAGCATTGAACTGTGGACATTTCAAACTATCTGTCCCAACTGCAAGACCAGTTTAAGCTCTTCTGACTAGGATCAGCAAACCTCCGGCCAGGATATAGGTCCCCCTCCAGTTCAGGTGCAACTCTTGTGCAGGTCACCCCCTCCCTTCCACAGAAAAGGTTCTAATGGCCGAAGAACTTAAAACCCTGTACCCTGCACCATCTCCACGGCCACTCATTCATATGTGCTATCACCCCATTCCTAGCCTGTGCCACAGGGTCTATAACCTCTGCTGCCCTTCTCTTCAGCCTCTTTCCTAACTGTATATACTCACTGCGTAGGAGCTCTTCCCTTTTTCTGCCTATGTCATTGGTGCCAATATGCACCATGAACTCTGGCTGTTCCATTTCCCCCTTGAGAATATCCTGAAGCAGTTCTGATACGTCATGGACCCTAGCACCCGGGAGGCAACACACCATCTCATTTGCAGCCACAGAATCTCCTTTCTGTCTTCCTAATTATTGAGTCCCCTTCACTACTGCACTACCTGACTTTACCCTTGCCTTTTGGGGCTCCGAGCCGGCCAGGGTGCCACCAGCCTGGCAGCTGCTGCTGTGATCTGCTGGTTCATCTCCCCCAGCAGTGTCCAAAGGGGTATATTTGTTTCTGAGGGGAACCCATCACCAACTTCTTAATCTCCTTACCTCTCCTGGTAGCCACCCAGGTGCTGTCAGAAGCCTGCAGTCTGGGTGAGATCGCCTCTTCGAAAGTCTCGTCAATAATATCTTCAGCCTCCCGAATGACCCTGAGTACATTCAACTCCAGCTCCATCTCCTAGACCTGGTTAGTCAGCCACTGAAGATGGATGCACTTCCGGCAGATGTAGTCGTGTCAGGTAGCCTGAATTCCCACATCTGACAGGATGCATTGGGCAGTTTTAACAACCTGTGGTAGAGCCTTCTTGTTTGCTTTGATGTGCATGTGATGAATAAATTAGAGAGTCTATTATACTTACATTAATCTTGCAAGGGATTACAGTATATTTTGAGGGCATCGTTGGGCTGTGATCACAGGACGTTCCAGTGGCCTTCACACTGGAAAATCGACTTTACGGCATTTACACGCAGAAGGAAGAGGGACAGTGAGAGGCTGCAAGAAATCAGATTATTCAAACAACTCTCAGGGAGAGTCTGATTATCTTGGAAGTTGCCCATTTGTCGTGATGCTCAGGTGTGGACTTTTGGCAGGAGCTTTGCCCGAGAAGCCTGCGCACCAGTTTAGATTTACACTGAATTACATTGAGAGTAAAGCACAGAAATTTACTATTAACTCCAATTGGTCCATATGAAACATCTCCCTCCAGATCCCCTTCAACAAGCCAATCAGCAGAAACTTTAAATCCTCCCATGCATGTATTTAGTTTCCCCTAAGTTAAGTCTTTAAAGCAGGACTTCCTAATCTTTTTTATGCCATGGAACCCTGCCATTAACTGAGGGGTTTGTGGACTCCATGTTGGGTACCCTCTGCTTTAGAGGGGCAATATACAGTTAGAGTGAGCTCCTTTGATTTACCCTCTGCTGGATTTAGTACCACGATGCAGAATTCTGTTTGCTTTCCTGTCTGCAGAGTGTTTAAAAGAACAAATAATTCATCAGAGACTAACACATAGTAGAGTGCCTTGTGCTTTATTTGCTGTAAAACCCTTAACATTATCATCATTTACTTAACAGACAGCGCAGGGCGGCGGTCATCGGACACTCCTGTATGGACATGCAGTATTGCTCAGGCACTCGTACAGTGGAATGGTAAGTTACTAACTTTTGTGAACTATTTTACGCCCAAATTCACAAATGGAATTCAAATTTTTTATTATTGTGGTGCTCATATAGAAGAAAGTAGATCTAATCTGACATTTGTTCATAGCGTAATAGAAAACATCCAAATTACCAATTATCCTTTGCAGCAAACATTTACTGAATTGGTCCCTGACTGTTTGATGTGGACAAGGGACTCCAAGGACTTTGAGATTTATTTCTAGATCCCTTGAGAATATTTAACTGTGAAAAACTATAACATGCTTTGCAGAACACCTACAACAATATGTTTAGATAGCAAAATAAAACAGAAAATACTTGAGTAAGGCAGCATTTGTGGTAAGAGATATGGAGTTAACACTTTGGGTCCGATGATCTTGGATGTTCCTTCCGTTTTTCCCTCTAGTGATTTCATCTGGCCTGCTGATTATTTCTAGTATTCTCTGTTTTTATTGCTAATTTGCAGTTAGTGGCTTGAACTGATTTAGAAAGCTTGAAAATTCCTCATCAGTGACCTGCTGTTTGCTACCGTTCTCATGTAAACTGTCGCCAGTCTGAGATTTTAACCCATTGCTGTCCTGCCTTTTGTTTCCAAGTATCTTTCTTGTTTGTCCACATCTCGATCTTCAACAGACAAATTGGCCTTTGATGTCGGATTGCAGGAAGACACAACTGGTATGTTTAAAGGAAGTATTACTCTTTCTTTGGTTAGACAAGCGAACATGGGATTTGTTTCCCTCCTTCATGTGACAGGTTGACTTGTTTTGCTAGCCCTGCCAGTAGTGCAGCACATGAGTTGGTGGGAGGAAAGTGGATACAGCAGGCTCACAGCAAAGCCTAACCTTCATTTGGGTTATTATTGGATGTGTGTGCATGAGGCAACTTGTATTGGACATAGAAGAGCCTGGATTTGAAAGACAAAACTATCACACCACACCTGAGAGGTGAGCGTCGATGACTGGGCCTTAGGGAATCAAATGTTGTTTAACTAATTTGAAATATCCCTTCGCTATTCAACTACCTGTGTTTAAAGTATTTTAAAATATTAAGAGAAGATGACATTTAATTAAATCATGTTTAACTGTCAATAAATAATTAAAACCGAATAAACTAGTGCTAGTACTTACTGCGGAGGAAGCCACAACCATGCAGTGATCTTCAGGACTGGAGGTGTTTCACACTGTCTCCCCGCTCACCTGGGCTCAGTGATTACACTGGCCTGTGGCCTCCAACATGTTTTCATCCATTGTTTTTGCCCCTCAGTCAGCTTGTTTCAGGTCAAAGTATGTGTGTTCCCCCAAAGGCAATCAGGTTTAAAATCCGGAAACAGGCACATGGTGTATGACAGGACGGCCTCTTCCCTGTGGAATTGTTCAGACTGCAGTGGTGCTGAAGGAAGTGGAGGCAGACCCTCAGTGTACGGCCAGCTGAAGAATGTCTCTCATGCCGTGTTGATTCTAAATGGTGTCAAGCTTTTGTTGCAGAAGTTGTGATTCCAAGGGTTACATTTCTCAATCTGAAATATTCACCTCCACAAGGACTCAAAATGAAAGGAGACACTTATACAGTGGAATTCAAAATTTTGGCACCTTCCAAAAGTTGAAAGACAACAGAACTTGCGCTGTGAAAGGTTTCAGACTTAAAATGAGCGTTGCGTCAACAGCAATGCAAAGTTTATAATCAAAAGGCAGATGTATTTACTTCATGAGCCGCACTATTAAAGGGTCAGCTTATGTCTTTGAACCCAGAACTCGGTCTGTGTTTCAAAGTTTCACTTTATACCTGTGGCACCCATATGGAAAATGAACGTGTGCTGCAGGGAGCATTGTTTTAACACTCCTGTTTGTGTAGGGGAGGCCTGCTGGTGGACCATACATCCAGCCTCTAAACAACGCTCAGAAGGAGAAAAAGTGCGTGTTGGAGATGACCTTATTTTAGTCAGCATTTCCTCAGAGCGGTACCTGGTGAGTAAAACGTTTCACTGATCACTTTTCAGTGCTTGCAAGGAAGCATACCATGATTTTCATTCTCTGATTAGGCTGAATTAGCAGAAATCAAGCAAAGTCAAACCAAGTTCATTTACATTCCTTTTCGTACGTAAGATGTTTAGTCCAACTTAAGTTTCCATAGGACATGGACGATGTTTAAATATGCTTTCAAACAAAAAAAAAATGTCTGCTGGTTAAGCTTCTGTGTTGCGAGCCATTATAAAGATTCAGTTGTCTTAAGCTCTTAGCTACTTTTGATTGACAGCGAAGCTTTAAGTCCTAAACCTAAAGTTGATGAAAGCCTTACCATCCAGAATTTCCACTCCCATTGTTTATGGATGTTGATGTGAGGATTAAGATAGGAATTGGAGGCTTCTGTTAAGAATACCTTATGATGGAGAGGCTTCACATGGAGCACGTCTACTCTTTTGGTGATAATATGCCAGGGGCCAGAGAACGAAAAGAGAGAAAGTAAGGGTGGTGTGGGGAGGTTTGACAGTACTGGAGGGAAACTGGCAGTAAAAAGAGAAATAAAGTCCCATTAATGTTTGGGAATTAGTTATTTTGCAATTTTGTCAGAAACTTGCTCACATCTTAATTGTTAGATTTCAGACGTGAAAAAAGTCCAGAGGTTGACAGATTCATTGCTGGCACCATACATGCTAGATTGATATTTCAGCATGTCGTAGTTCACATCCAGAATGGAGTGAACTTTGGAGAGGAAATGCAGTGCTCAGTTGTGACTGACTAGCATGTTTAACCCCGCTCACAGACAGAGAATTTCAGAACAAATATGATGGGTAACCTGAAACACTTGATCAGGATTGATGTAATGTCTTTATGCAATATCTGAAATGTGTGGCTGCGATTTATGTAAAAATGCTTACTTTTCTATGTATCTAGAAGACATGATGCAATGTTGGCTGAATCCACTAATGTTATTTAAAGTGGACTTTGAACTAATGTTCAAATATATTTAAGAAAATCTTCATCTACTTGTCTTATTAAATGATGATAGAATAAATTCTTGAAGCACCTTTGAAGGCCGTAGTGTTTACACTTTGAATGTCTTGAGGGGATGCCACGTCTGAACTGGGCAGTTTTTTTACAAATGTACTTAAGCTTAGCCTGCAGTCTTGAGATGATGCTGAGCTGATCTGTTCTCTTGCAGCATTTGTCATATGGCTATAGCACATTACATGTTGATGCCGCATTTCAGCAAACCCTCTGGAGTGTTGCTCCAATTTGCTCTGGAAGTGAAGTGGCGCAAGGTAAGATTGGTTCAATTTCCCCCCCCCCCTCCCCTCCTGTAGTAACAATGCTGCAATAGTGTCGTTATATTTACAACCTGCCAAAATACCTCACATACACATTGCACCGTGAAATAACACCACTCTCCGATGGTTTTAGAGCAATTCTTTCCTTTATATTGTTTTTAATCGATGGCCAGAATTTCAGTTTATTTCACCAATTTCTTTTCTGTCTCACTGTCCTTTTTGCAATTCCCACTACGTCATGCACCATACCAGACATGACCAAGCAGAAATGTACCAGATCAGTAACAGAGTTATTTACTATTAAAAGAAACTCTTAACTGATGAACACCTTACCAAGAACTTCAGCTTAGATATGCACCCCAAATTCCCAGTTTTTATTGCAGGGGTTCCCAACCTTTTTTATGCCATGGAGCCTTACCATTATCCAAGGGGTCTGTGGATCCCCGTTTGGGAACCCCTGTTTTCGATATTCCAGTAATGAGGGGCAGAAGGAACATAAATGCAGCAGCATTGCTTGGCTGTACAGCCCTCTCTTTCCTATTCAGGACTTAGTGAGATCATGATTAGTCTGTTTATGGCTTCTGCTAGACTTTCCTGCTTGATCCCAATCACTCTTGAACAGTAAAGACCTAATCCTTTGTTGCATAATGATATAACCAAATTTTGAGTCAAAGATTTGATAAATGAAAAAAGAAGCAAGAGTAGGCCATTCAAGACTTAAACCTGTCCGCCATTCAATAAGAACATCTGATCTTTTACCTCAACACCAGTTTTCTGCACTGTTGTTTGATTCTACTGATAACGAGAAATCAATTAACTTCCTAGAACTCAGTAGTTCAGATATCATCTGTGGATGGAAATAAACAGCTGACATTTCGGCCTGGGATTTTTCATCATATCCTGATGAAGGGTCTTGGCCTGAAATGTTGACCGTTCGTTTCCCTCGGTAGATGCTGCCAGACCTGCTGAAGTCCTCCAGCATTTTGTGTATGTTTCTCAAGATTTCCAGCATCTGTAGAATGTCTTGTATCTATCAACCCTTGATTTAAATTCACCGAAAAAGTGAGCATTCAAAGGTCTAATAGGGTAGAAAATTCCAAAGATCCACTGCCTTCTTTTTTCCATTTTCAATGATCTTTCCCTTATTTGAGTCTCTTAATTTGATGTTCCTCAAACTGGTGAAACGTCCTCCCTGTTGTTTGTATGTTTCAATAAGGTCATCTCCTTCCAAACTCTAGAGAAAAGTGCCACGCTTGCACAATTTCTCCACAGTTAATAACCGATTATCCCACTGACCAATCTTTTGAATCTTCACTGCAGTCTCTCCTTAAAGGTCTTGTGGTAGATGTTCAAGTTGTGATGCTGTGTGACACTGAGTCAGTATTCCCTCTAATTTGTAATGAGTGTGCACAAAAATCTTGTGCTGTGCAATTTTTGCCCAATGACAACAATATGAGCGCATTGAATTTTATATGTAGAGGTATTCATTTTAACAGGTAGCAAAACACTGTCAGTAAGAACCTTGATCTCTTTTGGGTTTGATCATTTTTGCTCTCGTTCATCTGCACTCTCACAAAGCATATGAAGCAGGCCTATAGTGGGTAATGAAAGATTTTCTTGCCGGAGCTTTTGCACACCATCCATATGTGATTTGCTTTTGCATTGCAACAAAACACGCAGAAAAGACCAGTTTCTGTATTGTACATAAATATTTCTCATAGCATGCTCCTGACCTCATGAGCTTTCGGTGTAGCATTTTCTACTGTTTTATTAAGCCATACCACTTTAACTAAACTAGCAGTTCTTTTGCACTTCACGCCCTTTGCTTCTTTGGAATTCGACATAGTGAATCAATAATTTCTCCGGTGAAAACAGTATAAACAAGCCATTTCTAAAACCTGCAGACAAATCATCACAAATTCCACATTGCCAACACCATCCACATCAGACTGTTTGGAATTGTGAGATATAATTACCATGCCAACGAGGCAGAGGGTAGCAACCTGTTGTGTGAAGTTTAAATCCCTTTGTGTGCTAGTAACAAAAGATGTGTGCACGGGCACACATGCACTCACCCTAGAGGGAACATTGCCTGGAAGGCAATATGAACAGTAATTTTCCATGCACCTGCTATCTTGTCTTTCTTCACGGTAGAGGTCATTGCTTTTGGCAAGTGACCATATGCATAATCGTCTTTGCCTGTTACTTCTTGGGTAAAAGTGCTATTTGCTATTTCTCTGTATATGTCTGATTGTTTTCCAAGTCTTGCTGGAAGCAGGCTGGGTTTGCTCCAATGTCTTATGGTCTTATGGCCATTTGCTTAGAAGATGCAAGTGATCGTACATCTGTGCTTTTGATGCTATGATGAAAGGAAGGCCATTACTGACGCCTCCTTTAGGATTCCACTCCAGCTTTCTCAGTGGGAGATGAGGGGGTGGTCTTGCATCATTACTTCCAAATTTCAGCGTCTGTTTTTTAATGCTGATTGACAAACCATGCTGGTTAAGTATGAATCATTTTCTCCCATCTACATACTCGATGCAAATAATAGCTCTTCCTACAAGGAAATCCCCATGTTCTGTGGGCTGTTCATTTTATACAGTGTTCAAGTGGAACAGATGCCTCATGATTGCCTGACTGTTTGTTACTAAACTTTAACTCTTAAAGCTGGGTCCAGCTGTCACCTGAAAGTGACTTTTGTTTCCTTGTTTGACTGTTGTTTCTGCATCACCTCTGACATTTTGTTCCCTCCTAGTAAATCCTTTCGAGGCAGGAGTTCTTTCACAGTCATTCATATAACACCGAGCCTGAAGCATGTCGCCCAGTCTTATCTGGCTCTCAAAGATTTGGAGGAAGAGGGAGCATTTGGCCAAAAAGAGGTAGAGTAGAAACACTGTCATCACAGGTTATAGAATTATAGAGCACTACAGGGCAGAAAAAGGTCTTTTGGCCCATCCAATCCATACTTGCTTCCTCCTCTGCCTAGTCCCTACCTGCACCTGGACCAAATCCCTCCAAACCCCTCTTATCCACGTATGTATCAAAACTTCTCTTAAAAGGTACAATTGAACCCAGATCCACCACTTATATTCCAGTGTTAGTATCCACTTAAATTTAACCCCAGAATCATCATCTCAGACTGTACTTACTGACCTGAGCATGTCTGAAGAGACTGGCATTTGATACCCCATGTCTGCTTCCATTCGTAATGTTATAGAGTCATAGAAAGTACAACACAGAAACAGGCCCTTCCGCCCATCTAGTTTGTGCCGAACCATTTAAACTGCCTCCTCCCATTGACCTGCACTGGGACCATAGCCCTCCATACCCCTATCCAAACTTAAGTGTTGAAATCGAGTTTGCATGCATGCAGCTTGTTCCACACTCCCATGACTCTCTGAGTGAAGAAGTTTCCCCTTGCATTTCCTTAAACTTTTCACCTTTCACTCTTAACCTATGACCTCTAATTATCGTCCCTCCCAAACTCAGAGGAAAAAGTCTGCTTGCATTTACACTCATAATTTTGTATATCTCTATTAGGGCTTCTATGTTCCAAGGAATAAAGTCCGAACCTATTCAATCTTTCCTTATAACTCAATTCATCCAGACCCGGCAAAATCCTTGTAAGCTTTCCCTGTACTCTTTTGAACTTATTTACTTCTTTCCTGTAGGTAGGTGACCAAAACTGCACACAGTACTCCAAATTAGGCCTCACCAACGTCTTGTACAACTTCAACATAACATCCCATCTCCTGTACTCAATACTTTGATTTATGAAGGCCAGTGTGGCAAAAAGCTTGCTTAATGACCCTGTCTACCTGTGGCACCACTTCCAATGAATTATGGACCTGCATTCCCAGATCCCTTTGTTTTCGGTGCCCTGCCACTCATTGTGTAAGACCTAACCTGGTTGGTCCTACCAAAGTGATGAAAGCTTTCATCCAGTGCGATCGAGCAAGACTAAGCCTCCTGACTGATGCCCGGTTTTGGAATAACTAGGATAACCACATCATTGTCTTGCTCCACTCATTGACCAAATAATTAAATTCTAAAGGTGAGATGAGACTTACTGCCCCTGACATCAAGGTCTAGCGGGACTGAGTTATAGGGAGATGTTGGCCACATTGGATCTATATTCCGTGGAGCGCGGGACTATGAGAGGTGACCTCATAGAAGTTCATAAAATGATAGGGTGTATGGATATGATAGATGGTTATAAGCTTCTTCCCAGAGTTGGGGAGTCTAAAACCAGGGGTCACAGATAAAAGATAAGAAAGGCGAGATTTAAGAGACCTCCGAGGTAACTTCTTTACACAGAGTGTAGTGAATATTTGGAATGAGCTGCTAGGGGAAATGGTGAAGGCAAAATTGAAGAGGCATTTGAAGAGAAGGTCTTGGGGGAGTGTGAGCAAACGTGTGCAAATGGGTCGAGCATGGAGAAGGCTGTAGTTGGCATTGACCAGATGAGCCAAAGGGCCTGTTTCCATGCTGTATCACTCTGAGTCTGTTTGACTAGTTGGGACAACAAGGAGTTCTGGATAAATGGAAGTCAGTGGGCATCAAGGGGTTCACACTCCAGTGTTGGAGTTGCATCTTGCACAAACGAAGATGGTTATGATTGCAGGATGTCAGTCGTCCCAGGTTCAGGCCATTACTGGAGGCATTCCTCAGAGCAGCTTCGTATTTTCAACTGCTTCGTCAGTAACTTACCTTTCATCATAACTTCCAAAGCAGGGATGGCCGCTCCTGATACATAACTCCTCAGCAATGAGGCAGTTCAGGCCTGCGTGCAACTAGACCTAGATAACATACAAGCATGGACTGAGAAATGGCAAGTAACATTCTTGATGCAAAAGTACCAAAGAATGACTGGCTTTGATTACAGTTTTGTTCTGATTCCCCTGAGAAGACAATGAGAAGGTTGCAGCCTCCATTTTCTGAAAAGGTCCCAAACACTAACTCAGAATCATGTAAATGAAGGTAAAGTTTTTGTTCCAGTGATATTGGTCCACAGGAATGTGATATTGCAATAAACTGCCAGCAGCTTCCATTCCTTTAATTCACGGTGTCAGCATTATTTCAAACGTTGTCACTTTTACAGACCATTAAAATTGCTAAACAGAACCTGAAACCTTATTAGGCAGGTAACCACCTAACAGTTGACAAGTTAACAGGGTAGAAAGTGTATTGCCAGAAATAGGTTGAAAATAACCAGTTTCGGTGAAACCCTGCACCCCACTGGGCAGAAACCCTGCACCCTGAGAACCAGCGAAAGGCAGATGGAGAGGGAAGCAAACTGGAAGAGACTGGCAGCAAAACCAACATGTCAATAACAGGTTGGATCTTTCATTAAGGCCATAATTGTGCCATTTTATTGCTGAGCATTATTCTAAACGTGCTCTCTTCATTGCACACATGCCCTACATTATCACAGTTAGCTATATAACCAACCACCACCTGCAATGCTCACATCATCCATCAGATAATAAAGTGACAGAGGAAACATTATCTCTTTATTTCCTTCTTTCTGGTGCGTACCTGCACTGTAGAGCTTACATCTGTCATGATTGCCCTTGGTGAGAGTGTACAATTTGAGACATCTACCGGCTCATCTTGTGTCTCCTCTAAGCCAGGGCTTCCCAAACTTTTTGCGCCACGGACCCTTACCGTTAACCGAGGGAGTCTGTAGACACCAGGTGGGGAACCCCTCGTCTAAGCATGCCCTCATATGGCAGCTCAATAGGAGCCATGAGCTATGAGATGAAGCAAGTAATGGCAGATGCTGGAAATTTGAAACAGAACAGACTGGGAGCATTCAGCATTTCAAGCAGCATTATTGTGGAGAGAAACGTCGAGCAAAGAGATGGCCCATGTATGCAGTATGTCCATCACTGGAAAATTGCTCCTTATCTATTATACATTGTCTAAAGGAGTGATGGCAGATTTCAGATGGCCAACAACCTGAGAACTGGAGCGAAAATGCTGGATACTGCTTGCATATCAGAATCAGAATCAGATTTAATATCACTGGCATATGTTGTGAAGTTTGTCAACTTTATGGCAACAGTACAGAGAAAAAAACTGAATTACCTTAAGTATATACACAAAATATCCATTAAGTAATTAAGTCAAAATAAAACAGTGTAAAATAAACAGAAATAAAGAAGTAGTGGGGTAGTGTTCATGGGTTTAATGTCCATTTAGAAATATCACTAAAGCTTGGTCACAGCAAAATATTGTGAAACTCCCTTTTTAAGTAAAAGTAATTTTTCACTGCTGTGATATCATTTTGAACCCTAGACACATAGCATATTGCATGTAACTCAAACCAAGCACAAATGTTAATTCATATGTCTGCCTGTCTACTTCTCTTTCCGTGAACAAACACTCATGCTAAGTCTTGGTTTAAATCATTTTCCATCAGGATATTTAAAGGGAGGGGATGTGCTGAGGTTACCACATGGACACATGGATGAATGTCTTACGGTTCCATCAGGAGAGCATGGAGAAGAACAGCGCAGGTGATTACGGGACACAAGCTAACAGTCCGCTGAGATTGTGTGGAAACTGAAAGAGCACAACGTTGAACAGAGTAGGAATGATGTAATGTCTTGCGTCTTTTGCAAAGGCCTGTCAAGTGCACGTCAACTAATATAAAAAATGAAACGTTTCTTTGCAGGACAGATTGATGTAAGTCTTAGAGCATGATGATGATATTAGACGTACTGTATGAATGCAAGTTGTTGAGTTAATGGTGAAGTGTTTAAAATCCCATGACTTGGATACTTTGGGTCAAAGCCATTCTGATGAATTGACAATTTTTTTCCCACCACTGATGCTGCTTGTCCACGGAGTTCCTCCAGCTCTTTGTTTGCTGCTAAGCTGGGGCAAATTGGGATATGAAAGTGAGAATAAGAATATTAAACTCAAAGGTGCAGGGAACAGGGTTTAATGGGAGAGTGGAACTGAATGCTGGAACAGATACTGTCAGCCAAATCTTGGATGAGTTGAATTTAATCAGTGATGGGGGGCTACTTGAGAACTACAGTACACTAAGTCTTAGTTATTCATGAGGGATAGAGGAACAGACTTACCAGGGATTAAAAAAATGGGTATATTGCACCACTCAGGCTGCTGATAATAACACTAAGGCTGTAAATCCATGCAGTAATCACCCTCTCCATAGATGGGACAGTTTTTATGTATATTTTATCCTGTTTTACAATCATTCCAAATACCAACTCTGGCTGCAGATCTACACATGTTGCTGACTCCCATGTGTTCCTGACCACAGACTGAATTTTTATGCTGGAAAAGGTGTGGATGTGGAAGCTCAGTCTGATATGAAATTAGGTTCTGAGTTTACAAATAATCTGGGCCAACCAGCGGAAAAAAAAAACAAAGGAGGGAATGGAATCATTAGCAAGGCAGCTGAGCTATGCTAGTAATCATGGGAATCTGTTTAACAGGAGAAAATCATAGGACATTCAGGATTGAATTTTGGTATTGAACACCGAAGGATTGGTAAAAGTAAGAGAAGTGGCTGCTATTATTTTCCAGGAGCAACCCCATCCATTTCTTCAGAAGAGGCTGTCAAGGAGCCAATTGCAGAAGAAAAGCAAGTTGATGAAGAATATTCTCGGAGAGATATGTTGATGGTGCCTGAAGCAAAGTCACTGTTGGAGATGCGTAGGCTATTGTTATCTAGTCAAGTGAATCCAATGAATGCAGGCCTGTTGAAGGACTGAAAATGGAGAGTCACTGGGAAAAAAATGATGTGATTAAGCATGTTAAAATTCATAGAATAGTTGGAAAAAGCTTGGGGAGGGATACTGCATACAGGACATGGTTTATATTTTTTTCGGAATGCTTTAGAAAAGCAGAACTGATTGAAGGGATTGAAATGTGTTAGGAGACAAATGAATTATGACTTAGGAGAGGAAAGGAGACAAGGAAGATATGAAGTGGGAGCAGTGGTTTTCAGTAAATAAAGAGGCATATATGGTTACATTATGGAGGGAAATTATATAATTGGAAGGGAGAGCAGGATGATGATATTTATTTAAGGGAGGCCAGGAAGTAAAGATGGATGACCATCCAGTTAGATGTAATATAGTCAGGAGGATTTTTGGACAGACAAATCCACAATATGGCTACCAGATTAACAGATTGAATTAATATCTTTATATCATGTTACTTAAAGGTTTTAGAAATCAAGTTCACATTGCAGGATCCATGAAAAGTTGATTATTGAAGTTTTAAATAACCTATTACATGTTGGAGTAACCATGAAAAGGTTTGAAGTTGACCATAAATTTTAATCACACGCTTGCAAACTTTTAATGTCACATTACAGGATCCAAACAGAATTTGCTGTTGTTAACCTACTATTTAAATGTAAGGATGTGATGGAAACAATGCAGGTCTATTATTCTTATCGCTTTTTGTGTATGGTATTTAACTTGAAGCTATAAATAGAGGAAAACAAAAGTGACAAGACTGGGTTAATTAAAAATTTCCTCTTGTACAGTGAGATGCCCAAAAATATCAGCCCGGATTTTGCATCTAAATCTCTGAAATGGGTCTGTCATCTCATCAGCTTCTGATTATGTAACATGGGTTTGCTACCAGCTGAGTTGCAGCTTATATTTATCCTTGAAAGCTGCTGACCTTGTGTCCATAGGAACCGAGGATTCTTTCAGTGACTTCACAAATGTGAACATTGGCTGAGAAACCATGAGGAAAGGACAAGTTGGAGGAGGCCTTGAAGACCATGGTAGCCTAGCATTAAATGGGCACTATAAAAGCCACTGTGTGCCTTAGTTTAATTTAAGGAATTCAAAAATGAACCCTCCATTTAATTGTAGACTGACCCAGATTGCAAGGATTTTTCTTGGAGCCTTTGCAGCAAGTACTATACGCTAATCTAGACTTTTAATTCAGTATTGTAGTTCACCTTGATTGGTTTTACTGGCTTGCTGTTTTTCCTGTTTAACCTATAATTATGTGACATATACAGTATTCTACAGGGTATGGATATCTTCAGTAACAATGATCGTGTATCAAATCAGTCTGTGTTCCTGGTGCTTTTTCCTGTCCGTTAGACTCCAGTTAAGTCAGATAGTACACACTGAAGAAAAGAAGTTAATTATAAGCCAAAATTTAAAATGCTGAAACATGTTCATTAATGAAATAAACAAAAGGCTAGATATCATTCTCCCAAAAAGGCAGCCCAACTATATTCTGGGGATTCGAAGCAAATGAAGAAGATAAAAAACAAATATTTGGCTTAATGAACTTAGTTTAAATAAAATTTCACTAAAATTCACACTCAAGGGAATTGCGCTTTGCTCAATGTGATGTGAATTTAATAGTGGGCATTGGAGCAGCATAGTTAACTTTGAGGAACAACAGACAGAGATCTAGATTATTGACCTGAATTTTTAAAAAAAAATATTTAGTATAGGTAAAGGTAACCTTGAAACTCCTGGATTCTTGTTAAAGAAAAACGTTGATTTGCAGATGTCGAGGAAAGGGAATCTGTCTTCTTTACTCAATCTGGGTGCAGGGGTTCTCAACCTTTCTTTTTGCCATGGACCAAATCCATTGATCAAGGGGTCCGTGGACCACAAGTTGAGAACTGCTGGCTTAGAGACTGCAGACAACTATTGTATATGATTTGTAATTCCTTACCAAATACTCTGTCAGAAACAATTTCGATGTTGGTAATAAATGATAGCTTTCAGCTGATATCATTACCCACACTGTGTGGAAAAATAATTTATTTAAAGCATTGCTTGGCTCAGCAGTAAAATATTCAATGATTTGACATTGGACTTAGTCTTTCAGGGCATCTCAGATGTTGCATGTATCTCCTTGGCACCTCCTGCCTTAATGGGAGAACAATGTCCATTCTCAAAAAAAGGCTGTTCCAAGACAGTGTTTATGCTTCCCTGACACCAAAACAGCAAAACCTCCGGTCTGAAACTTTGACAATGTAAAGTCATGGATGCTGTTAAGCCTGTTTACTGAGGTGTAGATAAGAGAGACCATAGCCACGTTGACAAGAAAAGCCAGGAATCTAACCTCGATATCCTGACCCATACTCACAGTACTGTGCAAAAGTCTTAGGCAAATGTAAAAGAATTCTGTAAAGCAAAGATGTTTTGAAAAATAATGAAAAAACAAAATTCTAAATATTGAAAAAATACTATAAAGAGCAGAAAACAGTAAAAAAAAAACAAAATCAAATAAATATTTGTTGTGACCACTCTTTGCCTTTAAAAATGCATCAATTCTCTTGGGTGCACTGTCATGCAATTTTATAAGAAAATTGGCTGGTAGGTTGTTCCAAGCCTTTTGGAGGTCTGCAGACTTATGGCTTATATCTCTCCAGGTAATCTGATGTTGAGATCAGGGTTCTGTGGAGGCCATACCATGGACTTACCTATGGTCTTAACTATATCTATGGACTAACCATATCTATGGAATTTTGCAAGGACTGTATCTCTCAATCCACATCCTGCAGGCTGACTATCACATTGCTGTATGTAGAACTCTGCTCTGTGCAGATTGACTGCTATTTCCTACAGTGCAATAATGATAACACAAATATTTCATTGATAACACACACCAAACAAAATGCTGCAGGGACTCAGCAGGTCAGGCAGCATATATGGAAAAGAATACAGTTGATGTCTTGGCCTGAAATGTTGACTATGCTCTTTCCCATTGATACTGCCTGGCCTGCTGATTTCTTCCAACATTTTGTATGTGTTGCTTGAATTTCCAGCATCTGCAGATTTTCTCTTGTTTGTATTTCATTGAGTCCTGAGTGCTACTGAAATGACTGGGTATTTTTCCGGTTATCTTGTTTTGATTTGTTACAGAAATGCCAGTGATGTCCACATCCTCTGGTCTTCCTGTCAGGAATATGTAAAGGAGTTTAATCTTCCTGACTACTGTGCATTAAAGCCAATTGTAAGCATACATACACACTACAAATCCTGAGCATACATAATAATTGTTCCATACAGTACTGGGAGTAACTGTATCCCTGTTGGATATGCTTCTACTAGATAGATAGATAGATAGATACTTTATTCATCCCCATGGGGAAATTCAACATTTTTTCCAATGTCCCATACACTTGTTGTAGCAAAAACTCATTACATACAATACTTAACTCAGTAATAATATGATATGCATCTAAATCACTAACTCAAAAAGCATTAATAATAGCTTTAAAAAAAAAAAAAAAGTTCTTAAGTCCTGGCAGTTGAATTGTAAAGCCTAATGGCATTGGGGAGTATTGACCTCTTCATCCTGTCTGAGGAGCATTGCATCGACAGTAACCTGTCGCTGAAACTGCTTCTCTGCCTCTGGATGGTGCTATGTAGAGGATGTTCAGGGTTTTCCATAATTGACCGTAGCCTACTCAGCGCCCTTCGCTCAGCTACCGATGTTAAACTCTCCAGTACTTTGCCCACGACAGAGCCCGCCTTCCTTATCAGCTTATTAAGACGTGAGGCGTCCTTCTTCTTAATGCTTCCTCCCCAACACGCCACCACAAAGAGGGCGCTCTCAACAACTGACCTATAGAACATCATCAGCATCTCACTGCAGACATTGAATGACGCCAACCTTCTAAGGAAGTACAGTCGACTCTGTGCCTTCCTGCACAAGGCATCTGTGTTGGCAGTCCAGTCTAGCTTCTCGTCCAACTGTACTCCCAGATACTTGTAGGTCTTAACCTGCTCCACACATTCTCCATTAATGATCACTGGCTCCATATGAGGCCTAGATCTCCTAAAGTCCACCACCATCTCCTTGGTCTTGGTGACATTGAGACGCAGGTAGTTTGAGTTGCACCATATCACAAAGTCCTGTATCAGTTTCCTATACTCCTCCTCCTGTCCATTCCTGACACACCCCACTATGGCCGTGTCATCAGCGAACTTCTGCACATGGCAGGACTCCGAGTTATATTGGAAGTCAGATGTGTACAGGGTGAACAGGACCGGAGAGAGTACGGTTCCCTGTGGCGCTCCTGTGCTGCTGACCACTGTGTCAGACCTACAGTCTCCCAACCGCACATACTGAGGTCTATCTGTCAAGTAGTCCACTATCCAATCCACCATGTGAGAGTCTACTCCCATCTCCGTTAGTTTGTGCTTTAAGATCTTGGGCTGGATGGTGTTAAAGGCACTAGAGAAGTCAAGGAATGTAATCCTCACAGCACAACTGACCCCATCTAGGTGAGAGAGTGATTTGTGCAGCAAATACGTGATAGCATCCTCCACTCCCACCTTCTCCTTATACGCAAACTGAAGCGGATCCCGGGCGTGCCTGGTTTGTGGCCTCAGATTCTGTATTATCAGCCGCTCCATGGTCTTCATCACGTGCGACGTCAAGGCAACAGGTCTGAAGTCATTCAACTCCTTTGGTTGTGGTTTCTTCGGTACCGGGACAATACAAGATGTTTTCCACTGTCTGGGTACTCTTCTCTGATCTAGACTCATGTTGAAGATGCGCTGTAGTGGTTCTCCCAGTTCACCCACTAATGCCATGTGTCCCTTTCTGGCAATGAGCTATGCCTCCACAGCCAGTAGAGAGACTTAATTCATCTTTATCATTGATGCACGTTTTTCTATCTAGCTGATCAGACTACTACATGCACTCTTCAGGACTGCCTCAGAAAGTTATAACTTGGTTGTAGCTTCTTCAGAATGCAGCAGTAAGAATCTTAACTACAAAATGAAAATCTGAGCATTTTTCACCAGTTTTGGCATTATCGCACTGGCTGCATGTGTCCTTTAAGATCAATTTTAAAATTCTCTTAATTGAATATAAGGCTCTGAGTAATCTAGCTCCTCCTTACATCCCTAATCATAATCTTAGATCCAAGAATACTGGTTTACTCACTCACCCCAACTCTGAACTGTTCCCATAACCTTTGGACTCATTCTCAAGGACTCATCTCATGTTCTCAATATTTACTGCTTATTTATTTATTATTAATATTATTTCTTATTTTTCTTTCTATTTGTACGTGGACAGTTTGTTACCCTTTGCACATATGTTGTCTGTTCATCCTGTTGGGTGCGGTCATTGATTCTATTGTATTTCTTGTATTTACAGTGAATGCCCACAACAAAACACATCTCAGGGTTGTATATGGTGACATATATGTACTTTGATAATAAATTTACTTTGTATTTTGAACTTGGATGTTGGGAACATGGGTGTTAGGCCCAGAGGTGTTCAGTAAGTTGATGAACAGGGTGTCCAGATAAAACTCATATTACTCTCCTCAGCTGTACATTAACTGATAATAAAAGAAACAGTAGAATTCTCAGGCAGTAGCTATGGAACAATAAACAGAGTTACTGTTACATATCAAAGATACTCTATAAAAGTCTTTGCCCAGAAGTGCTTATGAAAGCCATGTCTGGTGCATATAGAGTTCTTTTGAGTCGAGTTAACCAACTTAAAAAATATAGATTTATTTATAATTTTCTTTGTTTTTATGTTTTTAATTAATTGACGACAGTTTAAATTATTGTTAAATAAATATATTAGTTTAAAAAAAATATTCATTAATTTTGAATTAGCTGCTCTGGGTTGAGGAAGGCTTGTTTTCACATCAGTTTTGTGGGTTCTAGGAAAGATGATGAGGTAGTCATAAACTCAACTAACTCTTGCATAGATTGAAAAGAAGGTGCCTGCAAGTGCTATTAAACAAGTGAGTCTATTTAGATTCTGAGCTTCTATATGCTCCTGATAGTAGAATGGGCAAAGAAGTGGCAGATGGAATATAGTGTATATAGAATATAATGACAGATGGAATATGGTCATACACTTTTATAGAAGGAACAAAGCCATAAACTATTTTCTAAGCAGGGAAAAATTTAAAAAATCTGAGGTGCAAAGGGACTAGGAAGTCCTTGTGCAGGATTCTCTGAAGGTTAACTTTCAGGTTGAGTTGGTAGTGAGGAAATCAAATGTAATGTTAACATTCATTTTGAGAGGACTAGAATGTAAAAGTAAGGATGTAATGCTGAGGATTTATAAAGCATTGGTCAGATGGCATAAAGTCCATCTCCCACCGTCCGCCCCATCCTCATCACATTCTGCGGGAGTTGTATTGAGAGCATCCTGAGCAGCTGCATCACTGCCTGGTTCGGAAATTGCACCATTTCGGATCGCAAGACCCTGCAGCGGATAGTGAGGTCAGCTGAGAAGATCATCGGGGTCTCTCTTCCCGCCATCACGGACTTTTACACTACATGCTGCATCCGCAAAGCAAACAGCATTATGAAGGACCCCATGCACTCCTCATACAATCTCTTCTCCCTCCTGCCGTCTGGGAAAAGGCTCCGAAGCATTCGGGCTCTCAGGACCATGCTTAGAGGAGTTCGTGGCTGCTGATTGTTGGGACAAGGTTTGAGAAGTCAGGGTATTTATAAAACTTTGAAATTTGCATCACCTGGCCTTTCCTAACGATGACTGTGAAGAAAACTGAAGAAGAAAAGTCTTCATCCTGTGACCCAGCAGAAGTGTTCCATGCCACATTGGGGGACCAGTTGCCTGCAACAAATTCTGAAATACAAAGGGAATCAAGGAATGACCTGACATTGTCAAAGGTCTATGAAATCACCATGCAAGGATGGGCAGCTCAGGTTTCCAGACTTCTCAGCTAGATGAGGCCAGTTGTCGGTATGTCAAAGAATGCTGATGTGTGGACCTTGTGTTGTGGTTCCCTCTAAACTGTGTACCAGATTGTTAGAGTATCTGCATGAAGGACACTTGGGTACAGTCATGATGAAGAATCTCGCCCAGAGCTATGTGTGGTGGCCGGGAATAGATAGACAGATTGAAGACTTGGCCAAAAGTTGTTCGGGATGCCAAAAAGTTCAAAATGCACCCCCACAAGCACCATTATGCCCAAGAGAGTGACCGTCTTCACCATGGCAAAGAGTACATATTGACTTTGCTGGGCCGTTCATGGACACCATGTTTCTGATTGCTGTGGATACTCATTCAAAATGGCTGGAGGTTATACTGATGCATTCAACCACCTCAGCAAAGACTGTCTTCACCCTGAGGACTATCTTTGCCAGAAACAGCTTCCCAAAACAAATTGTGAGTGATACAGACCACAATACACGTCAGAAGAATTCCAACTGTTCATGAAGTAAACTGGCATCAGTCATTTCGAGTCAGCACCTCACCACCCAGCGACGAATGGGTTAGCTGTAAGGTTTGGGCAACCCTTCAAGAATTCCATTAAACTGATGGACAAGGAGGACATTGCTCTTCGGCACAAGGTGGACAACTTCCTTTTTGTGTATCGGATCTCTGTTCATGCGACGACAAATCAAACTCCTGCAATGCTGTTTATGAGCAGGATCTGAGATCGCACGTAGACCGTCTGAAACCTGATCTATGGAGGGAAGTGCAGAATTAACAGTTCTGCCAGTTGCCATTGAATCAGCAAGGAGCTTCAAGATTGGATAGGAAGTCCACGTGCGTGATTACTGAGAAGACAAGTGGACACCCAGTGGGATAGCGACAAAATCTGGACCACTGATGTACACAGTGGATGTTCAAGTTCAGACATGGAGACATCATGCAGACCAAACACCTGATGCTCACTGAAAAACACAGCTGCGTCGACTGCATCCAACAAGACGGACACTGGACTTACCTCTCAGTGATGATGACACTGGAAACTGAAAATGTTGTCTTAGACAAGACACCTACCAAACCTGGTGCCACTCCACAGGTCCAGAGGCGCTATCCTGAAAGGAACAGAGCGCCACCCAAAAGACTGAACCATTAGAGCTGTGAAGTTAGTTATGAACTGTTATTGTGAAAGCATGGTTATTTGGAATAGGGGTGTATGAATGGGAAATTGAATGTTTTGTACATACACAGTTTTATGTTGCATTAATCTAAAGGGGGAGGAAGTGTAATGTATGGATCTATTTCTTTCAGAGCAATGATTCCACCCCCCCTTAGCACTATCTATTGTCTGCACATGAACTTGCCTATGCATGCACATTGTTCTCTGTCTTGCTGCAATGTGAATACACCAGTTGAAGCCATCTGCCATGAGTGTGCCTTTATTTATTCGATATGTAGTTGTGCACAGACACAAGATCCTGTACACAAGTGTAAGGAGAACTAAAATAATTGTTACTCTGGATCTGATGCAGCACAAAAAAAAAAATTACAAAAGGTAAAGAACAATAATAATACTAAAAAAGAGACAATAAATATAAACACATAAGATAGTTTATATATGTTGATTGTATGTCCATAAAGTGATGATCAGCTGTACACAAGGTGACTGATGGGAAATAATAAAGTAGAGCTGGAGTTAGTGGTTGGAGGTGTGAGAAAGTGCTTTATTTTCTCTTCATGGTGTCAGCATACACATGAACAGGGACAGTTCATCTACCGATAAGGGACTTGTACGATACATATACTACACACAGAGGTGAGAAATCTTCTGGTCTCTAGGCAGCCATGCTGCTCATTTATTCAATGTGTTACAAGCTAGTGGGAAACAGCACAAACTAAACGGACTTCACAAAGGTGTCAATACACATTGGTAAATAAATTATATTTGTAGGGTACTGTGTGTGAGCAAATAATTAATATGTTTGATATGACATTACATTGTCTGGTATTTAGAATACATGGAAAAAGCTGGTTAACTTAATTGGTGGATACATTAGCTAAAATATTGGACAGGGGATATTACTAATAGCCAGTACAGTAATATTAGTGTACTGGCTAATATTAATACTGACAAGCTGTAAGGTACAAAACCAGAGGAAGATTTTCAAATCATGCTCAATGTTGGATGCATCGAACAAATAAGGAAGTCAAATGCTCTTAGAAAATAGGTGATAAGAATTTCTATAATGGAGGAAAGTTTTTTTCAAAACTTTTCAATTGCTAACTTTGAATAAACCCATATATATACAAAGAATATACCTGCATGGTGAATATTAATTTTGAAATTTGAAAGAATTTGTATTTTTTTTTCTTTTTAATTGAAAACCAACTCATATGCCTGACTTAATGTTATCAAAAACAATAGTGAGGTACATTGGGCTTGACCTGGAAAAATGCTGTAATAATAGTGTAAATGCAGGGGGACACAATGAACCAAAAACCATTTGGGTTGTGGATCTGTCATTGTAATATTGAGTAGCACTGAAGGCCTCAGAGCCAACAATGACTCATGGGGAATAATTGTTTTCCTTGAACTCATGAAGTCCAGCAACATTGACATCAAGCTAAAAGAATGGGGGTGCTAGAGTGGGTGCTGATTAGAGGAAGGGTGGCCTTGGAATCTTCTGATTTGAAGAATTAGGAGTTTGGGATGGGATGGGGGAAGACATGGTGTGGGTCAGATCTTGTGGATGGGCTATGGGAGGTTTGTGTTTGGGGGCTGGTAATCGGAGGAGTTAGGGGATGAAGAGTTGGTTCTGTGTGGGGTTGGGTCTGGAAACAAAGCTAACTTGAGTCTCTTAACTTGAATTGAGAGTTCAGAAAATATGGTGATTGTTAGCAATGACCATTCCAAGAATGATGTGATTCAATTTCCTGCTAAGTGTTTCAAAAGGAACGTTGCACATGAAAGGATGCCATTGGAGAACAGAGTGAAAAGTAAACAGAAATACATGGAGGCAGTTATCGAAGCAGCAATGCAGATAACAGTGAATATTTTGTAACCTGCTGATCCATACTAGATCTTGCTATGCTGAAAAAATAGCAGGAAGGTTTGATATGATGTCTAGGTCGATGTTTTGAATTATCGCATGAATCTATTTGTAAGTAATTGATCAGAATCAGAATCACTTTACTGCCAATATATGAAACATACCAGAATTGATTGCGGTTCATGCCGAGCATAAAACACAGGAAAATACCCTAACAGTCAACACAAAAACAACCAACAATTTACAAGACAATAGTGCAAACAGCCATGAGCAATCAACAATTAGCACAAACATCAATAATCAAATAAATGTGCATATATGAACAGACTAAATAATTATCAACAAACAAAAAGAGCAGGAAAGATCATTTAATGGATGTTGTGCAGGGACAGTTAGAGTGTTAAACCTAAGTGCGTTTTGTTGAGAAGTTGGACAGTTGCAGGAAAGACGTTTCAGAGAAGTGAGTAGGTGACTGCTAGCATGGGTGGAGTCAGCAGTAATTTTTTCAACTCTTTTCTTCACCCTTGGCAATGAACAGGTCTTTCAATGTTGGTAGCTGCTGGTCAATTATCTTCTCCGCTAATTAGATATGATAAGTTACAGTATGTTATGACACATTTAAACCAAGACGGCTCAATTATAAATCTCTCCGCTGCTTTTTCCAGGACAGTCCATTATGAAGGAGGAGCAGTGTCTATTCATGCTCGATCTCTGTGGAGACTGGAGACACTGAGGGTTGCGTAAGTAGCAAACTTTATTGTTTAGTTCTAATGTTGAATGAAAAAGGAAGTTACAGGTTAAATCTTACCTTCCAATTACAGATGAGTTGGGGCTGTGTCATAGTTTATCTTGCCAAAGATCTGAGTGATGAATGAAGCAGTCCATGCCCGGTTATAACAGATGCAGCATGAATGGTGGGCAGCCAATCATTTAGCAAAATACTGCAAGGACATATAAACATTATAATGAGGTGAACTTCCTTCATTTCAATGGTTGTTTAATTTTGTTTAATCACGGGTTGACAGATTTGCTCGCAGGAGCAGTGGGAGTATTTTTAACTGTGTTTTTAACCCCTCCCACCAGTGCCACTTTCTCTTCCTGACTATCTTTGGACAGCTTGGCCACTGAAACAACTCAAACCTCTACCTGCTTGTGCAGCCCACTCCCCCATTACCAACATGAGACCACTGTCCATCAGAGTGCTGCTGAGATAAAGGATCAGATTGTTCAATGGCAGAAGAGACATGGAGGTCAAATTGCCTTCTCCTCGTCTTCTGTATCTGCAGAACAAGGAACATGATTCTGATGACCAAAGACCTTGATATCTCCATGTAGAGAGGAATGCAAAGGTCCCTTTAGGTGCTGCTAATTATTCTGAATAACCTCTGGGTGTACAGGCAAGCTACCTTGTCTACTGATACTTCAAAGATGTGTATGCATGTTACAGAACCTTACTTAATATATTCAAAGTGGGCTGTTCCTTGCAGCATCCAGCTATCTGGGCTTCTGATATGAAGATATCTGGAAATTGCCATGCCTGTTCTGAGAATGAAACACATAGCCCGTTCAAGCTTGCTGCTAGAAACAATTACATATTGTTTCTTCAAGAGTTTTTACATGAACTTAGAACAAAGCAACAGACCTACACCTCACCAGCAGTTTTTGATGCTCTAACAACTGAGAGGCATTATTGTGTGAGTGGTCAATGCTGGTCATTTTAATATTTGACTGGGATAACCAGCTTTTCTCAATTTCAACAAATCCCCCTGTCAAATAATAATGATTCAAAAGCCAAATACCACAATCTGTTTGACTGATACTGTGACTTAACCTCCTCTGCCTTTCACCCTGTCAACAACCTTCCATCTTGTTCTTTTTTCCTGCTTCCACTTTCCTCTGTATTTAAAAGTTGATACACTTTTAACTATATTCATTTCTGATGAAGGATCATCAAATATTTCCTTTCTGCAGCCGCTGTCTTATCTGCTGAACACTTCCAGCTCAATGCCGCACAGCTTTAATATCAATGCTGATCAGGATTTTTTTTTTTAGAATGCAAAACATAAGCTTCCAGTTTTCTAGCCAGGATTAACTTGGTAAAAAGGATCAAAAGTATAAACATTAACATAAATGTGAAATGGCTCACTAATCTGTTCCATGGATTTGAGGCAACTGGGGATTTAGATTAGTCACATTAAAAAGGGATAAATAGAGATTGTACAGCTAGTTTAACTCCCCTATGCACATTGTCATTCATCCCTGAAACTTGAACTCTTGGTCGACTTAAACTCGTGAGCCAATGGAAGCCTTTTACTTCCAGAGCTGCTTGTTAGCAGTGCACTTTCACTGTGTGTGCTGCTACTGGGCTGGATCTTCCACCTTGACCTCAGGATTAACTCCACAGCTCACCCATGTTTGTCAGTGGAAGGTTACAGGACTGGCTTCTGACTAAGCTGGTTGCAGCTTCTCTCACCAAGCCTGTGTGCCACACTGGCAGTCTCCTTGTGGAGATCAATTGGGCTGAGCTTACACCTGTGGTTTCCAACTCACAGGCTAACAAATCTGTCCACGGAGGGTGCATAAGGTTAAAGCTGGCACCCACACAGCAGTACCCTTGTAATAAATGGGAAATGTCAGTTGCTGAATCATAATCATAATCAGGCGTATTATCGATGGCATACATATGTTATGGAATTTGTTGCTGTGCACCAGCAGTACAGTGCAAGACATAAACATTGCTGTAAGTTACAAAGTAATTAAATAGTACAAAAGATAAATAACAAGGTAGTGTTCAGAAATCTGATTGCAGAGGGGAAGAAGCTGTTCCTAAAATTTTAAGTGCGGGTTTTCAAGCTGTTGTAGCTCCTTCCTGATGGTAGTAATGTGAAGAGGGCTTGTCCCAGATGGTGATGGTCTTTAATGACGAAATCTGCCTACCGAAGATATCCTGGATAGTGGGGAGGCTTGCACCCTTGATAGAACTGAGTCTACAACTCTCTTGCAGTCCTTTGCATTGGGGCCTCCATACCAAGCACTGATGTAACCAGTCAGAATGCTCTCCATAGTACATCTGCAGAAATTTGCAAGAATTTTTGGTGACATATCAAATTCCCTCAAACTGCTAATGAAGTAGAGCTGCTGCCATATTGTCTTTGTGATTGCATCAATATGTTGTACCCAGGTCTGATCTTTTGAGATGTTGATGTCCAAAAACTTAAAGTTGCTCACTCTTTCCACCACTGACCCCTTAATGAGGGCTGGTGTATGTTTTCCTGATTGGGGAAAGGGAAATGGAGCTTAGTTTGTAATATACTCAGTCACCACTTTAGTATATACCTCCTGTTACTGCGAAAGTGGCCACTGAGTCAATGTTCGTTATCCCTCTCCAAGGTTTGATGTATTGTGTGTTCAGAGATGCTGCTGTTGTAACTCGTGGTTAGTTGAGTTACTGTTGCCACTGTGTCGGCTTGAACCAGTCTGGTCATTCTCTTCTGACCTCTCTCATTAACAGGGCATTTTTGCCCACAGAACTGCTGCTCACTGGATTTTTTTGCACCATGCTCTGTAAACTTCAGAGACTGCTGTACGTGAAAATCCCAGGAGATCATTAGTTTTTGAGATACTCAAACAACTCCGATTGGCACCAACAATCATTCCACGGTCAAAGTCACCTAGATCACATTCCTTCCTCATTCTGATGCTTGGCCTGAACAATAGCTGAATCTCTTGAATCTACAAGGCCACTAAGGGGATAATTAAATCAGCTTTTATGATCTTAATTGTCTGTGTGTGTCTTTCAGAGCTTTAACTTGGGGGGAAAGTTATATTTCACCTGACTGTTTCTCTTCTTGGACAGGGCATCATTGCTACTGATAGTGAATTCAAACAAAGTTAATTAACGATATCCACATATTTAAAAGCATTTAACAGACAAGACATAATTTTAGAATTTGATTCTAATGTATCGACTGATATTTGACACTGGAATCAACTATTTTCTGGTGCAGCACCCAACAACTATTTTCCCTGGTGTAACACTGGAGAACCTCAGCCAGTCTTGATGATTGCATGGGGAATTGATTGGATTAATTAGTGAGATATGGCTTAATATGATATCAAGGTGATTGTTTACACTGGTTTATAATCAGATCAGATGGAGCATGTTGCAGGTAAGAGAAGAAAGAATTTTTCTGAAGTAACTGCCTTTGTCAGCTTGGTAGGAAGATTGTGATTGCAGTGACCTTTTGTACTGCATTTATGACTGTGAGAACCAGAGGCATTCTTCCTGTTATTTGTATGATGTGACTGGTAAATTGAGTCAGATATGTATTTTCTAACTACCCTGCACTTTGGCCAAATGGGAGTAGTCTCCAAATTGTTTTTTTTTCAAAAATAATTGCGAAGTTTTCACCAGCAGCACACCAGTTCTGATCTTCAAATGATGGATTTTGAGGAAGGCCACTGGGGCAAGACTAAGGCCTAAATGGTGAAAGTAATGATGAATAGTTCACATAAACTCTCTATTACTTGCCGAATTTCCACCACATTCCAACTTGCAATATCAAACCATTTGACTTAACCTCCCTTGTTGTCCATTGCATCATTTACCCTTCCTTGTTCTCACTTTTCTTTCCCATTTCTTCTGCATATCTGTTTATCTCTATTACCAGTTCTGTTCAAAGATGAAGTTGAAATATTACCCTTATGTCTCCCTCACCAACTGAGCATTTTGAACACTTTGTATTTACTTGAGATTTGCAATATCTGCTCTACTTTCATATTCATAGATGCAGCATTGTATTTGATTCCTCACTTATAACAACAAGTCCTGCATAGAGTGAGAAACAGTCACATTATCTGTCAGATACAAATTTAGGTTCATTATTTATCACATGACATCTAAGCATACAGTGAGATGTGTCACTTGCATTAACAGCCAAAACAACCTAAAGAAGTGCTGGGAGCAGCCTGCATGCACGAGTGTTACCCAGAATTTTCTCTCTGATAGACATCGTAGTTAAAGCTGATCCTTTCCCCACCCCATTAAAGTCTTCTGCGATTTTGGGTAGAGTTGGGATTTTCTCAAGGTTTCTTTCCTTTTCTTCTCCCACCAAAATCAGTAAACTGACAATCAGATCAACGAAGGATCGATGGCTCGGATCATACCTATCTTTTGCTGGCAGTTCTACAGAGAATTGCTAGTGATATTTTCTTGCAGGCAGGCTAGCTCTGATACAATGCAATGTGGAGCTAAACAGCAGCTGTTGGTCAGACGCTTGCAGGCCTGACCATGACTCTGGTGCTGAGTCCCAGGGATGGAGCACCGATGCCTTGAGTTGGCATATCAGTGGCCAATCTCAGATGAAAGGTGAGTGTAGGAAGTGTTTCCTTGTAAACTGTACATTACTAAATTATGTGATTTTTAAATAATTTAAGCATTTTCTATCCTCATAGACAAGATTGTCAGGTGCTCAGGGTTTGGGGAAGAAGTTGGGGGCAGGGCCAGGGATTCCATGGCTGATCCACCATCTTATTTGTGTCATGAGAACAATTGGACCCACAAGGCCGAGAATGTGAAGCACTGACAGGAAAAATGTTGGGATTGGTTGTTGGCAGCAGATTAGATTGAACATAACTCAGCCTTTTATAGATCCCAGTACCTACAGCAGCACAATTCAATGTGTCTGGGGGACTGTCTGTCAGAAACAAATTGGGCAATACCAACATTATTGATCGAGATTGCAGCGAGATACAACCTGAAGCTGCAACCTATTTGACCAAAAAGGAATTGAGTACTCAAGGTAATTGGATCTTAATGAGGTACTGTTTACTTATTGAAGACATATATTTTTCAAGTCATTCCTGAATAATACAACCCTACAACAGTTAAAGGTGATTAAGTGTATGTTAATTGCATATTAATGAGATACAAACTACTTACTGAGCACCTGTCTCTGCCCAAAATACATGGACTGCTTAATATGAACTATGTCACGGCATAATTAGCTGCAGCGGAAATGGCAAATAGTTAGCATTAATGACTAATTTAAATAATTACCCATTTTCAGGACTGGATCTCTTTAAAAATATATTAAAAAAACTGTAATTGACATCAATGTTCCCATTGATGGAGGGGGGTCAAGACCCAAAGAACTCAGCTTTTAGATAGTTGGTAGGAGAGCCTAAAGTATTCATGAGGAAGTTGTTTGCATTTGGATTTAACTACCCAACAGTGTGATGGAGGCAGATTTTAATTAAGGAACTGAACTTCAAAGAAAAAAAAGTTACAAAGTTCTGCAGAAAGGGCAGGGAATAAGACCAGCTATGTTGCTCTTGAAGGGATGTGATATAAACCCAATAGCAAGTGGCTTCCCTCAGTGCTATTATCATTCTGTGATTCATTCTATGAAATAGAACTATATTAAAATGGTTTTGTGCCAAAGCAGTGATAACAAAGAGGAAACATCCAAGTTCCTGCTGTCACTGTATAGAGACTGGGTTGTGTTTTATTTTTATTTGCTGGATTTTGATTGTCTTTTAGCTGACTTTATTTTGAATGGATATTATGCAAAAAACTATTAGAGTAATAGAACAGAAACAGGCTCTATGGCCCAGCTAGTTCATGCCGAAACATTAGTTTGCCTCATTCCATTGACCTGCACCCAGAAGACACTGTAGCCCTCCATACCCCTCTCATCCATGTACCTATCCAAATTTCTCTTATATTGAAATTGACCCTACAACCACCACTTGTCCAATAGTTCATTCCACCTGCTCACCACCCTCTGAGTGAAGAAATTCCCCTTCATGCTCCCCTTAAACATCCCACCTTTCACCCTTAACCCATGACCTCTGGTTGTAGTCCCACCCAACCTCAGTGGAAAAAGTCTACTTGCCATTACCCTATCTGTACCCTTCATAATTTTGTATACCTCTATCAAATCTTCCCTTATTTTTCTACATTCTAGAGTCAAGTCACTTTTTATTGTCATTTCGACCATAAACTGCTGGTACAGTACACAGTAAAAACAAAACAACGTTCCTCCAGGACCCTGGTGTGCTACATGAAACAACACAAAACTACACTAGACTATGTGAGACAACTCAAGGCTACACTAGACTATGTAAAACAACACAAAAACTACGCTAGATTACAGACCAACACAGGTCTACATAAAGTGCACAAAACAGTGCAGGGCAGTACAACAATCAATCAATAAATAAATAAATAATAAACAAGACCGCACAGTAGAGGATAAACTTCAATATAATAATAAATGATGTAGATATTGAGAAGTCTGATGGCTTGGGGGAAGAAGCTGTTGCACAGTCTGGTCGTGAGAGCCCGAATGCTTCGGTACCTTTTGCCAGATAGCAGGAGGGAGAAGAGTTTGTGTGAGGGGTGTGTGCGGTCCTTCACAATGCTGTTAGCTTTGTGGGTGCAGTGTGTGGTGTAAATGTCTGTAATGGCGGGAAGAGAAACCCCAATGATCTTCTCAGCTGACTTCACTATCCGCTGCAGGGTCTTGCGATCCGAGACGGTGCAATTCCCGAACCAGGCAGTGATGCAGCTGCTCAGGATGCTCTCGATACATCCTCTGTAGAATGTGGTGAGGATGGGGGGGGGGGTGGGGGGAGTGAAAGGAAGTCCTAACCTATACAATCTTTCCCTATACTGTAAACTCAAGTCTTCAAGTCCGGGCAACGTCCTTGTAAAATTCTCTATACTCTTTCAATCCTATTTACATCTTTTCTGTTAGGTAGGTGACCAAAACTGGACATATTATTCCAAATTAGGCCTCTCCGATGTTTTATACAATTTTAGCATACCATCCAACTCCTGTACTCAATTCATTGATTGAAGGCCAAAGTGTCAAAAGCTTTCTTTATAATTCAAGGAATTATGCATCTGTATTCCCAGATCTCTCTGTTCTACTGCATTCCTCAGCACCTTACTGCTCACTGTGTAAGCCCTCGGTTGGTTGGTCCTTCCAAAGTGCAACACCTCACACTTATCTGTATTAAAATCCATCTGCCTTTTTCCAGCCCAATTTTCCAGATCTTGCTGCAAGGTTTGATAATTTTTTCACTGTCCACTACTTCCCCAATCTTGGAGTCATCCACAGATTTGCTGATCCAGTTTACCCACATTATCATGCAGATCATTGATTTAGATGACAACAACAGACCCAGCACCCGCTCCCTGCGGCACACCATTAGTCACAGACCTCCAGTCAGAGAGGCAATTATCTGCTACCACACTCTGGCTTCTTTTGTGAACTCAAAGTCTAATGGAATTTACTATCTCATCTTGAATACTAAGCAACTGAACCTTCTTGACCAATCTCCATCCGGGACCTTGTCAAAGGCCTTGCTAAAGTCCATCCACTGCCTTGCCCTAATCAAATTTTCTGATAACTTACTCAAGAAACTCTGAGATTGTTTAGACACAACTTACCATGCACAGAGCCATGTTGACTATCCCTAATCAGTTCCTGTCTATCCAAATACTAATATGTCTGGTCCCTTAGAATACCTTCCAATAACTTTTCTACTACTGATGTCAGACTCTCTGGCCTATAATTTCCTGGCTTATTTTTAAAGCCTTTCTTAAACAACGGAACAACTTTAGCTATCCTCCAATCTTCCGGCACCTCACCCGTGGCTGAAGATGTTTTAAGTATCTCTGCAAGGGCCCCTGTAAATTCTGCACTAGCCTCCGACAGTGTCTGAGGGAACACATTGTCAGACCCTGGGAATTTATCCACCCTAATTTGCCTCAAGACATCAAACATCTCCTCCTCTGTAATTTGTATGGGGTCCATGACCTCACTGCTGCATTTCCTCACATCTACAGACTCTGTGTCCATCTCCTGCTTAACTACAGATGCAAAAAAAAATTCGTTTACGATCTCCCCATCTCTTTTGGGTCTATGCGTAGATTACCACTCTGCTCTTCCAATGAGCCAAATTTGTCCCTTGCTATCCTATTGCTCTTAATATATCTGTAGAAGCCCTTACGATTCTCCTTCACCCTTGTCTGTTAGAGAAAAATCATGCCTTCTTTTAGCCCTCCCTATTTCCTTCTTAATTGTTCTCTTACACTTTTCATCCTCCTCAAGGACCTCTTGTTCCTGCCTATCTACATTTTCTACACACCTCCTTCTTTATTTTAACCAAGGCCTCAATATCTCTCAAAAACTATGCTTCCCTAAACTTGTTATCTCTGCCTTTTATTCTGACAGGTACATGCAAACTCTTTTTTCTGAAAAGTTTCACTTTTGAAGGCTTCCCACTTACCAAGTACACCTTTGCCAAAAAAAAGCAATCCCTCTCCACACTTGCTAGATCCTTTCGGATACCATAAAAATTGGCCTTTCTTCAATTTAGAATCTCAACTTGAGGACCATAATGGCATTATGATCACTAGATGCAAAGTGTTCTCCTACACAAACTTGTCTCCTGCCCTGCCTCATTCCCTAATCTAGTTTTTCCACTCTCTCTATCTGGGACTTGTACATACTGATTAATGAATCTTTCCTGAACACGTGACAAACTCTTTCCTATCCAGCCCTTTTACAGGATGGGAGTCCCAGTCAATATGTGGAAAGTTAAAATCACAGCCTTATATTTCTTGCAACAGTCTCTGATCTCTCTGCAAGTCTGTTCCTCTAAATTCTGTGGACTGTTGAGTAGTCTATAACGTAAACCCATTAATGTGGTCGTACCTTTTTAATTCCTCTGGTCTACCCATAAAGCATCACTAGACAAGGTCTCAGTCAGTCCTGACTAAGCACTGTTACGACATTTTCAGCTCACAAATGGGCCTTTTGGCCCCTAATGTCTCTGCCTACCATGATACCAATTTAAGTTACAGGCTACTACTGTCATCCACACAGTGACAGTAGGAACCTGTACTGTTTGTTGCTGCACTTCTGTCACTGACAGCACCACTTTGGCACTCTAGCACAAATAATTTTCTTTCACAGAATGATAACAGCATGGAGGAAAGCCACTGGTCTGTTATTTGTATGCTGCTTCTCTCCAAGAGCAATGTAGCTGGTCTTACTCTCTGCCCTTTCTACAGAGCCATACAACCTTTTTTTCTTTGAAATTTTAAAACTGTGCTCTCTGGTACTTGACATTGCCTCCCTGACCAAAATTCTGACTATCTGCCCTATCTATGCCTCAATTGCTTTGTACTCGAACTTTGATCAGATTAATTTCAGTATCTATCTTTTGTCACTGCTTCATCTGTTGTAATTGACTTCTTGCAGATGGAGTGGAAGCCATATCAGATGGGGCCAGCCGTTCAGACTGAGACATGTTACAACTGGAAACTACTTAAGTCTCATTGATGACAAAGGCCTTCTTCTGATGGGCAAAGAGAAAGCTGATATAAAAAGCACAGCTTTTTGTTTCAGATCATCCAAGGTATGTTCGAGTAATTAATGCAGAATATCGAGCACAGAACTGTACAGCACATTTTTGGTCCACTATGCCTGTGCCTAGCTAGAAGTCAATTTAAACCAATACTGTCTGCTTGCATATGGTCTGGTCTGTATTCTCCCATTCCTTGTCTCCTTGTCTGTCCACGTGCCTGTCGATATGACTCTTAAATATTTCTATTGTTTTATTTCCACCCACCTCCCCTCGCAAGGCATTCCAGGCACCTATCACTCCCTGTGTAAGAAAAACTTGCTTTGTAAATTGCCTTTAAACTTTCATCCCCTTACCTTAGAAATACACCCTCTGGTACGTGATGTTAGCACCTTGACAAAATCTCTCTTTCTACCCTATCCATGTCTGAGTTGCTTTGTGCTCGAACAAAGGGACTTGGGAGTCCTTGTGCAGGATACCCTAAAGTTTAACCTCCAGGTTGAGTTGGTGGTGAAGAAGGCGAATGCAATGTTGCCATTCATTTCTAGAAGTATAGAATATAAGAGCAGGGATGTGATGTTGAGGCTTTATAAGGCACTTGTGAGATCACACTTGGAGTATTGTGTGCAGTTTTGGGCTCCTTATTTTAGAAAGGATATACTAACATTGGGAGGGTTCAGCGAAGATTCGCGAGAATGATTCCAGGAATGAAAGGGTTACTGTATGAGGAACGTCTGAAAGCTCTTGGGCTGCATTCCCTGGAGTTCAGGACCATGAGGGGGGATCTCTTAGAAACATTCCAAATGTTAAAAGGCCTGAGTAGCTTAGATATGGCAAAGTTATTTCCCATGGTAGGGGATTCTAGGACAAGAGGGTACGACTTCAGTATTGAAGGACGTCCATTTAGAACAGAGATGCGGAGAAATTACTTTAGTCAGAGTGTGGTAAATCTGTGGAGTTTGTTGCCATGAGTGGCTGTGGATGCCAAGTCATTGGGTGCATTTAAGGCAGACATAGATAGGTTCTTGATTAGTCAGGGCATCAAAGGGTATGGGGTGGAAGCAGGGGAGTGGGGATGACTAGAAGAATTGGATCAGCCCATGATTGAATGGCGGAGCAGACTCGATGGGCCAAATGGCCTACTTCTGCTCCTATATCTTATGGTCTTATGGTCTAACTTTGATCAGATTAATGTCATCATCTTGCTTTTGACACTGTTTTATGTGTTTACGCCAGAATCCAGAACAATGTGCTTAAAAGCTTGGACAGACAACTTGAGCCGACACTTAAGGACTTGTCCTTTAAAAAAAGTGTCCACAAAGAAGGTGATAACAGTACAGATTGGACTGATCGGTCAGTAGTGGAAGCAGATACCATTTTAAAAAAAAGACAAATTTGAGATCACAAACAAGAGAAAATCTGCAGATGCTGGAGATCCGAGCAACACATACAAACTGCTGGAGGAACTCAGCAGGCCAGGCAGCATCTATGGAAAAAAGCGCAGTTGACATTTCGGGCCAAAATCCTTCGGCAGGACTGGAGGAAAAAAAGCTGAAGAGTAGATTTGAAAGGTGGTGGGGAGGAGAGAGAGAAACACCAAGTGATAGGTGAAACTTGAAGGGGGAGGGATGAAGCTAAGAACTAGGAAGTTGATTGGTGAAAGAGTTAGAAGGCCATGGAAGAAAGAAAAAAGGAGAGGGGGGCACCAGAAGGAGGTGATGGGTGGGCAAGGTGATAACACGAGAGAGGGAAAAGGAGATGGGAAATGGTGAGGGTGGCCTCCTCTACTGTTGTGATAAGGCCACACTTAGGTTGGAGGATCAATATCTTATATTCCGCTTGGGTAGCCTCCAACCTGATGGAATGAACATCGATTTCTCAAACTTCCAGTCATTCCTCTCCCCCACCACCGTTTCCCATCCCCTTTTCCCTCTCTCATGTTATCTCCTTTCCCGCCGCATCGCCTCCCTCTGGTGCTCCTCCCCCGCCACCTCCCCTCCCCGATTTCTTTCTTCCATGACCTTCTGTCTCTTTCACCAATCAACTTCCTAGTGCTTTGCTTCATCTCTCCCCTTCCAAGTTTCACCTATCGCCTGGCGTTTCTCTCTCCCCTCCCCTCAACTTTCAAACCTACTCCTCGTTTTTTTTTCTCCAGTCCTGCCAAAGGGTTTCGGCTGGAAACGTGGGCTGTGCTTTTTCCCAAAGATGCTGCTCCTTGCCTGCTGAGTTCCTCCAGCATTTTGTGTGTGTTGCACAAGTTTGAGGTCGTGGATTTATATTAAGAAGAAATTATTGGGGGTGTTTTAATATTAGTTATGAAATTTATTTTAGTTATAATATAAGCTACATTACATAACCTGTTGAATGTGACTGCTACTGATCATTGGAAAGGAAAAAGAATTAGAATCATTTAACCAGTGATTACATTTTACACTGCTATAAAATGTGATAATTCCCAAATTATGCCTTGCTTGCATACTGGATTTGTGCTGGGAGTTGGAACTCCTAACTAGTTTATTGTTTTAAATAGCAAGACTAAAACTTTTTACATCAAAGATGATTCAGCGCACAGTTTCTACTTCAACATATGTGTTTGTCTGAAGTTTAAATAAACCGAACTGCTTTTTGGTGGATATTATTCTTGCTTCGAATTAGGGATTACATATAATTGTTAGTCAGTGGCACAACTGAGTTCACGTTGGTGAATTAATGTGTCTATTTGGAGCACCTCACTTCCTATTACGTCTGTCTTGGATTCTTTTCAAGTGGTTTATAATAAGATCCATCTAGTGTGGGCGTTCTTCAAGGCAAGCCTCAACTGATAGGTTGGACATTAAAGGTTTTATTTTAAACACAGATGCCCCCTCCCACCCACATGCTGACATATGCAGATGCTTTTCAATTTGTTACTCACTTTTTATTATTAAAGCTGAATGCTGTTGTGAATGCATTGCTTAATTAGCCTATATGGCGATCTGCATTGAATCTCAGCTCTTAACGATACTCTACATAGAAAGGTTCTGTGAAATATTAAGGCTCAAGAACTGAAAGAGGACATTGGCAATTGACATCAAAATGGTATTGATTTATATAGTAAACAAAGGATATTGGCTAATGACGAGTTGTAAAATTTAACTTCTGTTTTGCTAATGATGGATCAAAGCTCATCTGTTTCTCATTATCAACATAAACACAAGGTATAACAAAGGAAAAGTGAAGTCATAGCAATGAATAGGTAACACCATGCTTAAGCTTGTTAGAAGTTTGACTCAGGAAGTATCTGATGATTAAAGAAAATGTGTAAATATTTTTGAAAATGTCTCCAATGCAATAGTTTACCACTGTTGTTCAGATATAGAATTGAGATAATGGACAAGTGCGCACATTAGCAGAATTTGACTGCTGGGGTTATCGATTGGTGCATGTTTGTTGCTCAGGGTGACGTGAAAAATGATCGTACATCCAGATTTGCCAATGTCACAAGAAAAGGAGACATTGTATGCAGTACAGAGGGAAGTGTTAAACAAAACAGAACTATTAATAGATTGTGGAAGTTGGAAAACAGAATGGCAAATGCATGAGTTTTATGCCTAAAAGGTGAGCAGCAGAAAAAGTCTAAAGAGATTTTATGGTTCATGAATATAAATGATTGAAATTTCATCTTCTTGGAAGTCCATTGGGAATAATGATGACGTCAGTGATGCCTCTGCTGAGAGTGCTATGGAGGGCTGAGAGTTCTGGCACGGAGGCACTGATCATGAAGGCTCAACTTCGATGGATTGGATATGTGGTCCGGGTGGAAGACAACCACTTTCCAAAGATGGTATTCTTTTCCGAGCAGGCACATGGCACCAGAAGCAGGGAGGCCCCACAAAGTGCTATAAAGACTGTGTGAAACCATCCTTGAAGGCATGCAATATCCTTGTGATTGTTTGAGAGGCCTTGGCCAAAGATTGCAATGCCTGGCACCTGGCAGTCTACAAAGGCACCAGCACATTCGAAGGGCAGCGCCTGAAGGACCTCGATCAAAAGAGCCTGGGCCACAAGGAGAGACGACCCGACCCTTTAATGGCCGTACCCTGCCCAACCTGTGAAAATTACTTAGAAAGTATTTACAAGAAATTTACAAGTATTTACAAAAAATTACAAGAAACACAGAAAGTATTTGAAGGACATATGAAAATTTGGCATAAAGGGCTAGACCATAAGACCATTAGATGCTCATGGAGTCTGCTCTACCATTCCGGCTGATTTATTTTCCCTCTCAACCCCATTCTCCTGCATTCTCCCCATAACCTTTGTTACTCTTATTAATCAAGAACCTACCAACCTTCACTTTGAATACACTCAATGGCTTGGCCTCCTCAATGACTGTCTGTGGCAATGAATTCAATAGATTCACCATCCTCCAGCTAAAGAAATTCTTTCTCAAATCTGTTCTAAAGGGATGTCCTTTGGTGCAGAGGTAGTGCCCTCTGGTCCTGGACTCTCCCCTGATTGGAAACATCCCCTGCATGTCCACTCTATATAGGCCTTTTTACAGTAGAAGCAGAAGCCCTGACACAGCTATACAAAGTGTTGGCTAGGTGAGATCCATGTACTGTAATCAACTCAGGCCAAGATAATCAGGAATGAAGATATCTAGAGTGCTTTACAAATTTATCTGCATGTTACTTGGACTTCAGGAGCCCAAATAAGGAGAAATTTCATAACTAGTATGTATTCTCTGACATTTAAAAGATTTAGGATAATTGGATTGAAGCTTTCAAGATTTTATGGGAAGTTTTAAGGGAATTTATTTCTGCTGGTTGTTGCACCAACAGAGTACGAAAATTAGGCTATGGTTAGCATAGTATGGACTAGATAACCCAGAGTTCAAATCCTACCACAGTACCTGAGAAATTTAACTTCAATGAATTCTAAAATAGTGACCATGAACCTACAGTACTGGTCTGCCATAAAATCCCATCTGGTTGATCCCTACACAGTCTGGACTTCAAGTCCAGAGTAATGTCCTCAGAATAAAATGGGCGGCATGGTGCCCTGTTGGTTGGCACTTTTGCCTTGTGGGATTCGGTGAAAACTAGAGTTAAGATTGGATCAGCCATGATCTTGTTGAATGGCAGAGCAGGCTTGAGGGGCCGATTGGCCTACTTCTGCTCCTATCTCTTATGTTCTTATGTAAATCACTTCACAGGCAGTTAGGAATAGGCAATAATAGTAGGATTTCACCTAATTGAGATCCCCATTGACTCAGCAAATGGTTTAATATTTGTTCTTGTTTCCTTTTTGTTGAGATATCTTGGCAACAGGCCCATGAACAGTTTTTATTCCTGTAAAGAATGGAAACGTTTTCTCTTTATGCACTCATTGATTACAAGGAGAGAATACATTTAATATGAATGCCAGAATACCAATGCAAAAGGCCCTTGAGTTTGATTTTTTATTGTATTCTGATTGCCAGTTTAGTGTAATCAGCACACAATTGCAAATGAACTGGTGCGTTATTGCTTCTTGTGAAATTGTAGTACCTTTATAAAAATGTGCCATTTGTCAGTGTGGCTCATGAAATCCAATGTTCCCCCTTTACACATCAGTGCAGCACTGGTTATGTGCACTTCTCTGTATTCAATAACTCATGGTCAGTTAAATTTTACCAAAGCTTTTCCTGAAAAATTACATGCAAGAAAGAATTGCTTATTATCTCAAAATGCTACTGATGTTAGCCAAGAACATTCCACGAACAACTGGAATTTCTTTAAAGGGTGGGGGTTCTGGTTGACGAAATGATGAAGGAACACACGCAAAATGCTGGAGGAACTCAGCAGGCCAGGCAGCATCAATGAAAAAGAGTAAGCAGTCAACATTTTGGGCTGAGACCCTTCATCAGGACTAGAGAAAAAATTTGAGAAGTCAGAGTAAGAAGGTGTAGGGTGGGGAGGAAGAAATTCAAGGTGATAAGTGAAACCATAGTTGCTGCCTGGCCTGCTGAGTTGCTTCAACATTTTGTGTGTGTTGCTCGGATTTCCAGCATCTGCATATCTTCTCTTGTTGGCGATGATGAGGGAAGATTGATGGAATATGCAGACCCTTCTCCGTTTCTTGTTTCCACTGCATTTAGAGCAGCTATCTGGGACTGTTCAAAAAATTCCCATTATACCTCCTCCTACATTTAATTCTACACTACATTTTTAGTACAAAATTTGTTTCCATAATTACTGCAAATGTTAATTCTAACCTTTTTGCATATTTAATTCCCGGCTGAATTTCTTCAAGAATAAAATCCTCCAGATGACTTCCTTTTTAAATTAGGTTACTTATTTTGAATACCACAATGCATGATGATGGATGTGCTTTACCTATTATTTTGCGATTTCTTTTTGTAAACATTCTGCGCTGCTGCTTTGGAATTTATCCTGTTGTATGTACACGACATATGGTGTAGCAAAATAGGTATATCGAGGAACTTTTCTGAAATTGGATCTATTTTGAAGAGGAGTTTAATGGAGTCACGGAGTGTCACTGATCAATACAGTATGAACGCAGCTCCTTTGGCCCAATCACAATGACCATCCAGCTGACACCAATTTCCTGTGTTTGGCCCATATTCCTCCAAGCTCCTATCTTCCATGTACCTGAGTGCATGTGTCATTTCATCTTTCACTTAAAACACATAACAAAGGGTGGCTTTAAACTCCATTATCCTTTTGTTGCTGTTTAATACCTCACAGAATCATCCATTTGGCATAATGGAGCCAAAAGAACAGCTGCACAACACCCGGCTCTACCTCTGCACCCATTCATTTGCAGACAGTATTTGTAAGAGTAGCCAGGAACTGCACAAGTCCTTCCTGCCTTTTGTCTTCCTCCTGTGGATCTATTGAAGCCAAGTGCACTGCTGTGATGTTGATTAGGTTAAGTCATTAGGACTTGGATATCAATTGGGACTTAATTCTCAGATAGTTCAATAACCATAGTCATTGCTCCATTTGTTCATTTCTCTTTGTTGAAATGCATCTTGAGGATAAAGCTGAGTTCACATTACTATCAAAGCCATTTTATTTTGCTGTGGCTGCTATTTCCTAACATGCAATTGTTGGTCCAAACTTGCTGTTCTTGTAGCATTTTCATTTCTGATTGTGCAGAGCTCAGGAAACTGTCCTAACTAGCGAAGAGGACAGTGATCTATTAATTTCACAGGGTTTAAATAAAATTAAAAATACACTGCAAGTTGTATTCATTTCTGGATTCAATAGTTGTTTGAATTGTTGACTATACTTACACCATCATGTGAGCGTGGTGGTATATGTGATTGGTAAATAAAATGTAATGGAGAAAGTGGTGGGAGATGACAAGCAGATAGAGAGGAGGATCTGCTAGTATTACTAGAAATAGGTTAGAAAATTATCAACAACAGAAATGAAGCAGGAGTAAATCTTGGGCCATTCTCCCTTTCTATATGATCATGACTGATCTAATCTTGGTCAAGGCACTACTTCTCTGCCTAGCCCTGTAACTCTCAATTCCCTTGCAATTCAAAACTTCTCTGCCCTTCTAGGCCTATAACATGCAATAATTCAGCCTCCACAACTCTGTGGGGCCGAGAATTTCAAATATTCCTAACCTCTGAGAGAAGATATTTCCATTTGCAATTTAGAATCCTTATCTTGAACCCAGGGGAGAAAGAAGAATGAAAGAATTGCAATTCTCAATATAAATTAAGCTGCTGGAAAGTTAATGATATTCATTGACCACTAACAATCACAAAAATTGTCTTTGTCCATTATTTTAAAGTTGTCTTTGTTCATTAATTTTAACCCATGGAAGTTATAATGAAATACAGAGGCCAGTTTAACTTAGGGTATGGGTGAGTGAATAATTTCTATTATATGCAAAATATCGCATATGGACCTTTTAAATTTATTTATTCTCCAGATGTGGATACTGCTGGAAATGTTTGATCTCTAGTTGGTCCTAAAATGAGTTTAAAATGCTTTGGTTGGTGTAGTTATGGCAATTCCAGTATTTTTCTCAAGATATTTCACTCTGTTGACTTCTGTGACACTGTAATGTCATCTGTAAATTAGCCTTTTTTGTAACTGAAGAAATGTTTAAGAACAATGTGATTCATTTTCAGGAAAAACTGGATGCAGGAATACGAAAAGAAGTGGAAGGCATGGGATCTCCAGAGATAAAATATGGTGATTCTGTGTGCTTTATCCAGCATGTAGACACTGGACTATGGCTCACCTATCAGTCTGTAGATGCCAAGTCAGCTCGGATGGGAACGGCTCAACGTAAAGTAGGTTTTTTGACCTGGATTTACTAACATGGCTGAGTTTCTCACATTGCTCATAAGTTTGCCTTCATGAATATCATGGTCATTGAGATGACTGCTCAAGCATGATGTCTCCTGGTGTTGGTTTAGAAAATTTAAAGAGAGGATGGAATCCTTTCACATACAATGTGCCTCAAGTTACCCCTGGAAGTAAACGTGTACTCTGAGTGTGATGTTATACTCTTTTCCTCATCAGCCATTTCACAGTGGGCGTCACATTTAGTACTGGACTCATGGTGCTGTTTTGCTCTGGATTTGTGCTTGTGTGAGATGACAGAGAGTTTGTCTGAATTCAGAGGTGACACTCATTCAAAATGAGGATTGAATTCAAAAGAAGGGTGAAGGGTGATAAGCAATATTTACCTTGTGCTTTTGACTATTTCAGGCCATAATGCATCATGAAGGTCATATGGATGATGGATTGACTCTCTCCCGCTCTCAGCATGAGGAATCGAGGACTGCGCGTGTGATACGCAGCACTGTCTTTCTCTTCAACAGATTTATTAGGTATGATTTTGAGTTCCAGTTGAGGTTCTGTTAGATGTAGGATGGGTTCCTGGAGTCTTTGCAACTTTAGAGATTTCTCTGCATAGCTTTGAAAACACCAGCTCCTCCTTTGTTTGGAGTCAGTACAAGATGTGGAAATGTACACTTTGTTGGAAGTTTGAAGGAGCTTCTACACCAGCAAGAAAGCTAACATTCGTGAAACACACCATGCCTGATTTTCATGTATATAAGGATTGTACTTTATGGTGTTTAATGCCTTGGTTTGCTGTTTATTCATGATTTAAAAAGACACCACTGATCTATTTATTTATTTGATCTTATGGTCTATTTAAAATGTCTTGATTCCTTCATTAAAACAGCAGATAGCAAACTATATGAGCATGTTAAGCACTTTTAAGCTAATCTAACATTGAACTTCAAAACTAGAATTAGATTTATTACCACTGACATTTGACACGAAATGCATTGTTTCGCAGTAGCAATACAGTACAAAGCTATAAAATTACTATAAATTAAAAATTAAACAAATAGTGTAGAAAAGGAACAATAAAGTAGCATTTATGGGTCCATGGACCATTCAGAAATCTGATGGTGGAGGGGAAGAAGTTGCTTCTGAATTGCTGAGAGCGTGTCTTCATGCTCCTGTACTTCCTGTCTGATGGTAGTGATACGAAGAGGGCATGTCCTGGATGGTGTGGGTCCTTAGTGGTGGGTTCCTCCTTCTTGAGGCACTTTCTCTTGAAGATATCCACAATGATGGGGAAAGTTGTGTCCATATGGAGCTGGCTGAGTATTCAGTCTCCTGCGATCCTGTTCACTGGAATCAACAAGCCAGGTTGTGATGTAATTGATATGGTGAATGCTCTTCACTGTCCACCTAAACAAATTTACAAAAGTCTTTGGTCACATACTGAATCTCCTCAAATTCCTAATGAAGTAGAGCCACTGGCATGCCTTCTTTGTTATTGCATCAATGTGTTGGGCCTGGCATAGATTCTCAGTGATGCTGATATACAGTAACTTAAAGCGGCTCACCCTTTCCACCTTTGACCCCTCAATGAGGTCTGATGTGTGTTCTTCCAATTTCCCCTTCGTGAAGTCCGCAATCAATTTCTCGATCTTGCTGCTGTTGGGTGTAAGGTTGTTGTGACACCACACAACCAGCTGATCTATCTCAGTTTGAGTCACCTTCTTGTTGCCATCTGAGATTCTATCCACATCGTCTGGCCAATTGGACTGATTAAGGTGTTGCTTGGCTCCTGAAAAGTGTATTAGGCAAAGGCATCCACTGTTATCAGGCATTGAGAGGCTTTTTGTGCAGCTTAATTTCTACAGAAAGATATCTCAGCATTTGAATAGCATTGCTGGGGCTAAGATCTGTCAAAAATAAGCAAAGGCTACTTTACACTCTCTACCATATTAACAATGTAATTTACTTCTTTATTTCTCACCATTCTCCAGTTATTTTAAAACAATATTCGGATATTAAAGCTACATCCCATACATAATCTGCTTGGCTAATCTTTATTCTGTGTTCGATGTTCCATGAGTCCTCGGTTACCGGATGTGTCCACAAACAAAAGGGATCACTGATTCACAAGTTAAGATACTTTTAGACGTTGTATTGATAAGAAATTTGTGGCATTTTCAGTGGCCTCGATGCTCTCAACAAACAAGGAAAGTCCACAGCTGTTGATTTACCCATTGAATCAGTCAGCCTGAGTCTGCAGGATCTGATTGGCTACTTTCAGCCACCTGATGAACATCTGGAACATGAAGAGAAACAGAACAGATTGAGAGCATTGAAGAACAGACAAAATCTCTTCCAGGAAGAGGTAAATAGTTAACCTTTGGAAATACCTGAGCCCTCATTACCGTTCTGTGCCAAGGTATTTAGTTGGTGGCTATACTAATGCATTATGCTTGAAAAACTGCATGTACAAAATGCAACTCACGCCTGTAGCATTTTATTCTAAAACCTGTCTAATGTCAATCTGGTGATAACGCTGTCGCATGAGAAATAAATAAGTGCCAAGCAAGTTTAATGGATAAATGGCAGGGAAGAGAATCTGAGGAGTTATCTTTATTCATTCTCTTTCAGGGAATGATTAACCTTGTTCTTGAGTGCATTGATCGTCTCAACATGTATAGTAGTGCGGCCCATTTCACTGATGTCGCTGGAAAGGAAGCAGGAGAGTCTTGGAGAGCAATTCTAAACTCACTCTATGAACTATTAGGTAAGATCTCTTAGTATTTTTCTTAATCTCTATTGATCTATTTCTTTCAGCAGATCACACTCAGGTATTTTAACACAGTAATTGACAGTGTTTCCCAATAACAATCAAGCTAAAGGATTTCTCTCAGACAAGTCTTAAGATATTTTGAAGGCTATCCTGGGTATTAAATGATTTTATTGTAAGGTGTCAGCTGGGCAATTAGTGAAAAGCACCATTATTGAATGCATGGGTTGTGAGATCCTTTAACTTTCTCTCGAAGGATAGGATTATCCGTGCTCTGGAAGGAGAGTGTGATGTAATTAGCTGCTTGATGGTCTGATCACCAATGGAGCTGAGATGGACCCCAGCAGCGCGACTGGCGAAGATCTGACTCGATGGCCATTGATTGGCATTTGAGAACCACACACTTTTGCAGTTCAAGCCACTGTCGATTTGCTGAGTGTACAAGGCTGACTAATGCGACGTTTCTGACTTGATAAATGCACAGCAGAAGCCAGACTAGAAGCAGCCACTCTTCTGTGGACTCTGTCTGTGCCTCTCCCTTCCTCAGTAAAACAGCCAGCATAATGCAAGACCCCACCCAGCCCTGGACATTTTCTCTTTTCCTCTCTTCCATCCAGAAAAATATACAAAAACATGAAAGCAACACACACAAAATGCTGGTGGAACGCAGCAGGCCAGGCAGCATCTATAGGAAGAAGCACTGTCAACGTTTCGGGCCGAGACCCTTCGTCAGTACTTCTCCCTATTGATGCTTCCTGGCCTCTGCATTCCACCAGCATTTTGTGTGTGTTGCTTGAATTTCCAGCATCTGCAGATTTCCTCGTGTTTGCAAAAACATGAAAGCATGCTTTCATTAGACTCAAGGGTGGCTTCTTATCAGTCTGTCATGACTACTAAATGGTTCCCTTGTGTGATGAGTTAAACTCTTGACCTCACTATTTATCTCGATAGGACTTTACCTTATTGTTTACCTGCATTGCACTTTCTCTGTTGCTTTTACACTTTACTCTGCATTCTGTTTCTCTTTTACCTTGTACTACCTCAACACACAGTGCAATGATCTGATCTGCATGAACAGTATGAAAGACAAGCTTTTCACCGTATCCCTGTACATGTGAGCACATTGGAATCATCAAATTCCAATTCCAACGGCCTGGATCTTCTCCCTGAGCACCACCGTTCCTTGGAGTGGAGACTGGATGAGGATTCAGTGCATAAACTAGTTCCCAGCTGATAGGTTCAGTATTGACCTTTTTGGCCACCACGTATGAGCTCTATACACAAATATTCAAATGACAACTGGAAGGACAATCATAAGCTGACAGCTAAATATGTGCTGCTCCGTGAGAGAAACTATTTTGACATCAGAATCAGAATCAGGTTTATTATCACCGACACGTGTTGTGAAACTTGTTAACTTAGCAGCAGCAGTACAATGCAATATATGAATATATGGAAAGAAAAATCAATCAATCAATTACAGTAAGTATATATATGTATATTGAGTAGAATAAAAACAGTGCAAAAACAGAAGTAATATATATATTTAAAAAAGTGAGGCAGTGTTCATGGGTTCAGTGTCCACTTAGGAATCGGATGGCAGAGGGGAAGAAGCTGTTCCTGAATCGCTGAGTGTGTGCCTTCATGTTTCTGTACCTCCTACCTGATGGTAACAATGAGAAGAGGGCATGACCTGAGTAGTGAAGGGGTCCTTAAAATTGCTCGTCACCTTTCTGAGGCACCACTCCTTGAAGATGTCTTGGATACTTTGGAGGCTAGTACACAAGATGGATCTGCCTAATTTTACAACTTTCTGTGTCTTCTTTCGGTTCTGTGCGATATCACCCTCCCCCCACACCAGACAATTATGCAGCCTGTCAGAATGCTTTCCACGGTGCACCTAGAGACATTTTCAAGTGTTCTAGGTGATAAACCTACTCTCTTCAGACTCTAATGAAGTATATCTGCTGTCTCGCCTTTTTTATAGTGGCATCAATATGTTACATCCAGGTTAGGTTCTCAGAGATCTTGACACCCAGGAACTTAAATTTGCTGACTCTCTCCACTTCTGATCCCTCTATGAAGATTAGTTTGTGTTCCCTTGTCATACCCTTTCTGAAGTCCACAATCAGGTGTTTGGCTTGCTGACATTGAGTGCCAGGTTCTTGCTGCAACACCACTCAACTAGCTGGCATATTTCGCTCCTGTATGTCCTCTCATCTCCACCTGAGATCCTACCAACAATGGTTGTATCATCAGCAAATTTATAGATGGTATTTGAGCTATGCCTAGCCACAGTCATGGGTATGGAGAGAGTAGAGCAGTGGGCTGAGTACACACCCCTGTGGTGCACTAGTGTTGATCGTCAGTGAGGAGGAGATATTGTCACCAATCTGCACAGATTGTGGTCTTCTGGTTAGGAAGTCGAGGATCCAATGACAGAGGGAGGTACAGAGGCACAGGTTCTGTAACATCTCAATCAGGATTGTGGGAATGACAGTGTTAAATGCTGAGCTATAGTCAATGAACAGCATCCTGACATAAGTGCTTGTATTGTCCAGGTGATCTAAGGCCGTGGGAAGAGCCATTGAGATTGCATCTGCTGTAGCCCTCACAAGTACTCTTTTCCAACTGATAATCACAACAACGTTGTGCTGGTTCTAAAACCTCTGTTATATCACATCTTCCCCTTTAATTTGGCTGAGAATATTCAATATAAGAAAACAAAAAATAGATACTGTGCATATACTGTACCATCCAACATTAAAACTGAACAGTTCTGCTAACTGTTCTCTATTTACAGATCAATCTATATTATGATTTATATGCTTGTTTCGAATAATGCTTGTTGTTGTATTTATTGGAAACAATACTAGTGGATGGTGACATCTCATTTTGAGGTATGCCATTCTTCACTCTGTCAATTGCAAGGTAGTGGAAATTACAGTTTGAAATGGTGATCACATGCTCTGAAATCCTGTTGTTCCTTCCTTTTTGCCTCTACGAATAACAGCAAAGCCAGAAACCATCAAACTTAGGTTTGTCCAAACATGGGTCTGCCCATTGATATCAGGTACTTGTGTTTGTATGTGATGTATTCCAGTTGTGATATCAGAAGCTTGAATTGTCCTTTCTGCCCAGTGTGGGAGGGTGGATGGGGTGGAGTGTATACAAGTGACTGACATTCCTCCTCAGAACTTCTGCAAATCCAGCACCACAGTGAACTTGCTTCCGTTGCCCATCACAAATGACTTATTGGAGTGCATTTGTCACCTAAGATGAGGAAATGTTCATAGGGTCTCATTCTTTCCATTTGAACTATGCTTCCACAGTGAAAAAGATAGAGAGAAGATCCATGTACCTTCATCCATGGACAGGGGTGGTAGCTGAGTAAAGCTGCTGTGGATTCTTACAATGTTGTTAACATTCCTTCACAGTGACATCCTACTGCTTATCGATTTCAAGCCACCCCACAAAGAAAGTTCTGGCAACACACACAAACGATGCTGGAGTAACTCAGCAGGACAGGCAGCATCTATGGAAATGAATAAACAGTCGTCATTTTGGGCCGAGATCCTTATTCAGGACTGAGAAGGAAGGGGGGGAAGATGCCAGAATAAAAAGGTGGGGGAGGGGAAATAGGCTGGCTGGAATGTGATAGGTGAAGTCAGGTGGGTGGGAAAGGTCAAGGGCTGGAGAAGAAAAGGAAAAGGTCATGGTGTAATGAGTGAAATGGACAGCGAGGAAAACTGTTGTGGCTTGCAGCAGTATAGAACTATAGAAACATGGAAAGCCTGCAGCACAATACAGGCCCTTCGGCCCACAATGCTGTGCTGAACATGTACTTACTTTAGAAATTACCTAGGGTTATGCATGGCCTTCTATTTTCCTAACCTCCATGTACCTACCCAGGAGTCTCTTAAAAGACCCAGTTGTATCCGTCTCCCCCACCATCGGCGGCAGCCCATTCCATGCACTCACCACTCTCTGTGTAAAAAAATTTACCCCTGACATCTCCTCTGTACCTATTTCCAAGCACCTTAAAACCCTCTCGTGCTAGCCGTTATCTGGACCAGGTGGGAAAATGGGCTGAAAAATAGCAGGTGGAATTGAATGCAGACAAGTATGATGTGCTGCACTTCAGTCGGACCAGCCAGGGTAGATCTTACACAGTGAACAGTAGGGTACTGGGGAGTGTAGTAGAACAAAGGGATCTGGGAATACAGGTCCATAATCCATTGAAAATGGTAGCATAGGTAGATAGGGTGTTAGAGAAAGCTTTTAGCACACTGACCTTCATAAATCAAAGTATTAAGTACAGGAGATGGGATGTTATATTGAAATTGTATTGGTCACTTACCTGCAGTAAAGATGTAAATGAAGTTGAAAGGGTGCAGAGAAAATTTACAAGGATGTTGCCGGGTTTGGAGGACCTGAGTTATATAGAAAGATTGAATAGGTTAGGACTTTGTTTCTTGGAACATAGAAGATTAAGAGGAGGCATGATGGAAGTATACAGAATTATGATGGGTATAGATAGGGTAAATGCAAAAACAGGCTTTTTCCACTGAGGTTGAGTAGGACAAAAACTAGAAGCCATGGGTTAAGGATGAAAGGTGAAAAGTTTAAGGAGAACATGAGGGGAAACTTCATCACTTGGGGTTGTGGGAGTGTGGAATGAGCTGCCAGCGCAAGTGGTGCATGCGAGCTCGATGTCAACATTTAAGAGAAGTTTGGATAGGTACATGGGTGGTAGGATTATGGAGGACTATGGTCTTGGTGCAGGTCAATGGAAGTAGACAGTTTAAGTGGTTTGGCATGGACTAGATGGACAAAAGGCCTGTTTCTGTGCTGCACTTTTCCACGACTCTAAAATGAGGTTAACCTGCTGTCATGGCATTATTCAGTGTATTCAACCAGCAAGTAAAAGCAATGTTTGTAATTCAGCTGTTAAAAAATGCCCTGCGTAAGTAGCTATTTTTGTTTGATGTGCACAGGTCCTACTGGGAGCTTTGATAACAATAGATTCTCTGAGTCCGTTTAATACACCCACTCACACAATTGGTTTGACGCCATTCGGCCCCTCCCCTGACTTGCCAAAAGTCAGTGAAATTAAAGTCTTATGAATGTTTGCAACATTTAACTTTGAAACTTATTCAAAGTTTAAGAAGGTTACTAACTTCTACAAATCATTATTTTTAAAAATTAATAAAATAGAATCAGTTCAGTGTAGTGGTGAAAGAAGTTGTCCAAACCTGTTCAGGAGCAGGTTTTATACCTCCTTCCTAATGGTAGTAGCAAGAAGAGGACGTGGCCTGGGTGGTGGAGGTCACTGATAATGGATGCTGCTTTCTTGTAAAAATGGTCAGGAGGGCTTTGCCTGTGATGGACTGGACTGTATTCTTCTACATCCTGTAGCCTTTTCCATCACAATTCATTGCCACAGGCAAATGTGGAGGCCAAGTCACTGGGTATGTTTAAGGCAGAGGTTGATAGGTTCTTATGTAGTCGAGGCATGAGGGGAGAAGGCAGGGGATTAGCCATGATGAAAGAGCGTAGCAGATCTATGGGCAAATGGCCTAATTTTGCTCCTATATCTTATGGTCTTACGGTTTCCCTGTCGTGCTGTGATAGAACCAGTTAGGATACTATCCACTGTACAAAGATAGAAGTTTCTCAAAGGTATTGGTGATGCAGTGAATCTATACAGAGTTCTAAGAAAGCAAAGGCACTGTCACGCCTTCTTTGTAACGACACTTATGTGCCATCAAATTAGCTCAATTGCACGTGAGATGCAAATTTCCGAATCAAAATCGGCAGAAAGTTACGCTGCAATCCCGGATTCCCCATTGAACTGTCAGTATATTCATGGAGTATTCAAGCCATTTTGACAAATGTCTGCCAAGCCCGATGTGTATGAGAAGCCAATGTGATCATTATACATTACAAAAGATCTGACATTTATTATAAATATTATCACATTGATTTCCTATTTGCATGAGGATCATAAGCCAAGTTATTCACCAGTTGTCAGTAAGTGGTTATTATTTCGGAAGTTTGTGGACTCAGATCCAGTAAAAATAATGTTTTGCAATTCAAATTGCTTTGACCTTATTACAAGCATTCTTCAGCTCACTGAAAGGGAATTATTAAGAAATCAATGTTAACATTTAGTGGATTTTTCAGTGTTACTCTTGTCCACTTTATATCTTGGGTTAAGGATTAGATGAATGAAAGTTCAACTGTAAAGAGGCAGTAATGGAAATACCCTTAACAATGCTAATGAGCAAAGGGATCTTGGGATCCAAGTTCATAGTTCCTTACGAGTGGCTATACAAGTTGATTGGGTGGTTAAGAAGGAATATGGCAGGCTTGCCTTTATTAGTTAAGACACTGAGTTCAAAAGTCAGGAAGTTATGTTGCAGCTTTATAAAACTCTAGTAAGGCCACCACTGGAGTATTGGATGAAGTTCTGGTCGCCCCATTATAGGAAGGGTGTCGAGGCTTTGGAGAGGGTGCAGAATGGGTTTACCACAATGCTGCTTGGATTAGAGGCTGTGTGTTAGAAGCAGAATTTGGACAAACTTGGGTTGTTTTCTCTGAAGTGGTAGAGGCTATGGGGAGATCTGATAGAGGTTCGTAATATCACGAGAGACATAGATCGAGTTGACAAAGAAAATGCTGGAGGAACTTAGCAAGTCAGGCAGCATCAATGGAAATGAATAAACGGTTGGGCCGAGACCCTTCATCGGGACTCAAGTAGCCTGACCTACTTAGTTTATCCAGCACTTTGCTCTGGATCTCTAGCATCTTCGTCTAGAGTAGTCAGGCAGTATTGTTTTCCATGGTTGAAGTGTTTAGTACCAGAGGGCATGCATTTAATGTGAGAAGGTGTAATTTCAAAGCAGATGAGAGGAGCAAATTTTTTTACATAGAGAGTGGTCACTGTGAATTTTTTAACATATATTGTGCTGCCTGGTGTGGTGGTAGAAGCAGATACGTTAGAGACACTGAAAAGATATTTATATAAGCACACGAATGTGAAGAAAATGGAAGGATATAGACATTGTGTAGGCAGATGGGGGTTGTTTCATTCACCATTTGATGACTAATTGGTTTGGCACAACGTTGTGGGCCCAAGGGCCTGTTTCTGTGCTGTACTGTCCTATCTTTTATGTTCTAAACACTTACTAAGTGTGCTCCTGAACTAATCTAATATTAGTTCAGGAACACAGAACATTGCAGATATTCCCCAGTTTCTAAAGTGTCAGATTGTATTATACTGTCATCATGAAATAATTCAACATTATTATGTCATGATCATTATAAATGTAAGTTTATCCTTGATCTATTTTGTATTGTGTGTGAAATGCCGCTTGTTGTCAATATTTTGTAGGCTAGTCTCCAAAATTCTACTGTGAAGGGGAAGTTAAGTGAAAATATATGGGAAAGGATGTTGCACATGGGCAGTTAATGAGGAGTATACTGTTTGTTGTGTAGCAGAGCATACATTTGTAACTAATTGTTAATTGTTTGGTTTTAGCTGCCCTGATCAGAGGAAATCGCAAAAACTGTGCCCAGTTTTCTGGTTCTTTGGACTGGCTGATTAGCAGACTGGAGAGATTAGAAGCCTCATCCGGTGCGTATGAATCCTTCACAATCTCAACATTATTTGACAGGTGATAAGCAGGTTATTTCACCATTCAGAAGTGTGCTTTACATTCAAAAAGGTATTTCGAATAGCTTGCACAATATTGAAAGCAACATCGCAGGCATTTCCAAAGATTGCATAATTTAACTGAATATTCTGTTTAATTAATTTTCTGGGCTGAATTCTGCTTAGAGGTTTGGATTCTGAAACAGTTTTGTTTTGATAAGTTGCCAAAAGGTACTGGGAGCAGGTTTCATTTACCAGCTGCTGCTTTCGTGCCTGAAATGCAAGCTGTCAACAGCTAGCAGAAAGGTGCAAGCAACATACTCACCTCTATAATTCCCAATCTATCTGCTGAATTTCCAGAGGTGCCTATAAATAAGAAGCAATCGAAGGCGTAATCCATTCAGCTCCTTGTGCATGCTGCATCATTCAGTAAGATCAAATCTTATATTTACCTCACTTTACTGCACAAATCTTATATCTCTTGATTTCCTTCCCATCCACAAATCTGTCAGCCCCTCCCTTGTACGTGCTCGGTGACTGAGCCCTGTTGAATGGAGAATTACAAAGGTGATGTCTCTCATCCAAGGCCTTAAATGGCCAGCCTCTTATTTTAACACTGATCCCGATGGAAAAGGGCCTCAGTATTCAGTTTGAGACTGTAATCTAGTTAGTGAATAAATTGTAGTTTGGAAAGGCAAATAGGATGTTGGCCTTTATTACAAGGGGTGTGGAATTGATAGGTAGTAGAATGTGGCTACTGCTGCACAGGGCTGAGTGCAGCATTCTACTTTGTCTCCTTATTTAAAGAAAGATATAATTGCCTTGGAGAAAAGTTTAAAGAAGGTTCGCTCAATTGAATCCAGGTATGAAGAGACTAATGAAGGAAAAATAAGCAGAATGCTGCCAAGCTCTCTGGAGCTCAGGAGATCTTACTGAAATATATAAGAGTCCCGGGAACTTGACAGGAAGCATGCGGTTTTCTGTAGTGGGGGACTCGAGAATTAGAGGGCACGGTGACAGGATAGGGGATTTAGGCAGGGAGGCAAAAGAATTTTTAAAGTTGTGCGCCTTTAGAATTCTTTACTCATTAAACGTCTTAAATGCTGAGATTAATTCCCTGAAAGCCTGAAAAATTATGGTTATAGAAAACAGGTCAGGAAAGTGGAGTTGAGGCGAAGGACAGGGTCAGCTTTGGTGAAGTAGGTTTTGAGGAAGCATGTTTATAGGGTCATGAAGCCTGGAAATGGGCTCTGTGGCCCACCGTGTCCACTCTGACCATCAAGGACCTATCTACGCTCATTCCATTTATCCCTTCCTTCTGGCATTCCTATCAAATCCATCCCCAACCCAGCTCTCATGCGGGCATCCCTACACTGGGATTCACTTCCAGTGGCTAATTAAGCTCACAAGGCAGCACGTCCTTAGGGTGTGGAAAGAATCCAGAACACCAGCGGGTAGCGTGTGGTCACGGAGAAAACATGGATTCAGACAGCACCCGAGGTTGTAATGGAACCCAGGCTTCTGAAGCTATGAGGTGAGAGTGTTAACTGTTGTGCCGGTCTGCTCCCTACTCCTGTTCCTATTTATGCAGTCATAGAACACTACAGCTCAGAAACAGGCCCTTTGGCCCATCTAGTCTGCACCAAACTTGAATCTATCTTGTCCCTTTGATCTGCACCTGGACCCTCCATACCCCTCCCAACCATGAACTGATCCAAATTTCTCTTAAATGTTGAAATTGAACCTGCATCCACCACTTTCGCTGGCAGTTCATTCCACACTCTCAACACCCTCTAAGTAAAGTTCCCCTCAAACATTTCACCTTTAACCGTTAACCAATGACCTCTTGTTACAGTCTGACCCAAACTCAGTGGAAAAAGCCTGCTTGCATTTTCCTATCTACACCCCTTCATAATTTTGTAGACCTCTATCAAATCTCCCCTCAACCTTCTATGCCGCTGGAAACAAAGTCCTACCCTATTCAACCTTTCCCTGTTCCTTAAGTCGCCAAATCCCGGCGACATCCGCATAAATTTTTTCTACACTCTTTCAGTCTTACTGATATCATTCCTGTGGGCTGTTCCAAATTAGGCCTCACCAATGTTTTATATAACTTCAACATAACATCATAACTCCTATACTCAGTACTTTGAATTACGAAGAAAAATGCGCCAAAAACTTTTTTTCACAATCCTATCTACATGTGACAACACTTACGAGGAATTATGGATCTGCATTCCCAGATTCCTCTGTTCTACCACACTCCTCAGTGCCCTATTGCTCACCATGAAAGTTTTACCCTGGTTTGTCCTCCCAAAGTGCAGCACTTCACACTTGTCTGCATTAAATTCCATCTGATGTTTTTCCAGCTTCTCCAGATACAACTCTTCCCATTTATGAGTAGCAGCTGTCCTCTGTTCTCCTAATCTTGGGGTCATCTGCAAATTCGCTGATTCAGTTTACCACGTTATCATCCAGATCGTCGGTATCGATGACAAATAACAATGGATCCAGCACCAAGCCATGTGGCACACCACTAGTCACAAGCCTTCAGTCACAGCTGTGATCATTTACTACCACTCTCTGGCTTCTATGATGAAATCAATGTCTAATGTATCTTACTACCTCATCTTAAATGCCAAGTGACTGAACCTTTTTGACCAAACTCTCTCCCATGCAAGACCTTGTCGAAAATCTTGCTAAAGTCCGTGTAGACAACGTTCACTGCCTTGCCGTCATCAACTTTCCTGGTAACTTCCTTGAAAAAATTTACGGGATTGGTTAGACGTGACTGACCACACGCAAGGCCATGTTCAAGTTTATGTTCCATTGTCATTCAACCATACACGTGAATCAGTCAAACCAAACAGCAAGGTGCAAGATACAGAACCAACAGTTACACACAGCACACAACACATATAAAATTATGACAGCAAAAAAAAAATACAGTTACAAACTAAACATTAAAGATGTTATAATATTGCCCAAGTCCCTGAGTGCCATGGCCTGTAGATTGATAGTGTATTGGATGTTGTCCTGGAGCCAGGTTTCTGTAAGAACAGCCCACGGCAGTTCCTCATACCACGTAGTACAGCCGTAGACAAAGGCAATCCGGCTTGAACACTGGAGGGCACACCGATGGGAGGGGCCAGCCTTCAACCCAGCGTGAAATCCAGCAGCACACGGCCAGCTCAGGAGAAACCTTCCTCAGCGGCTGCAACAGATGAGCTTGAGACATGAATGACGGCCTGGACTGTGCCATCACTGAGGACATGCAGCTCTCACACTATCAGTCTCGCCAATGAACCAGTGAATCGGAATCACCGAATTCTACATTACCAATGTCCAACAGGGTCTTGTGACCACAAAAAAAGTCTCTCAATGTCCGTTAAATCACGCATCATCTGCGTGCACCATCACTCACTGCTTCTTCCCTGGGTGGCTGAAGTAGGCCGCAGCACAGTGCACGACAACTGCTACCCATCAGGTCAGTAGTGGGGTGGATCTGAAGTACTTGGTTTTCTTAGTATTCACCAATGTCTAGTTATCATGGAAAAGCATAAAAGATGACCAATCACACCATTATCTGGAGCTAGCGAGTCTTTTGTGTCCAAATGCACCACCACCTTACCAGAATAATCAGTCCCTATCTATGCAAATACTTAGTTATTAAAGTTCCTTGGACTTATCTTCCAGTCAGGTTCCTTAGAGCTCAATCTTCCAATAACTTGTCCACTTCTGATGTCAGGCTCACCAGCCCATGATTTCCTAACATTCTTAGAGCCTTTCCTAAGCAATATTAGCCATGCTCCAATCGTCTGAATCCTCACCCGTGGCTAAGGTCGTTTTAACTATCTCTGCTACGTCCCCTGTAATTTCTGTGCTACCCTTTCACAGGGTCAAAGGGAATACCTTGTCAGGCCCTGGGATTTATCGACTCTAATTTGCCACCAGACACGAAACACGTTCTCCTCTGTAATCTGTATATGGTCCATAACTTCACTGCTGCTTTGCCTCACTTCTGTAGACTCTGTGTTAGGCTCCCAAATAAATATAGATGCAAAAAATCTATTCAAGATCTCCCCCATCTCTTTTGGTTCTTTGTATAAATGACGACATCTGATCTTCCAGAGGAGAAATTTTGTCCCTTGCTATTTTTTTGCTGTTAATATATCCATAGAAACTCTAGGATTCTCCTTCACCTTGTCTGCTAGAGCAACTTCATGCCTTCTTTTAGCCCTCCTGAATTCCTTCTTAAGTATTCTCTTATAGTTCTTATACTCCTCGAGTACCTCATTTGTTCCTACCTGCCTATACCTGCTATTCTTGCCTTTTATTCTGACAGGAACATACAACCTCTATATCTGCAAAATTTCACTTGTATTGTCCTCCCAATTACCAAATATATTTTTGCCAGAAAACCGTCTGTCCCAATCTATGCATTCCAGATCCTTTCTGATACCATCAAAATTGTCCTTTCTCCTATTTAAAAAATTCTCAGCTAGAGGATCAGACCTTTCCTTCTCCATAATTATCTTTAAACTAATGGCATTGTGGTCACTAGATGCAAAGTGTATCCCTTCACAAAATAGTGACACCTGACCTGTCTTATTCCCTGATTGGAGATTTAGTATCACATTCACTCTCCTTGGGACCTTCATGTGCTGATTAAGGAAACATTCCTGAACATATTTGAGAAACTGTATCCCATCCAACCCTTTTACTGTATCAGAGTCCCAGTGAATATGTGGAAAGTTAAAATCACCTACTGTCACAAACTTATGTTTCTTGCAACAGTCTGTGATCTCTCCACATATTTGCTCCTCTAAGTCCCTTGGACTTTTGGGTTGTCTACAATATAATCCATTAATATGGTCATCCCTTTCTTATTCCTCAGTTCTACCCAGGTAGCCTCAGTAGACAAATTCTCCAGTCTGTCCTGTCTGATCACAGTCATGACATTTTCTCTGACTATTTTTGCCACCCCTCCCCATTTAATCTCTCCTGCTCTAACATGTTTAAAACTGTGGGAACTCTGGAATATTGAGCTACCAGTCCTGCCCCACCTGCTACCTACCAAGTCATAATTCACATAGTGGTCCATTCCCTAAGATCATCAGTGTTTCATACAATACTCCTTGAATTGGAATATGCAGGTCAGAACACTAGTCCCACCATGCTCAAACTTTTGGTTCTTGATTTTGAATGTCGTGTATAAACAACTTTCCCCACTATCTGATCTGGCACTCTGTTTCCCATTCCCCTGCAACTCTAGTTTCAATTTAAGCCCTCCCCATTGCACCCCCCCAGCTCTTATGCAACACTTAACAAACCTTTTCACTCAGAAAGGTTCCCCTACAGTTCAGGTGCAAACCATCCCTTCTGTGCAGGCCTCAACTTCCCAGGAAGAGAGCCTAGTGATTCAAAAATGTGAAGCCCTCCCTCCTGTACCATCTTGTGTTAAAGATGTAAGATTATGTGTTAAGACATGTGTTAAACTGTATAATCTTCTAGTTTCTGACATCACTACCATTTGGCATGGATAGCAATCCTGAGATCACAACCCTGGAGGTCCTGTCCATTAATTTAGCACCTTGTACTCACTTTGCAAGACCTTGTTACCCTTCCCACCTATGTCATTGGTATTGACATGGACCACAGCCACTGGTTGCTCACCCTCCCACAGAATACTGTGGACTCGATCTGAGATGTCTCTGATCCTCCTCCCTGGCGGGCAATAAACCATCTGGGAATCTTGTTCTCATCCATTGGACCTCCTGTCTGTTCCCTTAACCAATGAATCTTGTCTCACTACACCTCTTCTCCCCTCTTCCCTCTGAGCCGCAAAGCCAGATTTAATGTCAGAGACCTACCCGCCTGTCATTTTCCTCTGCTGGATCATTCCCTCCAAAAGTATCCAAAGCTGTATACCTGTTGTTGAGGGGAGGGGCTACAGGGGCATTCTGCTTTGACTGCCTATCCCTTTTCCTCCTCCTGGTAGCCACCCAGTTATCTGTGTCCTGCACCCTGGGTGTAACTACTTCCCTGTAAGTCCTGTTTATCAACCCCTCAGTCTCCGTAATGATCTGGAGTTCATCCAGTTCCAGCTCCAATTCCTTAACATGGTCTGAAAGAAGCTCTAGGTGGATGCCCTTCTCACAGGGGTAGTCGACGGAGACACTGATTGTCTCTCTACATTCCCACATCCCTCAAAATGAGCATTCCACTATCCTGCCTGGCATCTCCACTGCTTTAACTGTACAATAAGAAAGACAGGAAGAAAAATTAAACAAACCTACAGCCTTCGCCTCTCTGTCAAAGCCTCTGTGAGCCAAGGCCTGAACTCCCCGCTTTAACACTGGCCCACTCAATGGGTCACACTATAGCCACTTTGTTTATACTTAACTTCTTTTTGTTAGCCCTTGCCATGCATCTAATTATGCACAATCCAATGTCTCTTTGGGAACTGCGCTGTGCAGAATGTCCAGACTGCGCCCACTCGCTTCTTTTGAACTCTGTCTCCCGCTATGCAACCCAACATTTCCTTGGGAACAGTGGCATGCGGAAATTCTTCCGTTCACATGTACAATGGGTGGAATACATTCGTAAGCGCCACTGATTGGTGTTCAACATTGGGGTTCAGCAACTTCATCATCAGTTCACCCACCAAAGGCCCTTTTGTTGTACCCTCTCAGCCTCCGTGCTCCTTGTCTTGTGTCTCTGCTAAACTGCACGGCAAAGCACCTTTTTCGTCATTGCTCACGGCTGGACCTGCAGGCACTGTGAAATGTTAACATGTTTCAGTGCCAGCTTCAACTGGTGTGCCAACATTGCACGTGTTTTGAGAAGATGTTAAAAATTGGCCACCTCTAACGAAATTCCAGCTGAAAACTTTATTGCTATTATTATATGATATTCCATGAGGGTTTCATGCCATGGAAAAATGTTTGTATGTCAAATTGAGACTGTTAATTGTTGTAATCTCATTTCCTCAGAAGAAATCTGCCACTGTTTCAGACTAACATAATGATTAGTTGGGTATTGCCTGAGTCACTGTCTGAGTATTGAGACAATGATGCCATAATTTTGCAGAAACATCCAATGTATTAGGGCCAAGAAGACACAGTGACTGTGAATGTAGATTCTTCTCTCTATTCTATACAATCATAGGCGTCCTCTGTATCTATTCCTCATCTCTGCAGCCCGTCACTATTTACAGTGTCCACATAATTATATTCTATTTTCTATAGTCATCACTTCATTATCCCACATTCCACCCTACCTTTGCTGAATTCACCAAATGCACCTTACACTGCTAGCTCTGGTCTCTTCTACCAACATCCCCCCTGTCCCCTTCCTAGCACTCTGTTATAATGAGGCAGCCCCTTCCCTCCTCTCTCAGTTCAGATTAAGGTCCTTGGTCTGCACCAATGCTGAGTGGCCTGCTGAGTTCCTCCGGCAGCTTGTGGTTTGCTTCAGATTCTTCCATCTATTTCAAACTGAGCCTGATCGGTGGGACAAAGTTCTCCCTTCCATTCGGTATCATCACTGACAAAGAAATGGTCCTGGCCAGTTGTAATCCAATGTTCAATTGTCTCATGTCTGCAGCGTCCATAGTTGCTTAAGTGATGTAAACTGATGTAGTGATTAGGATTGTGTAGGTTGGTTCAAGAGCTGAACGGCTGAAGAGAAGTAGCTGTTCTTGCACATTATGATGTGGGACTTCAGGCTTCTGTACCTGCTAGCAAATGGTAACTGCAAGAAGATGGACTGTGGGGATCTTTGATGATAGATGTTTCCTTCTTGAGGAGATGCCTGAGATAGGTTCTATCAATGGTGGGAAGAGGTATGCCCCGATGCATTGGGCTGTCCACTACTCCCTGCAACTTTTTGTGTTCCTGCTTACATCCCTGATATTTCAAAGGTATCTTAATTGTGCAAAAAAAAAAGTTTTTGCTTGTTTTTGAGTTATTTTTTAACTTCTGGATCTAATTCTTTCTGCTGTTGGTATTTTGTCAGTCCTGCTTTACAGGTTCATTTACTTGACATTTTCAAGTATGAAAACACCACATGTTAAGCTTCAATGACATTTGTATAAAAATATGCCGTTATCTGAGCTTTGCTTCCAGGAAGTCACTTTCATCACAGCAGAGGCTCTCTGGAACTTCTGCTGAAAATTGCTGAGACTCTGTTAATTTCATATATCAGAATAGGGAAATACTGAATTCTAGAACTAATATAGTTTGTTTCTATAAAAAACAGAAGATGTGGGAAATGTTCAAATGGTGAGGCCACCTCACAGGGACAAGTTGAAGTTTCAGGCTGAAAATCCCTCTCTCACACCTTTGGTATGTGGGAAAGAATCTCTGTAGTCACAAGAAGAACATACAAACCAAAGTCACCTGGATATTTTCAGTATTTTCTGTTTTTATTTCCAGCATCTCTAGCTTTTTTAGTTTTTAATATATACTTTTCACTGCTCTATATGAACACATTAAATGGCATGTACCATTTGGATATAGCTAGTTTGGTGTCCATTTCAATGGATTTGACTGTGTTTTTAATTGATTCATCACCTGAAGACAACTAATGTAAATGAATATAAATTGCATGTGAACTGTTGTTTCTGGTTGACCTTGTATGTCCGTATTGGGTAGATTAGTGAGTACAAAAAATCATTAAGTGGATAGCTGCTTTGTTAGGGAGGTTTTAAACTAATCTGGCAGGGGGATGGGAACCCACACAGAAAAGAAGAGGGAAGTGATGCAGAGACCAAAGCCAGAGTTAGTGAAGATAAAAGTAAGAGTAGAGTGCATAAAAGTAAAAAGCAAAAATCGCATAGGTCACTAGATTCTAAAAGGACAATGAGTGTAAGGGCACTTTATCTAAATGCCCATAGTATTAGAAACGAGGTTAGTGAACTTGTGGCACAGATCAGTACCAAGGCGTATGATTTAGTGGCCATTACAGAAACCTGGTTGCAAGGTGGACATGACTGGGAATTAAATATCCAAGGGTATCAGGTAATACAGAAAGATAGGCAGGAAGGCAAAGGAGGTGGGGTGGCGCTCTTGATTAAGGATGAGATCAGGGCAATTGTGAGAGATGGTATAAGATCTACGGAGCAGAATGTTGAGTCCATCTGGGTAGAGATTAAGAATAGTAAAGGGAAAAATCACTGGTGGGAGTTGTCTATAGGCCACTTAATAAAAATATTGCAGTGGCAGAGGCGATTAACCAAGAAATTACTGAAGCTTGTCAGAACGTATCAGCAGTTGTCATGGGGGATTTTAACTTCCACATAGACTGGGTGAATCAGGTTGGTCACAGAAGTTTTGAGGAGGACTTCATAGAATGCATCCATGGTGGCTTTCTTGAGCAGCATGTTAGTGAATCTACAAGGGAAAGTGATATCTTAGATCTAGTCCTGTGCAATGAGACAGGTAAGATTAACGATCTTGTAGTCAGGGATCCTCTTGGAAAGAGTGATCATAGAATGATTGAATTTCACATACAGATGGAGGATGAAATAGTTAGATCTAAAACTAGTGTATTATGCTTGAACAAGGGAGACTACAACAGGATGAGGGAGGAGCTGGCTAATGTGGATTGGGAGCACAGGCTATTTGGTCGGACAGTTGAGGAACAGTGGAATACTTTCAAAGAGATTTTTCACAGTGCTCAACAAAAGTATATTCCAGTCAAAAGTAAGGACAGTAAGTGTGGGGGGAGGCAGCCTTGGATAACTAAGGAAATAAGAGATAGTATCAAATTAAAAGTTCATGTGTACAAAGTCGCAAAGAGTAGTGAGAGACTGGAGAATTGGGAAAACTTTAAAAAGCAACAAAGAACAACTAAACAAGAAAGAAGAAAAGGGAAGATAGAGTATGAAAGTAAATTAGCACAAAATATAAAAACAGATAGCAGAAGTTTTTATAAATATATAAAGGGGAAGAGGGTGGCTAAAGTCAATGTAGGTCCCTTGGAAGACGAGAAGGGGAAATTGATATTGGGTGATAAGGAAATGGCTGAGGCATTGAACAATATTTTGTGTTTCTTCATGGTGGAGAACATGTCTAATATGCCAAAGAACGATATTATGGATGAAATGTGAGGTAAGAACCTTTAAAAAATCACTGTCATTAAAGAGATAGTGATGAGCAAACTAGAGGGCCTGAAGGTAGATAAGTCCCCTGGGCCTGATGGGATGCATCCCAGGGTGCTGGGGAATTGGCGGAGGTTACAGTCAACGTGTTGGTAATCATTTACCAAAATTCTCTAGACTCTGGGCAGATCCCGACAGATTGGAAGACAGCAAATGTCATGCCACCTTTTAAAAAAGGATGTTGGCAAAAGACGGGCAACTTTAAGCCAATTAGCTTAACATCTGTAGTTGGGAAAGTGCTTGAAGCTGTCATTAAGGAAGAAATAGGAGTGGTTCCATTACAAAGGAGTGGTTCCATTAGACAGATGCAGCATGGATTCAGAAAGGGCAGGTCCTGTTTGACAAACTTACTGGAGTTCTTTGAGGACATAATGAGTGCAGTGGATAGAGGGGAACAGGTGGATGTTGTGTACTTGGATTTCCAGAAGGCTTTCAATAAGGTGCTGCACAAGAGTCTTATAAGTAAGATTTGGATGACTGGAGTCAGAGGAAGTGTATTGTCATGGATAGTGGATTGGTTAACTGATAGAAGGCAGAGAGTTGGTATAAATGGGTGTTTCTCCAGTTGGCAGTCTGTGGTGAGTGGGGTGCCGCAGGGGTCAGTGCTGGGCCTGCAGCTGTTTACCATTTACATTGATGATTTGGAAGAGGGGACTGAGTGTAGCGTAGCAAAATTTGCTGATGACACTAAACTGAGTGGAAAAACAAATTTTACAGAGGATGTGGAGAGTTTACAGATGGATATAGATAGGTTAAGTGAGGTGGGCCAAGGTCTGGCAGATAGAATGCAATGTTGGTAAATGTGAGATCATCCACTTTGGAAGGAATAATAGAAGAGCAGATTATTATTTAAATGGTGAAAGATTGCAGTGTGCTGTTGTGCAGAGGGACTTGGGAGTGCTTGTGCATGAATTGTACAAAGTTAGCTTGCAGGTGCAACAGGTTATTAAGAAGGCAAACAAAATGTTGGCCTTCATTGCTAGAGGGATTGAATTCAAGAGCAGGGAGGTCATGCTGCAACTATGCAGGGTACTGGTGAGGCCGCACCTGGAGTACTGTGTGCAGTTCTGGTCTCCATACTTGAGGAAGGATATACTGGCTTTGGAGGCAGTGCAGAGGAGGTTCACCAGGTTGATTCCAGAGATGAAGGGGTTAACTTATGAAGAAAGATTGAGTCGCCTGGGACTATACTCTCTGGAATTCCGAAGAATGAGAGGGGATCTTATAGAAACATACAAAATTTTGAAAAGAGATAGATAAGATAGAAGTAGAAAAGTTGTTTCCATTGGTAGGTGAGACTAGAACTAGGGGACATTGCCTCAAGATTCAGGGGAGAAGATTTAGGGTGGAGATGAGCGGAAACTGTTTTTCCCAGAGATTGGTGAATCTGTGGAATTCTCTGCCCAGGGAAGCAGTTGAGGCTTCTTCATTAAATATATTTAAGGTACAGTTAGAGAGATTTTTACATAGTAAGGGAATTAAGGGTTATGGGGAAAAGGCAGGTAGATGGAGCTGAGTTTACGGACAGATCAGCCATGATCTTATTGAATGGTGGGGCAGGGTTGAGGGGCTGGATGGCCTACTCCTGTTCCTATTTCTTATGTTCTTACGAACATATTGGGCATTTGGATTGAACATTTGTATTTCAACATACGTTGAACTCTCTTGAGAAACTGTTGAGAGTTAATGGAGAAGGGTTTTCTAGTTTGGGAGAGCACTACTTTCCAAAGGGGCAAAGAGATTTTATACAGAACAGGTGTTGGGAACAATAGGAAAGTGTGTTAATGTAAAGTTTATAAGCTCAGTGAAACTAGCTTGTCCTGCCTTGCTCTTAGTAACCAAATGCCCATGCATCACAGAGCAGTAGCCTTTCTATGATAATAAGGATGACAAAGGATACCTATAGTCGGAGGTATCTATTATGTTATGCATCAAATGTATGATTATAGTCTAATTAAGTACAGTACTTGAGCAAGCCAGCATCAACCATGAGTCTATTTGGTGACCGGTGACAAGTATCAAAGAGTGCATGTTAATTAATAAACTTTTCTCAAGAGGAAGAACAGATGGAGCGTGAAGTCTTGCTTGATGATAGTAAATGACTGAGCTTCCTTTCATGAGTTAGTCGTAAACAATAGTCATGCGAAGAACTTAAGGCATCAGTAAACAGGCTTGTATAAAACATCATGCTTTTCCCCAAAATTAGAGCCCAATGGATTGAGAAACTCAGGCTACAGCTTTTTTACACTTTTGGATTGATCTTCCCATGCTGGATTTGAATAAAAAATGATCTGTATATTCCATCATCGTGCATGCCTGAAGCACGATGACGTTGTGAGCCCTGGAAGTTGGCAAGCAATTGATCTAGGCTGCTTTAAACTGAACTTTGCAGGCTCCCTCTGCTGACAAGGGATGCTTACATTTGCTACATCCAGCATCTAAATTAGGTACATTACAGAATCGGCATGTTTCCCTTGTCAATTAATTTGTGTGTTAGCAGGCGCTGTTTATGTTACTGAACTAGCCTCCTACATTTTTGGGGATCCTGATGGATTGCAACTTGGTGCATATTTCTATCCCTGTGGCCCCAGATCCTCCCAAAGGGCGTGGAACTGCAAAATCTGCAACTTTAAATGCATCTATCAGCATTGCATTTGATGTGCACCAACATGGTCTCACTGTGATTCTTGGTATTCTAGTGCATCAGATCTTGTTTATTTTCCAGACACAGGGATAATCAAGGCAAATAAATTTCAGTGTTTCATTCCGCTGGGAAGGGTAGTTTAAGGACGTGATAATTGAAGAATAAATAAATAAATGCTTGCTCTATTCTGTGTTGCATTGTGATCAGTTATAATGTAAACCAATTCCCATTTCATGGCACTGATTCACTTTCTGTTGGATGTGATGCTAAACTAGCTAATGAATATAAAGCCAGACTGCGAATCCTGAACTTTTCAGTTTGATTTCAAATATCCAAGTAAGTAATTGAAAAGCATGTTCCAGCCTTTATGTTTGTATAACTTTTCCTACTTGGTGCAGATTTTCAATAGTGGACTGTCATGAGACTAGGTAATCCTGTAATCTTCCGTTCTGGACTGAAGTGATTCAAAAGGCAGTGAAATTGTCCTTTCTTTAATTGTGGCTTTGAGGAGACCACCAGGGAAATCTAACATAAAGACTGTTCAGCTGATTAGAACTATTAACCTTGAAAAACAGTCATGTAATTAGAATAAGCTGACTTAGCTTTTTGTAACTAATGCGAGTTGTGCTTGCAATAACATAGATTTCATCAGGGATTGAAAGTATTTTATTAGGATTCCACTTGTGTATGGAGAATATCTTTTTTACTCTTTTTTTTCATTCACATTATTATTCGTTGCAGTTGTCTAATGTTTAATGTTTTCTAGGCACGTCATACTAAAGCAGTTGGACTCCCTGTGGTGCAACACTTTCTTTTCTTGAGCATGGCCGTTTACTTCTTGATAGAAACCAGTTTCACTGTAAATGCTACTTATTTCTTAAGAATTAGGAAAATGGCTCTAAAGTGAAGAACCATGAGAGAAGTATAATGCAAAACTATTTGATTTTTAAAGTCTAATTCTTTTATTCCATTTTATTTGGTTTGCTCTTCTTGCGGTTAACTTTTGGCTCAGATTCTGCAATCACCAGTGAACTGCCCACATCAGCTATTGGTGTTAGGAGGTATTTTCATCAGCTATTTTCAGTCCCCCAGTTATAAACTTGCCTGAAGGAAGCCCCTCCAAACTCGGTGGGTTAACTCAGCATCACGGTAGACCCTTATGTACACAGTCCCATTGTTTGGCGCTTTGGCATGGGGAGTCACAGATCAGATCTCCTAATAAAATTGTTAACTGCTGCTTAAACCATACTTTAAACATAAAGCTTAGCTGACTGTCATAGCTTTGAATTCTTCTGACGTGCAGAAGTATTCCAAAACTATTAAAAGACAATCAATTAAAAAAAATATATCATTTGGGTATTAGAATTGGATTTGGTTTATTACTGTCACGTACACTGAGATACAGTGAAAACCTTGTCTTGTTCATACAGATCAAATTGTTACACATTGAGGTAGAATAAGGTTAAAAAAAATAAGAGAATCAAGTGTCATAGCTGCAGGGAAAATGCAGTCCAGGTAAACAATAAGGTGCAAGATAATTATGAGGTAGATTTAAGTTATTAAATGCAACTATAAATGCTAATTCTTGAATCTAGTGGCTCTGTTCTATTGAGAAGTTAGTGGAAGGATTTACCTGGGTCATGACTAAGCTGGTAAACATTGTTTAGACTGACATTGATGAGGGATTTCTTTCCATTTATGATCCACTGCCGCTGTCCAGTTCTGAGTTCTGCAGTCACTCGTGAACAGCTGCCAACAAAATTTGACTCACCGCATTCCTGAGTTTATGTCTAGGTGCTTGTCAATAATTTAATTCGGTAATTCTTGTTCACATGCTTTATTTTACATTTCAATACCATACATCTGTTCCCTGCAGCACAACATTTCAAAGCAGCATATTTAACAAGCACACCAGGTCAATTTCTGCAATTTATTACTTAGCTTGTGAAGCAGAGGCAGTAAGCTGGAAGGATAACTTGAAAATGATGGGGAAATTCAGTTAGATGGAAAGGTTTGGGAAGTTACACTTCTTAGGGCAGATAACATTGAAAAGAAATTCAGTCGTGTTAAGATTCAGTTTGTTAAAATCATCAGTGGTTTTGATAAGGAGAAATTGTTTTCAGATAGCCAAAGGATGTATATTTAATTTGGTTGATAAGAGACAGAGGCAACAGAAGGAATCCTATTTTCTCTTACATTGAATGCTGTGATCTGACAGATTGAATAAACACAGGAGATTCTGCAGATGCTGGAAATCCAGGGCAACACACAAAAAATGCTGGAGGAACTCAGCAGGTCAGGAGAGGAGTAAACGGTTGATGTTTCAGTCTGAGACCTTTTATCACGACTGAAAAGTAAGGATGAAGAACCCGGGATAAGAAGGAGGAAGTTACAAGCTGAGAGGTGATAAGTGAAGTCTGGTGAAGGGAGAAAGTGGGTGGGTGTTTATTCCTCTTCACAAATGCTGCCTGACCTGCTGAGTTCTCCAGCATTTTGAATGTGTTACAGCAGATTAACACAAACTTTAAAGACTTACTTTCAAATACTAGAAAGGGAGACATTTGCAGGTTTGCAGAGAAAGTAAGGGTGAAGGGAACCTGGCTTGCTGTTGGAGGCTCTTCAATCCAAATGGCCCAGGCTGATCAAACGTCCCATCTCTGCTAGTCCCATATGATAGGCTGACTGACTTCTTTTGCTGTGTTCCATGATTTGCTGACAGAGAAAGAGTTCATCTTTGATACTCCATTATAGTGAACTTCCAGATCAGAGGTTCCCAACCTTCTTTATGCCATGGGCGTTTACCATTAAGCAAGAAATCTGTGGAACCCAGGTTGGAGACCCCTGTTCTAGATGGATCAGTGAATTAAGGTACACGATTCCAGCACACCTGCATAGATTGCAGAGTGCCATTGATTGCAGCCTGTCACAGGTTGGCCAGGCTGCTTATACTCGAGTCAAGGTGTTTGACTAGAGCAGGGGTTCCCAATCTGGGGTCCACAGACTCCTTGCTTAATGGTATTGGTCCATGGCATAAAAAAGGTTGGGAACCCCTGGTCTAGAGCCATGAATAGGATACCTGGAACTGATGATACACTAAAATAACCCTTCCCAGATAAAAGTAAATGAAAATAGGTTTACTGATTCATTGAACTAATTCATATCAATTTTTATCAACCAGGAATTCTGGAAGTTTTGCACTGTGTTCTTGTGGAAAGTCCTGAAGCTCTGAACATTATCAAAGAGGGGCATATTAAGTCCATTATTTCTTTGCTAGATAAACATGGAAGAAATCACAAGGTACCCTTCATTATTAACAATCATTTTACTTGTTGCTAAGGCCTGTTTTGCTGCATGTAAGTGCAAGTTTTCAACATATGGATATGTTAAAACTTCTATAAAATCTTTAGATTTATTTATTTGGAAGTTATATGTTGGAATTTTGAAATGAAAAGTAAGTAGAGCATATCAGCCTCAAAGTAGATTGAATTTCTATATGTTTTATTTCTGGAAAATGATTTTTGCTTGAAAATTCTTACCCATTTTTTTAAATTGAGAAGTAAAAGGTAAAAATTAGTAATTTCTTAGAAATAGATGCTTCTAATTGGCATCATTTAAAAAAAAATAAGGGTATTGAAGACTGAGATATTACCTCTTCTTTATGTCAAAGCCACAACAATTTGTAGCCTACTCTGGTTTCAGCTCTTAAGGCAGTGTTGTGCTGTCATCAGAGTACTGACAAGAGTAGCCCATGGTAACCCATTTTTATTTATTCCATCCTCCTCTATCTTCATGTCCTATTCTCCAAAGGAGTACTTGGCTTCCCCATTCCACTTTCTTCCAGTAATTTGACTTGAGAATAATATTACTATCATTGTCATTATTCACTTTGCATTAGTACTTGTGAACTGAGTCAACCACAATTGCATAATATTTCATTAAAATTGCAAATGGATCTAAAATGAGGATCTATAACTCTAAAAAGGTTTGATATACAGCACACTCTATTCCACAATGCTTTGGACAATAATTGTAGCTGAATTTTCATTTCTACATTTCGCATTAACATAAAAACCTGTCCAATTATATGCTGAACATTAGTTTTCATGCATATAACAAGGTATTGAGCCCATCGATCATGCCCTGTCTTTGGTTCCAGCTTCAAATGTAAGACTCTAGAGCCACTTACTGGGCAGGTTGTGCTTGGCGCAGATTGTCCCTTGGTCTTCTCCCTGTGCTTCCTTGCAAGTCTGGGCTGAGCTTCTCTAGGTGAACGTGCTGACCCTCCAGACTTGATAGGTGCCCTGTAAGTAGCTCAAATGGACTGTGGGTCACTTGCAGATGAGGCTTGCTGCCATTATGCCTGAAGTCTCTTAACTGTCTGTATAGTAAAGCTGAGTATATCTGGTTGATTGGGACCTTCCCTCCAGCGCATCAGCCTTCAACCATGGGGCTCTGTGCTGACTTAAGCAGCAGAACAAAAGATCAGATGTGCAGGCACCTGGCTCCTTTCTCACCCCAGACTTGTGTATTTGGCTGCATTTAGGGCGAACTGACAGCCATCAGTCCTCTGTGGAAGCATTGGCCATCAGTCAGGTTGATTTAGTCCAGCAGCTGAGATACCTTCCCATTGCCTGCCTCCTTTAATCTTCAGAGTTTCTTAGTGACCTGCAGGCAAGGAGAAAGAGATCCAAATACACTTCCCAAAGGGAAAAGAGCATCCATGCCAAACAGTTGTAAGAAGACTAGAACAACTCTGGTGCATGCCAGGTTGCTAGAGCTCTTTGGCTCTTGATAATAGCCCAGTATGTAGCGGCAAGGAAATACGTCAAGAATATTTAAATGGGGGAAACCCCTTCTGTCCTCCATGCACACTGAAAGGGTTGAGCAGCCTAGGTTGCCAAGTTTTCATTCTTCTACTTACTGGATACCTTGAAGGGTGCTCAACTCTCTCAGAGTAATTTACAAGTCACAAGTATTTGTGAAATGCAGCACAGCAATTGACAAAGGCTAACAGAATATATTACGGAATCCACTTCCTTGAATTACTTCAGATTTAGTTCTGAAGTTTCTTTACATTTGCATTTACTTTGCACACTTTTTGCGCTACTTATTTAATTTACTTTCTTAATGTGTACGTTTCTTATTGAAATTTATTGTTTTTTATTAGGTATTGCAATGTACTGCTGCAGCATAACAACTAATTTCACGATATATGCCAGCAATATTAAACGTGACTCTGAGTTGTTGGGCTGTTTGCAGATTCAGCCCATGACTCCTCTGTCTTGCTCCAAAGCAGGCAATTATGTACACTGAGCTTCCGACCCTACCGCCCACCCCCTGCTCGCCAGATAATGCACCTCCTTAAAAAGGTCTTATACAAGTTTCAAAGTCTTGCCTTCAATCCTTCCCATGTCAAACCCAATGCTTTATTAGCTCTTTAAATACTTCAAAATATGAAGTTTCCACTAAAGTATGTGATGCACCATCAATAACTCTCGGAGACGAGAGGCGAACGATAGGCTTTTATTAGCAGCAAAAGGGAGCACGGTATCTCGGAGACTGAGGGAGGAGCAGTGCCTCCAATCGCCTTTATACAGGGGTCTGTGGGAGGAGCCACAGGAGCAGTCAGCAAAGGGGCGTGTTCAGACAGGTATACATAGTTTACCACAGTATGCAAATATTTAAATATTCCTTGTAAGCACTGATTATAGAAATGCTTGAAATGACAGTTATTACAACTTAAAAGTGCTACTGTTTTAAATGGAATGAAACAAACCAAATTGATGTTCAAAGATAATCCCTTCAAGTAAGTAAAACATGTAACTTGAGCTTTGATGTGCACTTACTCTAGATTTTTTGTGCAAATCCTCCAATTCTATTGTGCTTAGGATAGACCGAAATGAAATTGCTTATTGATTTTTTCTAATGATCCCAGAATTGGTACTTAATTGAGGCAATTGTATGAATACATGCAAGTTGAATGAAGTGTTGTTATTCTAAACTTGTGTTGCTTATACCAGCAAGTTTCTGAAATGACAATGCAGAAGAGGTGTACTGTTAGAACAGTGACAATTTATGGGCACCTATGGCAACTGATGTGATGCAGAAGGTCAGAACCAACACAATTAATTTTTTTTTGTCGTCCAAGGTTTTGGATGTATTATGCTCTCTGTGTGTGTGCCACGGAGTTGCTGTGCGATCTAACCAGCATCTAATTTGTGACAACTTGCTACCTGGAAGAGACTTACTGCTGCAAACACAGCTCATCAACCATGTCAGCAGGTAATGCTATCAACCTTCTGCATGATATACAACAGAAAGAATGTATTTTTAAATGTCAAGAATGTAGTAAAGCAGTAAACTGATAGATTAATTTCTTCCAACATTTTTATTAATCAACAAATATGCTTTGCTGATTCTCATATGAGCTATAAAAAATTTATATGAGAACTTAATGATACCTAAACCTAAGCATCATGCTCTTGTATTAATATTGTGTTGTAACTTGTATTTTCTCTGCATGGATTGGTGGGGGAAGGTGGAAAAATGTAATGAAGCTGCTGCCTTACATGGTTACTCACTTCAATATTTCTCCTATAAGACTTTGCTGTACCTCATTAGGTAATGGGGTTTCTAAAAAAAGGGTTGTCATCTTTAGTCAGTGCCTGTGTTGTGACCAGATGTGTGCTTGGAACTTAACTGGATCCACTCAAAGTTATTAAAGTTTGGACAGCCAGGAAAGGATACATGCCTCCATTGTTGGGGGTGAGCTTGAATTTGGGGAATCAAGGAATGAAGTTGTCCACTCAAAGATATCCAAAGCAAATGTATCTTGGAGATGCTTGGCAGGTTAAGGCAACATCTCTGAAAAGAAAGTCCATTGATATTTCAAGTATAATCTCTTCAGAGGGATAAGAGTTATAGAAAACTTTCAAGCATTGATGCTGTTTGACATTTTATTGATGTGCACATATCTTTTCCTTTGAAGAGTACAGTTTATCTTTGCTAACCAAATGAGTAAATACTGATGATGTGATTTCTTAAGATTCAAAGTACATTTATTATCAAAGTATGTATGCAGTACACAACCCTGAGATTTGTCTTGCCACAGACAGCCACAAATCAAAGAAACACTTACCTACACAAACTAAGTACAACTCAGGAAGACAGTGTGTTGACCACCACACCTTGCATCAATTCCATCAAACCATGTTGAGTCTATGTTACAAGATATCCACATTTAACAGAAAACAGATGATGCCAATTTGAGTTGTCCATGCATCACAGCCTTTTGTGGAACAAACTCAGAAACATTTGAATGGAAAGTGCGCATCTTCGTTTTTGCTGCCATGTGACTGGATTTTAAGGATGCACCATTTATTCTGGTTTTGCAAATCAGAAAGAAAGAGAATTGTCCTAATATTACTTTAAACATTTATATGGGTTTGCTCACCATGATAAAATCACAACCACCTATACTCAAGGCAATGTGAATTAATTTTAATATTATCTTACCTCGCAATTGTTGCTGGAAGATTCATACCAACCATAGCTGGCACTTCCAAAAGGTTCTTCTTAAAAACATTATGATGCAGAAATAGAGATGAACTCAATGTTCAAGTAATTTAGAATAAAACCAATAAATGCTGGCAACAGCCTGGTGAGGCAGCAAGCCATTGATTGTCACAAATGCTTGCTGACCAAATGAGAATTTCCAGTGTTTTTGGTTTTATTTCTGTTAAGATGATGATTAAATGTCTCGTTTCAATAGAAGCCTAATTTCTACTGTGTCATGTGAGAGAAGAATGCTGAAATAGATGGTCATGGATTGTTTTTATTTCATCCCACAAATCAGGTGCTCCTGTAATGGCTGGGTTTTATGTTTTTGTCCTGGCCAACCTAAGCTTTCTAGCCACAAAATTCAATGGGCAGAGAAAATCTCAGAGCGAAAGGGAGAAATCTGGCCGTATTGCTGGACAAAGATGAGACATATGCATCTCATAAAAGTTAATGAATCAGAAGTTCCTTGGGATGGATCTGGGGTAGGATTGCACATTCTTCCCCAGATCTTTAATACTATCTGGTGTTGTGTATTTACATGGGGGCTCCTGCCTTTTTCAGTGCCTGCGTCATACCCTCAGGAAGCAGCTGGGAAGATTTTGCAGTCACGACTTGGACCAACTTCTTTTTGGCAGCTGGATAAATAGATTGAGAACTCTGTGCAATTAAGTGCGACAGATCTGTGCTGATACTATTTCCTTTACAGCCACAGTAGCTTAGAACTTAAGACCTGCAGTAAAAGTTTCTCTCGTAAAAGAGCCCATTTTGTTTTTTCTACTTTCAGCATGCGGCCCAATATCTTCCTCGGAATCAGCGATGGTGCTGCCCAGTACAAGAAGTGGTACTTTGAACTTATCGTGGACCACGTTGACCCCTTTGTAACCACAGAAGCCACACATCTTCGGGTTGGTTGGGCTTCAACAGATGGCTACTCGCCCTGCCCTGGAGGGGGTGAAGGATGGGGAGGAAATGGTGTAGGTGATGACCTCTACTCCTACGGATTTGATGGATTGCACTTGTGGTCAGGTAGGTGGTAATGATTATTCGAGTCAATAATATTGTAAGTAACCCAATTACAAATGCAACCTTGCATCTGCTTCTAGGCAGCAAATCTTCAGCAAAACAAAATGCTTCTTAGTTTAAAAAGAAATTCACAGATGTATGAAAAAATCTGTCACTTGTTGTGTTCTGTTCCATGAATGGCCTTTAAATTAGAAATCCTGAATGGAAATAGATCAATAGTTACTTTCCTGACAATCATTTTGCATGAATTTGTTATTATAATGATGGAGTATTAATAGTAATACAGATTTGTATGCAGTATTTTGCTGTTTTAGGACGATATGACCTTAGATGTGAACTTAGTAGAAATCTGCTCACCAGTGTTTCTGTTATTTTGGGTCGAGTAAGTATTCATTACAAACATAAAATAAATTTCATATAGTTACATCATAATTTATAGTTTTTGAGTTGAGATCATCTGTGTGATTGGCATAAAGAATTTAGTGCATCGAGCATTTGAAGGAATTAAAATAGTTTGCCACTGGGAAATTCTGCTTTTGGCAGATGTAATGGAAGTGTGCGACAAAGCCGTCCCCAATTTACGTTGGGTCTCACCAATGTACTGGAGGCCACATCAGGTGCACTGGATACAATAGATGACTCCACAGATCGGCAGGTGAAGTGTTGCCTCACCTGAAAGGACTGTTTGGGGCCCTGAATGGAGGCGAAGGAGGAGGTGAAGGGGTAGCTGTAGCATTTCGCTCACTGGCAGGGATATGTGCCAGAAGGAGGGACAAATGGACAGGAGAATCACAGGGGGATTAAACCCTGCAGAAAACGGGGTGGGGAGGAAGAAGTAAAAATGTATTTGGTGATAGGATCCTGTTGAAGATAGTAGAAGGTGGGGAAAATAATGTTGTTGAATGCGGAGGCTCATGGGGTAGTAGGTGAGGGCAAGAGGATCTCTATCCTTCTTAAGGTGGCAGAAAGATGAGCTGAGTGTGGATGTCTGGGCAATGGAGGAGATGTGGGTGAGTGCGCCATAAATGGTGGAGGAAGGGAAACTCTGTTCATTGAAGAAGGAGGACATCGCTGGTGTCCTGGAAAGAAAAGCTTCATTTTGGGAGCAGCTGCTGCAGAGAGGAAGAAACTGAGAAAAGGGTGGACAGGGCGGGAAGAGATATAGTTAAAATTCACTGTATTTCAGTCACGTGTCCTGAAAGAGAGTGAAAGACCTGTCTACTGTCCGTACAGGTCAATTCATTACAATGGATTGAGGTGGTATGAGGTCAACAATAATAGAATGAGAGGCAAGGAGTTACAGTACTGAGAAAGTGTGATGCAGTGCAGGTAGACAGTAAAATGCAGTGTCACTATTGAATGCAACACACATAAGATGCTGGAGGAACTCAGCAGGCCAAGCAACATCTTTGGAGAAGAGTAAACAGCTGCCATTTCAGGCTGAAACCCTTCATTAGGACCAAGCAGAAGACCAGAGTGGGGTGCTCAGGAAGAGCATGAGGGCTGAAGACAGGAAAAGGGGTCGTCAGTGCAGACCGGAGAATCCTTCCCAAAGAAGTAGACACGGAGTTGGAGGCGATGGAAGAAGAGCTTGGCATCGTGGCGGGAACAGAGGGAGAAAGGTGTGGCCCTTACTGAGGGCAGAACATTCTGCCTCAGAGAGAGGAAGGTCAGAGGGAACTGTGAAGACCCAGCATGGATGAAAGCTGGGATCAGAGGGCAGAAGAGGGCTGGTAATGTCTGAGGAGAGAGGAGGGTTTGGGTGTTCAGGGAAGGTGGGGTGGGAGGAAGGTGGAGTCTCTGTGAACCCAAAAGTTGATGGTGGGACCTGAAAGACATGGGATTGAAGAGTGGTGGTGGGAGAAGAGGAGACATGGGTTCCAGTGGCAGCGCATAAAGTCTTGGCCTGGATGTGCTGTTGGTCAAGATCCAGGCTGGAGTTGGAGTTAGAGGTTGTGCAATTAGCAGTTTGAAGGTGTCTGGGGTTGTTAGAACTGCCATTGACAGTGGTAGAATTGGGGTTCTGAATCCACTCTGTATGATTGGATCCAGTGTTGGTGATGTTAGTGTCACCGGTACAGAGAAGTCCCGAGTCATCGGGGCGGGGCTGGATTTGGAGAGATTTGTAATCTGGGGGCATCCAATAGTATTGTCAGTAGCAGGGATCGTGGTCGGGGGGTGGAGGGGGAGTGGGGTGAGTGTCCAGGGCTGCTGGCAGTGGAGACACCAGGTTCTGCAGTCTGCTGGACGCGAGAAAGGTGAAGAATCGGCGATTGAAAGCGTGGATCAGGCAGAGAATAAAGTATAGGAGAAGTCCATTGCTGGTGGAAAAGAGAGAACCTCGGAGCTGTGGTATCTCCTTATGGCAGAAAGGGTAGCACGTAGAATGCAGAGGGAAAAGCAGTCAATTGAAAGTGCGTGCCTGGGCTCCTCAAAGAGAAGCTTGAAAGCAGATCTGGAAGCCATGTGGCACAAGATGCGGTGAAGACATTCCTGGGAAGGATACATGGCTGTGGTAGTGGGTCCGGGTGGGGTCACGGTTGAAAAGTCAGAGGGCAGCAGAGATCGCAGAGGAGGAGCAGTAAGAGAGGGTTTCACTGAACTCCTGTTGAAGGGAAAATTTAAACTTCTTCAGGATAGTTATCCCCCGAAGAGACTTCGCAGTTGGAGTAGCAGTATCACAAACAAGAGAAAATCTGCAGGTGTTGGAAATCCAATATGTTGGAGGAACTCAGCAGGCCAGGCAGCAACTATGGGAAATAGTAAACAGTTAACGTTTCTGGCTGAGACCCTTCATCAGGTCCTGAGTTCCTCCATCATCTTGTGAGTGTTGCTTTGGATTTTCAGCATCTGCAGATTTTCTCTTTGTGTCACTATTGAATCCTGCCCTTGTTCGATACGATGGATGCTTGACCTCACAGCCTGCCTTGTTGTGGCCTTCCACTCTATCATCTATCGGAATTGCACTTTCTCCATGACTGTAACGCTTTATTCTGCATTCTGATATAGCTTTTTCTTTGTCCTTCCCCAATGTACTGATGTGATGAAATGGTCTGTATGGATGACATGCAAGAGAAGTTTTTCCACTGTACCTCGGTACATGTGACAATAATAAACCAATTTCACCAGATCGTGGAATGCAACAGGCCTGTCTCAGAGAATGGAGTGAGCTGCCAATGGAAGTTGTGGATGCAGGTTTAATTGCTCTATTTAAAAGAAGTTTGGATAAGTACAAGGATGGGAGGGCTATGAAGATCTATGGTTGAGGTGCAGGTCGATGGGACTGGGCAGAATAACATTTTGGCATGGTCTAGATGGGTCAAAAGGCCTGTTTCTGTCTGCAGTACATTCTGATTCTCATTCACGGTCAGTAGTCTGCACCCAGCTCAAATGTTAATGCCAGGCTGTGGAATGAATATTTGTATTGAATGGGTTTATAATTCTTTATAATTCTTTATAATTCTGCTAAGTCTTTTTAAAAAGCAGCAATTTCTTGACATATGTTGTATATATTACAGCTCAGTGACCATTCAGCTCTTTGGGCCCGGGGGAGCAATCCCATTAATTCCTTTTCCTTCTCACGTTTCCCTGTAAATCTACACTTTCCTCTCATTCATGCTCTCATTCTTTTTAATCTCAGTAACCTAGGTTGAGAGGTAATTTACCTCACCAGCATGTGAAAAGGAATGGAGCTACTCATTGGGAAACCCACAGATGTGGGGAGAATGGGCAGACTTGGAACTGATAGGACCTGAGGTGAGGATTGAACCTGAGCTACAGGAGCTGGGAGGCAGTAAGCACTAACTCCTGTGTTGCTCAGATTTAATTCCTCTGACGGCCACCACTGGCAGAGTGGGACTGGGTCGCCTTTTCCGGTGCATCAAGTTGAAATGCAGAACAGTTTATCACAGGAACAGGACTTGCACCCACAATTTGGGTAGTAGAAGTGCATGATTGGGATTATGGAGACATGAGGGACTGTAAATGTTGGAATATGGAGCAACAAGTGAAATGCTGGAGGAGATCAGTGGACCATGCAGCTTCTCTGGAAGGAAATGGACTGTGGGTATTTCACATGAAAACCCTCCTCAGATGCTGTCTGACCTTCTGGGTAATTCCAGCAGATTGTTTGTTACTAGAACATGGAAAACTGACAGCACAATACAGGCCCTTCGGCCCACAAAGTTGTGCCAAACATGTCCCTACTTTAGAAATTACTAGGCTTACCTATAGCCCTCTATTTTACTAAGCTCCCTGTACCTATCTAAAAGTCTCTTGAAAGACCCTATCGTATCCGTCAACTCCACTGTTGCCGGCAGCCCATTCCACGCACTCACCACTCTCTGAGTAAAAAAACTTACCCCTGATAACTGCTCTGTACCTACTTCCCAGCACCTTAAACCTGTGTCCTCTTGTGGCAACTATTTCATCCCTGAGAAAAAGCCTCTGACTATCCACACGATCAATGCCTCTCATCATCTTATACACCGCTATCAGGTCACCTCTCATCCTCCATCACTCCAAGGAGAAAAGGCCGAGTTCACTCAACCTATTCTCAAAAGGCATGCTCCCAAATCCAGGCAACATCCTTGTAAATCTCCTCTGCACCCTTTCTATGGCTTCGACATCCTTCCTGTAGTGAGGCGACCAGAACTGAGCACAGTACTCCAAGTGGGGTCTGACCAGGGTCCTATACAGCAGCAACATTACCTCTTAGCTCCTAAATTCAATTCCACGATTGATGAAGGCCAATACATCGTACGCCTTCTTAACCACAGAGTCAACCTGCGCAGCTGCTTTGAGTGTCCTATGGACTCCGTCCCCAAGATCCCTCTGATCCTCCACGCTGCCAAGAGTCTTACCATTAAGACTTACCATTACTACTGGGAATATTCAGCTCATCATTTCAATACAACCTGTTCCTCTTTTGATCTGAATTGGATTTTAATTGGAGCGTTAACATTGTAGGTGTAGAGATATGTATCTACCAAAGGAGGTGTAAGGTGCTCCTTTCCCTCCGCGAGCCTACAGGTCATCCTTGGGCAAGGTGTAGCACCTGTTCAGCCTGCCTCCCTTCCCCCCCCCCCCCCCCCCACTGGTCAGGGTCACATGAAGCCATGGGAACAGTTGGTGGATGGTCGTACGAGCAGCTGGTGCATATCACAAGTTTAGGTTCTGCAATCACTGGCGCCAGGCAGACAATCTCTGAAGAGTTTTGATAATAGCTGGGGTCACCCATTTTGTAAAGACACTGCTCAGAAGAAGGCAATGGCCAACCACTTCCGTAGAAAAATTTGCCAAGAACAATCATGGTCAAGACCATGATCACCTATGCCATATGACGCGGCATGTGATGATGATGATAACACTCTTGGTGCATTCTTATCTTCAGTCGAAAAATATCTATCTAAAGGAGTTTTTGGAAAGATAGGCAACAGATGTTGAAATTCTCTTCACTTGCTGTTTTTCTCCTTTTAGGCTGCATTGCCCGGACAGTAAATTCACCAAACCAGCACTTACTGAGGGACGACGATGTTGTCAGCTGCTGTCTGGATTTAAGCGCTCCAAGTATTTCCTTTCGAATTAATGGACAGCCAGTTCAGGGAATGTTTGAAAATTTCAACACCGATGGGCTCTTCTTTCCAGTGGTCAGCTTCTCTACAGGAGTAAAGTCAGTGATTCTCCATGTCTGCGCCATCTCCATGTTGATTTCATGTTGTGCTTTGTCTAACAGTGGTCAGTTTTTGACCCATATTCAGGGCATGTAACGATAAGTCAAAAACAGTAGGTGTTTATTTATTTTGCACCTACAATGTCAAAAAGCTAAAATTAAACTCACTGAAATTAGCTGGAATCAATAAACTGAAAATAGATGTTTTCTCTTGGAAGCCACTCTCCCATGCAACAGAGTGGGATTGCCCCAGTTGTGTGTTAGGTCAGAGCCAACACAGGCTTGGGAACAGATTTCCATGTGTGGGAGCAGGGACGCCAGTGGAATATTACACTACCTGATTGGAGTCCATGAGGAATTCACAGGAGTGCCATAGCTAGTGAGAGAAAAATAAAAGATGTTGCTGTTGACTTCAGCTGACACCAGTACTTGTAACTGGAGGACTTCTGCAGTGATACCTGGGTAGGTCTTACTGCTGGGCAGAGGTCTAATCCTAAATTACCACAGGAACAAGTACAGGCTATGATAGATTAGTGGTCTGGGTTTGAAATAGTCATTCAGAGAATGTGAGAATTACTGGTGAGGTCCTGGATCTGTTCCACATTCCTAACTGCCTTACTCTGCCAAGCTTTGTCTGTGATTCCAGAGCGTAATTAAAAGTCAGCCACACTGTTGTGGACCTGGAGTCACTTCCAGACCAACCTGGTTGAGAACATCCTATTTTCTTCTTTAAAGAACATTTTGAAGCAAATAACTTTATGACCATCCTATATTTTTATGGTCAGCATGACTAACAAAAGATCTTCTATTTAATTTAAATTTCCCTTTGAATTTGAACTCAGTTCTCTAGAATATTGGGCCAGGTTTCTGAATCGCTAGTCCATTTAGTTAACCATGCTGCTCAAAATTACCAGCCTATTAATTTAAACAACATGTCATTTTCCCCACAAACTTCCCACTGGGCCCATTGATGTGAATGTCAGGATATCAGCACTAAGAAGAGATGTATCACACTGCCAAATATTTATTGTCTCTTCGTCGTTGCTGGCTGTTTATGCCGGAAATCACCATCCTACAACTTACTTGAAGTACCTTCAACAGGATTGCAGTGAGATAAGATGGCAGTGCTCCATCACTTGCTCAAGGTTCTATTGGAGATAGGTAATGAAGGCCTGCCTCGCAGTTATGCCCACAGTCTGTATGTGAATGAAAAGAAATCTCAGGAGTTTTGTCTGAACTTAATAAATATCTGAAATGAAAGACACAGTTGCCCCAGGAGTACAGGTAATCCCAGCACTCTTAGAGAGTCACTTGGAAAAAAATGAGTTTGATTTCTGCAAGCAAGGAAATCTACTGAAGCAGCTTTGTGATGTTATTGACAAAGGCAGTATTATTGAAAATGGGGGGGGGGGGGGAACTCAAATTTACTTCCCAAACAAGCGTTGAATGCTACCATTCAAAACACCGCGAGGAATTTTTCATTTGTGTTTCCTGTGATGTTCTGGTTTGCACTGTGAAAGAAGAAAGAGAGGATATTCTGAACATGACCCACATAAGAGTCTTCGCACTCCACTCTGTTAATGCAAGTGAGAACGGCTAGTGGGTTCTCAATAAAGAATGCAGAAACTTAAACAAAAACTGTTCTAAACAGTTGAAATTAGCATGTGAATTTCAACAAGATCACCTTTTTGGTGGAGATCTTTGCTTGAAGCACAATAAAGCACAGGTAATCTCACACCCTTGTGAATTTGGTGATGTCAGACAAGCAGACTCATAGACTACTGGATGTTTCTCTAAAAAGTAATGAACACATTATTCCATTTTTACAGTGTACACAGTTGTGTAACTGCTTTTAAGTTTTATTGCAGTTTGGTATCCCCTGTGCCTTCTTTACCTAATAAAGTGGCCACTGAGTGTATGCTTGTGGTTTACTGCTGCTGCTACCATTCATTCACTTAAGGGTTTAGTGTCTTGTGTATTCAGAGATGCCCTTCTACCTGCCCACTGTTGTAACTCGTGGTTATTAGAGTTATTGCCACCACCCTGTCAGCTTCAACCAGTCTGGGCATTCTCCTCTGATCTCTCTCATTAAAAAGGCATTTTTACCCACAGAACTGCTGCTCACTGGATGCTTTTTGTTTCTTACATCATTCTCTGTAAACTGTGCAGACTTTTGTGCCTGGAAACCCCAGGAGGTCAGCAGTTTCTGAGATACCCAAACCACCCTGTCTGGCACCGACAATCATTCCACGGTCAAAGTCACTTAAATCACACTTCTTCTCCATTCTGATGTTTAGTCTGAACAACAACTGAACCTCTTAACCATGTCTGCCTGCTTTTTTTGCATTGAGTTGCTGCCACATGATTGGCTGATTAGATGTTTGCATTGATGAGTAGGTACACATGTATAACAAATGAAGTGATCACTGCGCATATCTCAGAGACAGGGATCTTATTTTATAGCCCAGTTCCCCTTTGAGCAATTTTGGTTACTTTAGTTGCTTTGCTGCATACAGAGTGACATAATTTTTGCTCTTCGGTATTCTAACCCAACTATTTCTTACAAACAATTGTACTTGTGTCTCCCTAGAGTTCGGTTCTTGCTTGGCGGTCGCCATGGGGAGTTTAAGTTCCTTCCCCCTCCTGGGTATGCTCCGTGCTTTGAAGCCTTACTGCCAAAAGAAAAGATGAGGGTGGAGCACACGTATGAATATAAGCAGGACCACAATGGCGTGCGTGACCTCCTGGGGCCTACCATCTCACTCACGCAAGCCGCCTTTACACCGATGCCCGTGGATACCACTCAGGTACTTGTCTCGCGTTGTCGTTTATTTTGTTTTTCTTCTGTGTGACAAATATAAGCTCATAATGTGCTTCAGAACAGCATATGAAGGGACATGATTCAGTTGAAATTAAAGATTTGGAAATACTGTCTGATACGGATTTTCAGTATCCCTTGTTGCTTTGGGACAACGATATGCTCTGTGTTGCTGGGTGCCTTCCATTATATCTCTGCTAAACCTAGATTTAAGGATGATATGCCAGTGTCATTGAGCAGGACCTTCTCCTGAAGTAGGCCTACTGAGGTTAACCAAAACTCAGCAGCTCCTTGGATATTCCTGGGTCTACTGACAGAATTTTATGGCTGTAATCATAAACCCGTTACAAATTCAAAAAGCAGAACATAGAGTACAGACCAGGAGCAGGTTTTTGGAGCCATGCTGTCTGTGATAAACATGATAGCAAACTAATCTAATTTCCCTGCACATGATCCATATCCCTGTCCCCTGTGTGTTCATGTGTCCATGTGCGGGCTCTGATTACTTCAAGACAATGTGAATGCAGAAAGTAGCTTCGTGTACAAGAACGCAAACACGAGGAAATCTGCAGATGCTGGAAATTTAAGCGACACACACAAAATGCCGGTGAAACACAGCAGGCCAGGCAGCATCTGTAGGAAGAAGTACAGTCGACGTTTCGGGCCGAGACCCTTCGTCAGGACTAACTGAAAGAAGAGATAGTAAGAGATTTGAGAGGGGGAGGGGGAGATCTGAAATGATTGGAGAAGATAGGAGGGGGAGGGATGAAGCTAAGAGCTGGAAAGTTGATTCCGTCTAGGTAGCCTCCAACCTGATGGCATGAACATTGATTTCTCTAACTTCTGTTAATGCTCCCTCCCCTTCTTACCCCATCCCTTATTTATCCATCCATCCATATTAATTTTTTCCCTTTTTTTCTTTTCTCTCTTTTTTCTCTCTCTGTCCCTCTCACAATCACTTCTTGCCTGATCTCCATCTCCCTCTGGTGCTCTCCTCCTCCTTTCTTTCTCCCTAGGCCTCCTGTCCCATGATCCTCTCCCTTCTCCAGCTCTGTATCCCTTTTGCCAATCAGCTTTCCAACTCTTAGCTTCATCCCTCCCCCTCATGTCTTCTCCTATCATTTTGGATCTCCTCCTCCCCCTCCCACTTTCAAATCTCTTACTATCTCTTCTTTCAGTTAGTCCTGACCAAGGGTCTCGGCCCAAAATGTCGACTGTACTTCTTCCTATAGATGCTGCCTGGCCTGCTGCATTCCACCGGCATTTTGTCCTGTATGAGAAGTCCAAGTACGACCTAAGGAAGGCTATTGTGTTAGTGAAAAGGCAATTCCCATGTGAAGTTAGAGGTATAATGAGATGCACGTCAGCTGTGGTGGGTTTGCATGTCATTGCTTCCTATAAGATGAGCGCACACTAATCCTCATTGAGAAATTAGCGGTGGAAAGGGTGAGCAGTTTCAGGTTCCTGTCTGTCAACATCTCTGAAGATCTATTCTACGCCCAGCATATTGATGCAATCATGAAGAAGGCACACCAGCAGCTATACTTCCTGAGGAGTTTGAGGAGATTTGGTATGTCACCAGAGACGCTAGCAAATTTCTACAGATGTACTGTGGAGATCATTCTGACTGGTTGAATCACCATTTGGTATGGCGACACTAATGCACAGGATTGTAAGAGGCTTCAGAGGGTTGTAGACTCAGCCAGTTCTGCCACTGGTACAAGCCTCTTCAGAGTCAAGGTTATCTTCCAAAAACAGTGACTCAAAAAGGCAGCATCTATCATTAAGGGCCCTCACCATCCAAGAATGCTCTTTTCTCATTACTCTTGTCAGGGTGGAGGTGCAGGAGCCTGAAGACACACACTCAACATTTTAGGAACAACTTCTTCCCCTTTGCCATCAAATTTGCAAGTAGACCATGAACACGTGAACACTAACTTTTTATTCCTCTTTTGCACTAATTATTTATTTGTATTGTAACTTAGTTTGATTAAGCCCACACTGTACTGCTGCCACAGAACAATTATTGTGACATATGTCACTGACAGTAAACCTGATTCTCATTCTGATTGACCACAAGAAAGCTCAAAATTATAGTAAGTCATCTCACGTGTTGTGTGCTGCTCTCTCAAAAGCAGAGTGGAAAACCTAGATAGCTCCAATATAGTGAATTGAGTTTTGCTTCCTAAATACAAATGGAACTGGATCATGATGTCTGCAAACTTTGCTAATGCTTTTGCGTATTTTTCCAGAATAATATTTTGTATGATTACTTAGAAGAGTAAAAATTCCTACTTGAATCCATTTCAGATCGTACTTCCACCTCACCTAGACAGAGTACGAGAAAAGCTTGCAGAAAACATCCATGAGCTCTGGGTTATGAACAAAATCGAGTTGGGGTGGACTTATGGACCGGTACGTTCACAAAATGCAATTAATTGTCGCGATGATTAGGTGGCCTTGAATTGATACTTTTCTTCTTTTGGTTTAGCTAAAAAAAAACTTGCCGTGCCTTTGTTCTGTCATGAATAAATGGATGTTAATATTTTTTGTGTTGTGGCAAGGGGCATAGATAGATTGAATGCACTCAATCTTTTCCCAGAGTTTAGGAACCAAGAACTAGAGCGCATAGGTTTCGTGAATGGGGAAAGATTTAGTGGGAACTTGACGTAAACTTTTTATATATAGATGGTATTTACGTGGAATGTGCTGCAGGAGGAAGTGGTTGAGGCAGGTGCAATGACAACTTTTAAACTACAGTGGGACAGACACATGGATAGAAAGTTTAGAAGGACAGAGGCAAAATGCTGGGAAATGAGACTTGTTTAGATGAGTCAGCATGGACCGGTTTGGCTGAGGTGCTGGCCATATGGCTGACAAAAACAACTCTAGAGAAGAGTACCAGAATATGGAGAACTACACAGTTCTACACAATTAACAGGCAACCTGTACATTATCTCACAAACTGGTCTGTAATTCAACATGGCGGAAACACAATTTCCTACTGAAATTAATCCAGAGTAGAAATAAGTTTAGGCCTTATTTACAAGGCTGTAGGCACATTGTACATCTTGATGGTTGGAAAGATTGCTTAGTCACAGTGCTTGCCAACTAATGAGGCTTGAAGAAGGGCATGGTCTTGGTAATGACTGCTGAGCTACTGTGGGCAAATATTCAGCGGGCCAGGGTCGATGAGCAAGCTGCATGAGGAAAATAAGGAAAGAAAAACCTACATCCTCCAAATAAAAGCATCTAATATCCATTATTTGGCTTTCAAACATGTTATATTAATGGGCAGTCTGCATGGTGCACCTGTCTAAATTTTGTGTCAGACTTCTTGTATATTTAAGCACCTTATGCAAAACTGGGTGCTAGCATGGACTGTGAGGAGCATGTGAAAGGTTTCACACATTGTAGACAGACTATGTGAATTGGCACATGGAATATAGAGTTAAGAAATATGAAGACAACCATCTTTTTAGTAAAGATACAGTGGGGTTATTATATAAAATTGTATGAGTCTGAAATGTGTGAACTTTAAGAAATTACGTCCCAAGAAGACTGTGGAGGTTCTGGCCCTGAGTATGTTTGAGACCGACTGCAAGACTTTCGGGTAACAATGCAATTAAGAAAAAAAGGAGGTTGCTGTATATAAGTGAGCTGAGGTAAACGGTCAGCTATAATCTCAATGAATGATGGAGCTGATACCTGAAGCCCATACCTGCTTCTACGTCCCCCTGACAACTGGGTCTCAGTGGAGTGGCTGCCATCATCCTTCAGCACCGCACAACTAGCGACCCACATTCTCCAGATGAAAATGTGTGTTATCAGGTCAAAGACACCCCTCTTCTTCCCTAGTTGGAATAATTAATAAAGCAGTCATTACACATGGCGACCAAATACATTGGGAGGTAGAAATCCCTCCTTGCCCAAATGTGGTTGGCCTGTGATGCAGTCACATACACATGTTACATTGTGCACATGAAATCTGGTTACAATGGATGTGTATTTTCAAAGTAGGCTGTTCAACCTGTTGGAGAAAATATTTACTTTATTGTTACTGAATTAATTATTAGATGAGGAATATGTCTCAATAGAAAAATAATTGGTTTAAAGTTAACTGGCAGAAATATAAGTTTTTTTTGTTGTTATTTTAGTTTAAAATGAATTTATTAACAAATTCTCCTCAGTGAATGTGAGCTTAGAATGAGTTTCCATCTAAGCTGTTTTAGATTCAATTTAGATTATGTTATTGCTGTAGTTTAAAAAAAAACGAGTTCTGTCCGCAATAAATTTTTCCCCGCAGATCCGGGATGACAACAAACGACAGCACCCTTGCCTGGTAGAATTCTCCAAGTTGCCAGAACAGGAACGGAATTACAATTTGCAGATGTCACTTGAAACCCTCAAGTGAGTTTGTTCTTTTATTTAATAATTTTCTTCATATGAGGAAAAATGTTGGCATCAATAATTTTTTAATATAATTAATACTTTTTTGTGATTGGTGTGCCTCATGAAGTTTATCCTTGTTATTTAGACCATGTGATATCTTCCTGAAAGTCATAGAAATTTCCACCAATGAACAAAAAAGTCTGAAATACTCAATGTTCCACCATGGACATGAACTCTGCAAATTTTAGCAACTAAGAGTTCAACGAGCTATGTTTTTATTGAGAAAAACTCCTGAATTAATTTTGAAACTCTGAACCCAAAGGGGCTATGAAAACTGTTGATGAAATTCCAGACAAGAGATTGATGTTTATATCTTAAAGGAATGCAGGGATATAGAGTTGAAGGAGGAAAGTGGCCAGCGCCTTATTCACATATTTGGTATATACAGTAAAGCATGGTAACAGGCCCTTCCAGCAAAAGTAGCTAAACTAGTAATTAAACATGGTACTAACTAATCACCTGCCTCCACAATGTCCTTCAGTTCTCTGTAATTTAATGTGCTTATCTAAGAGCCTCTTTAGTGCTTTTATTGTGTCTGCCTCCACTACCGCTCTGGCAGCATATTCCAAACACCTCCACCCCACTCTCTCTATAGAATCAAAGCTTGTCTCACACCCTTCACTTTGAATGCTTGCCCTGTAATATTAGACATTTTAATTCTTGAAAAAAGATACCAGCTTTCTACGCTATCTTCATAATCACATAATGCCTGCATATCTCTTCCTGAATTATAGTATAACAGGCATCACGTGGTCTACCCCTGCGTCAGTTTCTCCTGTCCTTGTGTCCTAATGTCTGTTCAGTAGTTTGGAATGTGATTCTTGGCCATCTCCGATTTAGTAAAATTTATGTCCAACACACAATTGTCACACATGGTTGAATGTAGAATTAGTCTGTTGATTTTCAAAAGTAACAAAGATAATTTAATTTGGTTCCCTCTTTGTTCTTATTGGCAGAATTACAGCTTTGTGCTAATATTATATTGAGTACAACTTTTCCCATCTTGATTGGGAAGACTGGCTCCGCTATAGGAGTCAAACTGGACACTGGAGGCTGTGGTAGAACAAAGGTCCCTATGGAAAATCCTGGCAATTCTGGGCAATGTTTCTCACCCTCTGCATGCCACCTTGGCTGAACAGAGGAGCACTTTTAGTAGTAGATTAAGACAGCTGCACTGCTGCAAAGAGTGGATTCTTATCCTCAGCATTAGGCTCTCTAATGAGTTAACCTATAGCTGGGGAAGTGACGCCCTCCTGTTTGAGGTGACTTATATTTTATTCTTTCTTACTTCTCTTCTAATATTTATATATCTGTGCACTTGTAATGCTACTGTGACACCATAATTTTCTTTGGGATCAATAAAGTAATTATCTTCTGAGGTATCTATTCCATTTTCTGTCCTTGTTTTTTATGGATCAGCTGTCATTAAAAGCCGTTCATTTCTGTCTCCTGCTAGCACTGGGATCAGTCATGTCACTGTCCTGCCTTGGCCCTTGCCTTGGAACAAGTACTAATCTCTTCGTCACTTCCCTTCTTCCCAGCTTGGGGCAAGCCAGTTTTTTGACTTTTCCAGTTCTCCCTAAAATCTTAACTGTTACTCTCTGCACAGGTGCTGCCTCACATGTTTTCATTTTAGATTTCCAGTGTCTTCTATTTTATTTATCAAACCAAAATCGCCCATTTTGCTAAGATTAACAGAGAGAAGAAAGTAAATGGGCAATTTTCAGCAAATTGCTCCTGGTGATGAAAATTTCCATTGAATAAAACATCAAATAACTATTGTTTGTATTTCTTAAATAAGTTAGCAGCCACTTTTAATTAAAAAAAATTCTAAATGAGTTCAGGCTGTTGAATTTCTCGGTTTTACCAGCTGTCAATTCCTTGCAAGTCGCTAGACCCTCTGTAATGTGTCTGGTCTGTTTCTGAGGCAAGGACTTTATTGAAGTAATGAAACTGTTGCTTGGTGAAGTCAATGCAGTCCATCACTATGCATCACTTACTTGAAATCCTTAAAATGAAAATTATGTCATAACACCGCAGGTATTGCAAATTAACACTGCGTCTTGTGACTGAAGGACTAAAAAGCAACTGCAAACAATTTGCTATAATTGGGTGGGAAAATGCATCTCCATTTAGATAGAAACAATTGCCTAGCATTAAAATATAAAAGGAAAAGACTAAATATTTGCAGTGGAGCATTTGTATGAAATTACAGTTGTCTATTTAATCCATTTGTGGCAATCTCACAAATTTCAATTATTACCTCAGTTTCTGGAATTAAGTCGACTTAGACAAAAGAGGTCAAGAGACTGCAGATGCTTGAAGCTGAAGCAGCAAGCACCTTGTTGTAGGAACTCAGCAGGACAAGCATCATGTATGGGGTGACGTGAATTGTTGATGCTTTGGGTCAAAACTCTGCATCTGGAGTCCTAATTGACCCGCTTAGTTCCTGCAGCAGATTGTTGATCGTGTGTTTGTGTGTGTGTGTGTGTGTGTGTGTGTGTGTGTGTGTTCTCTGTACCAATTTGATGTGATGAGACCCTATTGAAATCTGTACTCTATTAAATTAACAAATTGTAAAAGTGTTACTTTAGTGATGACTTTAACAACTCCATAATTAAAATAAGGATTTTAAGTTATAAATATATCTTCTTTGTTGTATAGAACTAGATGAAAGGCTTTAGCTTTGAATTGATTTTTGAAATATAACCAACATTTTCATACAGAGTTTAGTAATGCACACTGAACAACGAGACTGAAGATTGATAGACTTCTGACTGCTGAATGGTGTTGTGTTTTTTTTTATTTGTTCATTAACAAAATGTGGATATTTCTGGCAAAGCTACTCTTTGTTCTAATTTTGCTTTCACAATTAGAACATGGCGGAACTGCTGAAGACTGTAGTTGAAAACAACCCTGTGATCTGGTGGTACAAATGGGCCAGTCAGGCCATGATTACAAATTTCCTTCCCTGAAGATCATTAATTAACTTGCCCCCAGATCTCAGGCTACCAGTTTAGTAGAGTGATATGTGACGAGTGGTTGAAGTGATTAAACTGCATGCATCAAGGGATAAGTGCCTCAGGAGAAAGAAGCAGAAGGGTCTGTTGGTGGGAAGAAGCTGATGTGAGGCACCTTGGACTTATTGCTCAACAGCACCTGCTTCTGTGCCGTCAATACCATGTAATGGCGATTCTTGGTGTAGGCTGACGTGTTGCTTATTCCTCCATGTTTACTTTGCAGAACCCTACTGGCTTTAGGCTGCCATGTTGGTATTGCTGATGACCAGGCAGAAGAGAAGGTGAAAAAGTTAAAGCTTCCCAGAAAGTGAGTACATTGAGTAAGTGTGAGTGTGAGTGAGTGTGAGTAAGTGTGAGTGTGAGTGAATGTGAGTGTGAGTGTGAGTAAGTGTGAGTGTGAGTGAGTGTGAGTACCTCTATGCATATTCTGCTTCTGCTTCCGGAAATCTTAACCTCCACACTATAGATTTTTTGTTTTCCTTTCCTCGTGTAACAGAGATTCGGTTATCTTTAAAACTTGTATAATTCAAAGCACACATAATTTGCTGAAAGAGGTTTACTTGAGATTTTGTAACACTTGTTCAGAGAGGCACGTTGATGGAAGTCGCGTTTGCAGTGGAAAGTGACGTTAGGTTGCTGCGGCTAATAACTTCAATTCTCTATGTTTGAGTGCACTCTTTCCCCACTTTCCCTTCCTTCTCATCTAGTTCCAGGCCGAGCATCCAGTAGTAGATTGGTTTAAATTTTTTTACCTTGTTTAAGTTTTGTTCTCTTTCCCAATTCTGTTCCTCCTTCAGCTTCCACAGCCTTCTGTCTAACCCTAAGCAATCTTAGCTTGCTCAGCCTAAGCAGAGCCTGATCTTTATCATTTGAGTTTTGGCACTCATTCTGGCTGCCAGAATGCTGAGCTCTGAAAAAGCACCCTGGATTCTAAGCTTCTCTCTGTCTCCCTGTCTGTCTCCTTCTATCTCTTTCTTTTTCTTTGTCTATTTCTGTTTCTGTCTCTCTCCCTCCCCCTCCCCTCCTCTCTCCATTCCCTCCATTTCCTCTCCCCTTTCTCTCCCCCTTCCCATTTCTCTCCCCCTTACCCCCTCACCCCACCTCTCACCTCTCCCTCTCTCTTCCCCCACTCTCTCTCTCCACACCCCCCCTCTCTCCACACCTCTCTCTCTCCACACCCCCCTCTCTCTCCACCCCTCTCTCTCTACTCTCTCTCTCCACACCCCTCTCTCTCTCCACTCTCTCTCCACACCCCCCTCTCTCTCCACACCTATCTCTCTCTCCACCTCTCTCTCCACACCCCTCTGTCTCTCTCTCTCCACACCTCTCTCTCTCCACACCCCTCTCTCCACACCCCTCTCTCCACACCTCTCTCTCCACTCTCTCTCTCCACTCCACTCCCCTCTCCTCTCTCTCTCCACCACTCTCTCTCTCCACACCCCTCTCTCCACACCCCTCTCTCTCCACACCCCTCTCTCTCCACACCCCTCTCTCTTACACCCCTCTCTTACACCCCTCTCTCTCTACACCCCTCTCTCTCTCCACACCTCTCTCTCTCTCCACCTCTCTCTCCACACCCCTCTGTCTCTCTCTCTCCACACCACTCTCTCTCCACACCTCTCTCTCTCCACACCCCTCTCTCCACACCCCTCTCTCCACACCCCTCTCTCCACTCTCTCTCTCCACTCCCCTCTCCTCTCTCTCCACTCCCCTCTCTCCACTCTCTCTCTCCACTCCCCTCTCTTCACACCCCTCTCTCTCCACACCCCTCTCTCTCCACACCCCTCTCTCTCCACACCCCTCTCTATCCACATCCCTCTCTCTCTCTCCACACCCCTCTCTCTCTCTCCACACCCCTCTCTCTCTCTCCACACCTCTCTCTCTCTCTCCACACCTCTCTCTCTCTCTCCACACCTCTCTCTCTCTCCACTCACTCCACACCCCTCGCATGGTTTGTACTTTGTAGGAAAGTGCATTATCTTCCAAGGCTATTGAGCAGGTTTTGCTTGATTGCTTGGCCTCCCATGATACCCCCATTGCTGCAGAGATGCTGGTAAGTGAGCTAAAATCAATGCATTCTGTCTGAGCTGCATTCTGAGGAGGAAAGCAAATGCTGAACAGGTTTGTCTTGCTCATATCGCTGTACAAACTCAAAGCACTTACCCAGTCTGGCAGGTTGAGACTATAAACTAGAATGAATGCTTTTTCAAAAAAAATTGATATCATCAACCAATGATACTTTATTTACCTGCATGTGAAGAATATATTTATATCTCTGAGAATTCACACACAATGCCAACACTCCCAACTCCCTCTCCATATAAAGTCTACTGTACAATCTCTCAGTTTACTCACTGTGAAAAGGAAATTGCTTTTACTATTATTTTTAGCCACAACAGCATGCGTATTTTCCTTCTGAGGGTTGTTGAGATTGTGACTTGGTTATAAGCTCAGTATTGGTGTTTGTTGATGCCCTGCCAGACCTGCTAAAGTGGGTTGAAGACTATTAATTCATCTTCTGGCAGCTCGACATGTTGGGGACCTGTAAAGCTCCTCCATCTGAGTGGATAAATCTCCTGGTTCTTCTGATGCCCTTTTGATGATATACGATAAGCACCAATGCGTAGTAAAATAGAATTAACAGAACAATTAGCCTGGTTCTGAAGCAAAATAAAGATCAGTGAAGGCCTGTTGACTTGGTTTGTCTATTTTCTTGCCTAATTCCACTAATCCTGACTGAAATTAATCCTTCATGTCCAATCTGGATGAAGGCTGAAGGAAAAGCCATCTGCAATTATTCTGCTTTGGATGGCACAAAACTCCTTAGTTTTGAAATAAAATGAGATTTGGGGGGATTTACAGCTGAGAAAATCAATTGAGCGGCTCACATTTTATTCACCCTGCTAATGAATGAGCTGTGAAGTTAATGGATGAATGTGGTTTGGACTTTGAGAATGCATAATGCAGTCTAGCACAGTGAACTCCAGAAAGTCTGGAAACGTCATGCACACTGGAAATGTGGCTGTGATAAAAATCATGGTTTTAACTTTTGTTTACATGTAATGCTACTAGAAACAATTTGCATCAGGGTACCCCCCAGCTTGATGGCATGAATAGCAATTTCTCCTTCTGGTAAACAAATCCCTCCCCATTTCCTCTTTCCCCACTCTGACCTTTAACTTATTTATTCTCATTTGCAAGTTATTTAATCCTGGATCCTCTCCTCTTTTCCCTTTCTCCAATGGTCCACTCTTCTCTCCTATCAGATTCTTTCTTCTCCAGCCCTTGACCATTCCCACCCGCCTGTCTTCACCTTCCAGCTAACCTCTTTCCCCTCTCCCTTTGTGTATTTATTCTGGCATCTGCCCCCTTCCTTCTCAGTCCTGAAGAAGTGGCTTGGTCCAAAACGTCAACTTTTATTCTTTTTCCATAGATGCTGCCAGATATAGAGTTCCACCAGCATTTGGTGTGTGTTGCTTTCAATTTAGACCATCTGCAGACTTTCTCATGTTTGTGATAACAGGTCTCATTGGGTAATATCTGGAGGTGCCACAATCTCCTTTGTAAAGGTGCATAAATTACATGAATATACAGTGATTTTCATTGAGCTATAGAGACGTGTATCACAGAAATAAGGTCTTTGGCCCGTTATGTCCATGCCAAACCTTTGTCCAGCCACACTAATCCCATTTGCCTCCATTAGGACTGTATCCTTCCATTACTTGTCTATTTAAATGATTAAATCTCTCGTATATGTAGTAAATACAATTGCTCAATTAATTCTTGGTGCTATTTATGACTTGTACAAGCCTTCTGCCACACTTTGTCAATTCCCCTAAGTCAATTACTTTCTGTTCCCTTCTACCTCATCCATTTATCTAGCTTTGCCTTGCAAATTGTTTCCGATGGTGGTCGTAAAGTGCTGGAATATCACTCCTGGTTTTGTATCTGATTTATGCCAGTTTCAGTTACAAAAATATTGGTTCATTATTGTCACATGTTCCAAGATACAGTGAAAAGCTTGTCTTGCACACTGTTTAAACAGATCAAATCATTACACAGTGCATTGACCGAGAACAAGGTAAAACATTAACAATGCGGAATAAAGTGTAAAAGATTCCAAAAATTGTGCCGGTAAATGATAACATGCAAGATCATAACGAGGTAGAGTCCATCGTAGAGTACAGCAAGTCCGTTAAGTGTGGGATAGAAGCTGTTCAGGAGCATAGCTTCAGGCTTTTGTATCTTCTGTCTTATGGGAGAGGGGAGAAGAGGGAACATCCGGGGAAGGTGGAGCCTTTGATTATACAGATGAGTGATATACTGATTATACTGTGATGTGCTGAGCTGTGTCCTCAACCCTCTGCAGTTTCTTGCAGTCAGATGCAGAGCAGTTGTCATACCAAGCCATTATGCATCCAGACAGAAAGCTTTCTATGGTGCATTAATAAAAATTGGTCAGAATCAATGGGAAAGTGCTGAATTTCTTTTAGCCTCCTGAGGAAGTAGAGGAGTTGGTGAGCTTTCTTGGCAATGACATAGATGTGGTTGGGTCAGGACAGGCTATTGATGATGTTCTCATCTAGGAACATGAAGCTCACTACCCTCTCAACCTCAGCACTGTTGATAGACAGGAACACGTGTGTCACCTTTCAGAAGTCAAAGCCCAGCTCTTTTGTTGATACCGTGGAAAAGGTTGTCGTCATGACACCACGTCACTAAACTCTGTCTTCCTGTACTCTCACTCGCCTTAATTAAGGATGAGACTAATGTGCTAAATATAATTGTTTGACACTTATGGTGTCAGAATGCCATCATTGTAAGAGCTTGGAGATGGATGAATCAATGGAGTTTCCAAATTGACACTAACAGTATGATCAACATTTATGGCAACATTTTCAAATACTCCTGGTATAATTCTTTCCACTCCCTCACTCTAATCTAGTTCTCACTTCTTCGTATCCTGGCCACCTGCCTGAACCCTTTCTTGTAGCAGCTTCCACGTGCAAAGAGATATCTGAATTCCTTACTGGATTTATTAGTGGCTTTCATCAAGTTATGTCCTCCACTTTTGCACTCCTTTACTCTGCTTTAAATAAACTAAAAATTGCAACAATGAACCCTGCTGGTAAAGCTATGCATAATAAAAATAATATTCATGAACATCAGAGGATGTTACTGGCTTAGTGGCAGTTATAAATTATTTGCTCATGGTTTTTTAGCAGTACTGTACTTCAAACCTTTATTAGATGAGAGTTCTTGAATCTCTTTCTGGTGCATCTGTTATCCTTTTTTGTTGAGGAGTGTAGGTGGCCTGACATGATACATATTGGCATAATTATTAAATTATGAGAGTTGTTCACTACTCAGATTTTCACTTCTGTAGGCTTGTTTTTTTTAATATACTGGGCTGCATGACATACTAAATTAACAAAAAGAAAGGTATAATGTGCAGTGTTCTGTAAAACAAGGTTGAAAACCTTGCAGCGGTTCAAGAAGGCAGGACATCGCCACCTTCTCAAGGGCAACTAGAGATGAGCAATAAATGTCAGCTTAGCTGATGACACCCACATCCCGTAAATGAAAAAAAATTCTCTGCAGAAATAGGTAAAAGTTGAATATTAAATTCCAGGTGATCTCTGTGTAACTTATTCAAAATTCTTCCCTTGATGTACTCATGAAGGGTTTTGGCCCAATAGGTGCTGCCTGACCTGCTGAGCACCTCCAGCATTTTGAGTGTGTTCCTCTGGAGTTCCAGCATCTGCAAACTCTCTTGTGTTAATGTATTACTAGTTATTAGTTTTGCACTTTCTTGCTTAGACAGAGCAGTTCAGAAAATGCCCAGAATGTGTGGGCTGTCTTATTAGGCAAGGTTTGTATCCACTGGAGTTTTGAAGAGGAAGATGTGACTTGATTAAATCCCAAATCTTGTAATGAGAGTTAATGATCAGGGAGAAGTGTTAAAATATAAGGGTTTACCTACTTAAGGCAGACATGAGGTGAAATTCCTTCTCTCAGAGGTTCTTGGGTGCTTCTAACCCTTCATCAGATGCTGGTAGAAGCAGTGTCTTTGGATATTTTTAAGGCACAGCTAGAGAGAGTCTTGATAAGAAAAGGAGTGAAAGATTACTTTGTGTAGACTGGAAAGGAGAATTGAGGCTACAGTTTAATGGTGAAGAGCAAGTTCAAGAGGCTAATATTTCAAAACATTATCTAGACTGGGTAATGTGAGCCACTGCGATTTTGCATCTGATTTGTACTAGTTCTGGTAAAAGAGATAATCTATCACATAATTAAAAATGGCATGTATGCTCAATCTGGCAGTCTTTTTCAGTATGTTTTCTTACAATGTAGAGTGAGGCCATTTGCTCCATTAAGTTTATGCTGTCTCTCAGACCCCAACTCCAGTTCTCCCTGACATGTTCTCAACAACTCCAATTCTCTTGCCAAGTGGTAATTTGTAAAGTCAGTTAAACCACCAGCTATCGTGTCTTTGGGCTAAGGGAGGAAACCAGAGCTCCGCAGGGATCCAAGGGGAGTCTAGAAGCAGGGAGAACTGTCATGGGGTACAGAAAAGATGTGAAAACTTAATGCAGAAAGTGCCACAGACCATGATTGAACCTGGGTGACTGGAGCTGTGAGTCATCACTGCATAAAGCCTCATTATATCATTTTGTGGCTGGAATTATCCATGACTAGTTGTTTTTTTTAAAAATTCCAGAACTGAATATAGGTAACATTGCTACAATAGTGAGCTATAAAGGTAAGTCTCTATTACTGATCCAGGTCTCTCAGTTGCTTTTTTTAACTGCTGTGTCACAGTAAGGAGCAGTAGCAAAGTATAAAGTCAGGAAAGAAGATATCAGGGCACAAGACAAAAGTCTGATCTAAGATCATTTTTGTAAATGACAGTGGTGTGTAAAGTACAAAGAGTTAACAACCAGATAATGACTGAGGCTTTGCAGTTGTACCAGAGATGAAGATGTCAGTGCTCTGAAACAGCCAGTTGCTTCTGACATCTACGCTTGTAAATTAAGATGGGGAACCCAGTGTTGCTGTCGTTGCTACAGCACATTCTCTGCAGGGTGTGTTCTTGCATTCTTCACGACTCCAATCAGCTTAGAATTACTGATTTGACACAGACTTTAACATTTTCTGCAGCACTCACCATGAAACTGTTTTGCTTTGTTGAGTAAGCATGGGTAAGTTTTTAATACTGCAGGAAGTCATAATTACACCTGACATCAGAAACTGAGAATTATCCGAAAATATAAAGGAGGCTGTGCAAAGTCCTTTGGATAGAATTGAGTTGACTTACATGGAGTGGTGGGTGCGTGGAATGCACTGCCAGTGAAGGTGGTGGAGGCGGATACAACAGGGTCTTTTAAGAGACTCTTAGATAGCTAAATGGAGCTTAGAAAAATACTGTAGGGAAAATCTAGGCAGTTTCTAGAGTAGGTTACATGGTCGGCACAACATTGTTGGCCGAAGAGCCTGTAATGTGCTGTAGATTTCTATGTTTCTATGATGCATGCTCCATATTTGGCTGGATGATTTTCTGACAAGTTGGCTAAAATTGGAACAGTTTTATCCTTCTAATGGTTTCTGTGAATCAGAGAGCTTTGACATTACCCTACAGCAGGAGTCCCAACCTGGGGACCATGGACCCCTCAGTTATTCCTAGGGGTCCATGGCATAAAAAAAGTTTGGAAACCCCCTGGCCCTCCAGTTATACCAGCACATCCTTGCAACCACCTCTCCATCCTCAGTTTATTCTGTTTTATCTTTTAAATCCATCTCCCTTGATCTTCATACTAGATAATTACTGAATCTGTTTATTTTGATTTATCCCATTCCTTTTAAAATTTTAAACATCTTTGTCAAGTGATTCTTTAATGTTGTCCTTTTGCTGTCATGAAACCAGTTCCATTTCAACATTCAGTGACTTGGGGCAACAGAGTTCTATATTTCCTCAAGCTTTCGTGAAAATGCTCAGGAAGTTCAACGGAGTTTGAGGAGATTTGGTACATCACCAAAGACTCTTGCAAATCTCTATAGATGTACCATGGAAAGACTGGTTGGATCATCCATACCAGCCTATGATGCAATGTGCACAATTGCAAGAGGCTGCAGAGGATTATAGAGTTAGACAGCTTCGTCATGGGCACACTCCACCCCAATATCAAGAACATCTACAAGAGGTGGTGAAGTCATTTGTTGAAGTGTCAAATGCATTAACATGGCATCTGCTGATGAATTGCAGGGGAGAAATATTACAAAATGGAGAAGTGATGACACAGCCTAGACATCATGGGTGAGATGAGACAGCAAAAAAGGCTGGTTCAGTTTAGGAGATGGATGGAGTTGGTGATGGGGAATGGAGTTTGTGGAGGGCCTTCGCAGAGGAAATATTTGCTCATCCTGTGAAGGTTGGCAGGCCAGAAAAAGGAAGTTCACCATCTCCTTCCCAAGGGCAATTACAAATCAGCAGCAAATGTTGGCTTTGCCAGTGTTAAAAAATTGACTGAAAATAAACCTATCAGCAATTGAATGTTAGTTGAGGCACGTAGCTGGTGATGTCTCAGTAAATACTTTATCATTTAATAATTTTAGCAAAAACACTTCAACTGAGGTCCTCATGACCTGGTGCTGCTAAGCCCTTGAAAGGGGCAATTCCCAAGCAGGGGTCACTGCAGCCATCTTCTCAGTCCACGTAGTCCTTAGGAATGCATTCAAACTCCACACAGACAGCAGATGAGATCACGATTATGAGATTACTGCCTCTGTGTAGTAGCAGCTCTACTAGAGTGCTGCTATAACACCCTAACATAAATGAATGTTAAATTGAACAGAGGAATGTTGGACATTTTAAATTTTTTTCCCATTTTGATGGGTAACATGCACATGTGTTGGCCTGTAGATTGGGGGAATCAGGCAAAGCAACAACCAGGAACATCTAAATCCCTTCAAGATTGTGTCTAGTGCTTTTTATGATGCATAAGCACTGTCACTGCTCTGCTATGACATGGTTTATAAAGGCAGATGTTCACGTTTACCCTGCAGCATTCAAAATTTGTATTTAGCAATTAACAGCGATGCATTTCTAACACTTAAGACCAAAGTGATGATCTGAAACAATGTAAGAGGCATTATGCTTCCAGGTCCACTTACCGATGAGTGGAAAATGAAAGAAATCTCCGAAATAAGGAGATACCCCTTAGGCAACGAGAGCATATGAAAAATAAAATTATTGGATGAAGAGTTCCAATAAAATCTGACTGCTTACCAGACTTTGAAGCAATGCTTTCTTGAGGTCTTTGAAAGGTTGCAAATAGTGTTCACCAGGAAATTGACCATGCTTGCTTTAGGTCTATCAATAATAAAGTCATTCAACGATCTGCAGGCAGTAACTTTAATTTCTCAAGTCCTTCAACAGGAAATGAGCTTATGTATTTATTTGTATGTTTTCATTTCTTGGGGTTTGAGCAACACTGGCATGTCGAGGATACACTCACCATCGCTAATGTATCTCATATCCCCTGTGACCAGGTAGGTTCCCCCTCGCACTCTCTCCTCCATCCCCTCTCTGCTCCGCCCCTCTCTCCTTGGCCCCCTCTCCCCTCTCCACCCCCTCTCTCCACGCATCCCTCTCAATCCCCTCTCTCCATGCGTCCCTCTCAATCCCCTCTCTCCATGCGCCCCTCTCAATCACCTCTCTCCATGCGCCCCTCTCAATCCCCTCTCTCCATGCGCCCCTCTCAATCCCCTCTCTCCATGCGCCCCTCTCAATCCCCTCTCTCCATGCGCCCCTCTCAATCCCCTCTCTCCATGCGCCCCTCTCAATCCCCTCTCTCCATGCGTCCCTCTCAATCCCCTCTCTCCATGCGCCCCTCTCAATCCCCTCTCTCCCTGCATCCCTCTCAATCCCCTCTCTCCATGCGCCCCTCTCAATCCCCTCTCTCCCTTCTCCCCTCTCCACCCCCTCTCTCCACACATCCCTCTCAATCCCCTCTCTCCACGCGTCCCTCTCAATCCCCTCTCTCCATGCGTCCCTCTCAATCCCCTCTCTCCATGCGCCCCTCTCAATCCCCTCTCTCCCTGCATCCCTCTCAATCCCCTCTCTCCATGCGCCCCTCTCAATCCCCTCTCTCCCTTCTCCCCTCTCCACCCCCTCTCTCCACGCATCCCTCTCAATCCCCTCTCTCCACGCATCCCTCTCAATCCCCTCTCTCCATGCGTCCCTCTCAATCCCCTCTCTCCATGCGCCCCTCTCAATCCCCTCTCTCCATGCGCCCCTCTCAATCCCCTCTCTCCATGTGTCCCTCTCAATCCCCTCTCTCCCTGCGTCCCTCTCAATCCCCTCTCTCCATGCGCCCCTCTCAATCCCCTCTCTCCATGCGCCCCTCTCAATCCCCTCTCTCCCTGTGTCCCTCTCAATCCCCTCTCTCCATGCGCCCCTCTCAATCCCCTCTCTCCATGCACCCCTCTCAATCCCCTCTCTTCCTGCGTCCCTCTCAATCCCCTCTCTCCACGCGCTCCTGTCAATCCCCCCTCTCTCCCTCTCTCCCTCTCCCTGCCCCGCCCCCATCCCATCTGTGGCTCTGTGTCAGTCATTCTCGGGTCTCTGAAATTTTGCTGTGAGGTCTATGTTTGGACCAATGTTATGATGAACACTCCAATTCATTTGTCCTGGGAAACAGTGAGCAGGTGCCTCTTAATGATGCTTTCGATCACTGCACCAAAAATTCAGGGTGCATTGATTCAGCAATTATTTGCCCTTCTATGTGGACAGGATGTAGTGTGCTCACTCGAGTCGAGTATTTTGTTCTCTCAAGGTGATATTCCCTTAATGGAGAATGCCTGTGTATAACTTTGTTTAACATGGGGAGGCTGATGTACAGGCAGCCACCACACAGTCCTTTACAGAGCGGGGGTCAGGGTCTAGTGATAGGGCATGCAAGATAACTGGGAACCCTTCACTTCTGCAGCCTTCCTCCACCTTCACTGCTGCTGTGATGTGTCATCATTTGCCACCAGCTCTACCGTTGTGGCCTTGGTTGGATCACTCTTTGTCTGGAACCTCCCCTTGACCTCACTGCCATGGGTGACCCTGGCAGGAGCTAAGCTCCAGATGGCATCGCTCTTTGGATCTCAGGAACTCACAAGCCTCTTCATCATAACAAGGTGACGATCCTCGATGTAGAAGAAAAAGAAGACCAGGATGCACCTGGACAACTTTTCATATTGTTGGGTGGATGCGATTGTTATAATGGTGCTAGAACAGCTTATCTAGAAGCTGGTTCTAGGGAGTAGGTCTCAGTCTCCCAGCCAGATTTGGTCTAGCCTCATAGCTTTGCAGTATCCAGTTTTCTTGTTATCACACGGAATGAATCGAGTTGGCTGAAGACCAGCTTCTGTGATGCTGAGGACCTCAGGAGGAAAGAGAAATGGGTTCTTGGCATTTCTGGCTTTTGATTGTGGTGGGCGCTTTAGTTTTCACCACTTGCCCTTCATTTGCTGTAACAGGGAATGGGAATATTCTTGGCGCTCCTCTTCCTGTTAACTGTTTAATTGTCCACCACTATTTCTAGATGTGGTTGGATTGCGGAGCTTTGATTTGATCAGTTAGTTATGGGAGTGTTTTGCTGTGTTTATTGCTTGCTTCATAGGCTTTGGTGCATTTTAGCATGTGTGCCGCCCTGTGCTTCAACTTCACCTGACTAGTGCCTTATTATTAGCTATGCTGCTTCTGGTGTTGCTCTATGCAGTCCAATTAAATCATTGGTATCTTCCTAATTTGATAGGGGTGGCAGAGTGGGGAAGATTTTGGGCCATGAGGACTTGTGTTGCATTCGTTTTGAACTACCAGACCTTGTCTGAGTTGGTCTCATTTGTCATGTCATACAATGTGATGCAGCACAAGCTCAGTATGAAGTCAGGACTGAAGGACATCTGTTCATTGGTTACTTCTGTCTCAGGCAGATGCACCTGCAACAGGTAGAATGATTAGAATGAAAGCAAATTGGTACACATCTTGTGCTGGTTCACTCAATAGCACCTCAAAGGTTTAAAAGTACATTTATTATCAAAGTATGTATGCAGTATACAACCCTGAGATTCATCTTCCCACAGACAGCTGTGAAACAAAGAAGAACCATGGAACCCGTTCAAAGAAAAAGTATCAATCCCCTCCTCTGCAGGCAGAAAACAAAACAAATTGCACAATGGCAAGAGAAAAAAGAACGAAAGCACAGAATGTAAAGCACAAAATCAAAAGGCATACTTCAATTCCGCTCGATGCTCATTATCTGCAAGCCACCCCAGTTCAAAATCACCCAAACTAGCAACAAATAAAAGGAGAAATAAAAGGAAACTAGAAACACATCTTTCGTGAAGTAGAGTCCAATCCACAAACTGCATTGATTAAACCTTGCTCTGGTACCTCGACAGCATCGATTATTCAAACACAAGGACTTTCCCTTGGGAACAGTGAGTGTGTGTGTGTGTGTGTGTGAGTGAGAGAGAGAGAGGCCATTATATGCAGACACCTCCCTTTGGTAGCAGTGAGTGAGAGGCTGGTAGACAGTGCTGAACAGCCCCTGCACCTGGCTCAATGATTTCTGTCTTAGGCGCTTTAATCGGTGAGAGCGGCAATACATTCTGGTAACTGTCCTTCAGGACTCAACAGCTTGACTCTGCCAGGTGAATTTTATGGTTTGTTTGTGAAACACCTGACTAGATCCACCATTTTGTCTCCCCTCTTGACTACTTGCAGACTACCGACTTCTGGTCAAATGGGGTTCATCTGCACAAGTTTTTATTGCACAGTCTAATCCCTGACTTCACAACCTAACTCGTCATAACCCTTGCACTTCAATTTCTGCCTGCACTGCACTTTCCCTGTAACCGAAACTTCTCTGTTATTACTTTTCCCTTGTACTACCTTGATGTATTAATGTTGTGAAATGATATGTGTGGATGACAAACAAAGTGAAGTTGTTCACTGTGCCTCAATACATGTGACAGTAACAAACCAACTATCAATTACCAGTTAAGGGAGTGCTTCGTAGCAACATGGCCAGTCTTGTCCCTATGCAGATAGAAGCACTGCAAGTAGTGAGATCTGTGCATGCCAGAATCAACACCGATTGATGCAGATACACCCCCCCCCCCCAGTCATTAGGATGGCCACCATAAGCATACTGTATTTGTACACTTTTCTCTGTATTTCATGCCTCCGTAGACACAATCCATTGTTGTTCTCAGATAAAATTGAAAGGCTGACTGTAGTTTCTCAGCAGAGGGCTGTGAGCTACATCTGTTCCATGAGTAGTAACAATGAGAGCATCTTGTACCTGATGACTGTGACCTTTCCCGTGAATATGATGAAGTGCAGTTCACACAAAACTTCCTCCTGCTTTCCCTTGATGACATACTTCAGCCAATTATTGGTGATTGTCTTGACTTCTCTGAAACATCTTTCTCATGCCTTCAGGTTTTCAGGCCAGCGCAGTTTCTCTGCTTGCTCAGTGACTGTGGTGTTCTCCAATACTGAATTGGAATTCGAGTGAACCATCCGAGTACTATATTAATTTGCCCAATAGTGATATGAAGTGAAGGGGATGACTTTAAACATTGCAGCTCTTGCTTAACGTGTTCTATCATTGTTATTAAAACAATAGCAGACAGAGACTTGTCAGATTCTGCTAACTTGGAGACATGCCCAATCTCAACAGCTGTGCCAGAAACACGCTATTTTCCCTTTAATTGTTTCGATGAGTTGTTTTATTTTCTTGTAAATGATGTTTGCTCATTCATTGCATTCACATTCTTGTTGTCTAATTATTTCCGTGTACTGAGTTGGTCTAGGCAAGAAAACACGAGAATTGTTTAGCAGGAGAGGAAAGAGTGGGAATGGAAATCATTTCTCATCTCATTGGATCTTGGCACAAACTAAATAACATTAGTTTAGACCTTGACTCAAGTTGTTTTCCAGGACTTGTGGTGTCCCTGGAGTAACACATGCCAATTGCCGGAGTAACTTTGCAGGTCAGGCAGTATCTATGGAATGGAATAAACAGTTGATGTTTTGGGCTGAGATCCATCCTATATGTTGACTTTTATACTCTGCTCCCAAATATCCCATTGTTGGAGTAAATATGGAGGACTAGAAGATCCTTCACATCACTCCAAAACAGTAGTTGCATCTTAAAATCTGCTTAACCTGGAGTAGAGTGTTTTGCACGTCCTGATTGCATTAGATAGATAGATAGATAGTTTATTGATCCTAGAGGAAATTACAGTGTCACAATAGCATTACAAGTACACAGATATACAAATATTAGGAGAAATAAGATAGTATAAAAATAAGTTACCTGCACCTACTGTCTATTGTCTATAAGTATCTTCCATAAATTATGCGATAATTCCTATGGTTGGAAGGTAGTATATGCGCATTAGTTATAGAGTAATCATTTTCGTTATGTGCCATGTTGTATGATGTGGGTGATCATGGTCTTCCATCTGTCCCTAACCTGAGAAGTTCTAATAAGCTCTTCAAAGGTTTTGCCTGTCCGTCCCTTGATGTAATACATGAATGTCATGCGCTGCCAACCACTACTTTTTCTTCCATCAATTTTCCCCATCTCTGCAAGATGTTTGAGCATCTCCTTCATCAGTACATGTCCCAGAAATTCCAGCTGCTGTTTCCTGATTGATGATATCAGCTCTCTTCTTATTCCGGCTTTTCGCAGTGCCTCCTCACTTGTTACTTTTTCTTTCCATGATACTTTCATCAGTCTTCTCCAGAACTACTTTTCTGCAGCTTCTAGAGGAGGGAGATAGAAAAGGGGGAAAGAGTGATCAGTTAACCTGACGTCAGTAGAAGAACAAATGCTGGAATCCATTAATAAAATGGTAGAAGGGGACTTAGAAAATGATAACAGGATTTGGCAACACAGTTTTATGGAAGGAAAGTCACGTTTGATAAACCCTTCTCGCAATTCCTCCGTCTCCGCCGCATCTGCTCTCAGGATGAGGCTTTTCATTCCAGGACGAAGGAGGTGTCTTCCTTTTTTAAACAAAGGGGCTTCCCTTCTTCCATCATCAACTCTGCTCTCAAATGCATCTCTCCCATTTCCCGCACATCTGCCCTCACCCCATCCACCCGCCACCCAACTCGGGATAGGATTCCCCTTGTCCTCACCTACCACCCCACCAGTCTCCGGGTCCAACGTATAATTCTCCGTAACTTCTGCCACCTCCAACGGGATCCCACTACCAAGCACATCCTTCCCTCCCCCCCTTTCTGCTTTCTGCAGGGATCGCTCCCTACGCGACTCCCTTGTCCACTCGTCCCCCCCATCCCTTCCCACCGATCTCCCTCCTGGCACTTATCCTTGTAAGCGGAACAAGTGCTACACATGCCCTTACACTTCCTCCCTCACCACCATTCAGGGCCCCAGACAGTCCTTCCAGGTGAGGCGACACTTCACCTGTGAGTCGGCTGGTGTGATATACTGTATCTGGTGCTCCTGGTGTGGCCTTTTATATATTGGTGAGACCCAACGCAGACTGGGAGACACGTTTCGCTGAACACCTACTCTCGGTCTGCCAGAAAAAGCGGGATCTCCCAGTGGCCACACATTTTAATTCCACGTCCCATTCCCATTCTGATATGTCTATCCATGGCCTCCTCAACTGTCAAGATGAAGCCACACTCAGGATGGAGGAGCAACACCTTATATACCGACTGGGTAGCCTCCAACCTGATGGCATGAGCATTGACTTCTCTAACTTCCGTTTATGCCCCTCCTCCCCTTCCTATCCCATCCCTGATATATTTAGTTTTATTCCCCCTCCTCTTTTTTTTTTCTCTCTCTGCCCATCACTCTGCCTGTTCTCCATCTCCCTCTGGTGCTCCCCTCCCCCTTTCTTTCTCCCTAGGCCTCCCGTCCCATGATCCTTTCCCTTCTCCAGCTCTGTATCCCTTTTTCCAATCACCTTTCCAGCTCTCAGCTTCACCCCACCCCCTCCGGTCTTCTCCTATCATTCCATATTCCCCCTCCCCCTTCTACTTACTATCTTTTCTTTCAGCTAGTCCTGACGAAGGGTCTCGGCCCAAAATGCTGACTGTGCTTCTCCCGAAAGATGCTGCCTGGCCTGCTGCGTTCCACCAGCATTTTGTGTGTGTTGCTTGAATTTCCAGCATCTGCAGATTTCCTTGTGTTGTTTGATGAATCCATTGGAAGCTGGGACAGGTGCAGGATGCTGAGAGGAGGATGGTGTGTTGGCGGGATGCATGGGCATTTGTGAAGTTGAAGGGTATAAATTAATATAAGAACAACATAGAAAGTTTCAAGATCAGTTTTGTGGTGTTAGCCAACAATAATTGGATTTTTACATTGAACCTACACAAAATACAGTATTTATTCTATTCTTTTTAAATATTTTATTGATAGGACGGTAACAGGCCCTAGCAACCCAGTGAGCCTCTGCTGCCCAATTCCACCAACGTGACCAATTATTTTACTAGTCCATGATAGAGATGTTTAAGATTATGAGGGGGATAGATAGAGTTGACATGGATAGGCTTTTTCTATTGAGAGTAGGGGTGATTCAAACAAGAGGACATGAGTTGAGAGTTAGGGGTCAAAAGTTTAGGGGTAACACGAGGGGGAACTTATTTACTCAGAGAGTGGTAGCTGTGTGGAACGAGCTTCCAGTAGAAGTGGTGGAGGCAGGTTCAATATTGTCATTTAAAGTAAAATTGGATAGGTATATGGACAGGAAAGGAATGGAGGGTTATGGGCTGAGTGCAGGTCGGTGGGACTAGGTGAGAGTAAGCGTTCAGCACGGACTAGAAGGGCTGAGATGGTCTGTTTCCATGCTGTAATTGTTATATGGTTATATCTTTGGACTGTGGGAGGCAACCCGAGCAGACTGAGGAAACCCACGCGGTCAGAGGGAGAATGTCCTTCCAGACAGCGGCAAGAATTGAACCCGGTTACTGGCACTGTCATACTACCGTGCTACTGTGCCACCCAAGGTCCTCTCTGGGTTACTGAGTTGTAAATGTGGCTGTGAACCATATTCCCTCATGACAGATGGTGCCTACAGATCCACAATAGTTCTGCAAAATCCATCCTACTGGACTCCCAAATGGTTGGCCATATGTACGGGTTGTGTGAAAGTTGGACATTTGTAAGCTGGGGGCGACCCATGGAGCTTTCCATGCTCTCCAACAGAAGCAATTAATGATTGTTATGCTATAGTTAATGCATCTGTCCAGATGAGTCGAAATAGAACCATGGAAAATATTGATTAAACATTAACGGTAGTGTTATGTACAATGCTGATGACTGTACTTTAGGATAGTTGTAAAGGTTCTGCAGAGGATGCAAGTGACCATTTGACATTTGAGGTTCACTGGTGTACAGCTGAGAAGTGCCTCTGGGCTTGCCTCTCAGTACATGTGCTGCACCGCTGACTCAGTGGTGAGCCGAATGGTGGGGCAGGAGATCAGATTTATTGACCTCATTGGCTCCATCATTCCACCTCTGTGAACAGCAGTGGAAGAGCAGAGATCGTAGGCCTCTCCCTTTGGAACAGGCAACTGGAGGTAATCTAATCTGGCTCACCGAACGTAGCTTCTGATCTTGGCATCTGAATACATTGCTGCTTCACAAAATCATCACAGAAATCCCGAGGAAAGGTTTCTATGGAGCTCTTCGGAATAATGTATTGAAATAAGTACTGCTGAGGGCATTTCTTTGAATGATTATGGAAAGGATTGATCAGCGCAGTAGCAGAATCTACATGCTGCTTCAGGAGGTTTGTTCAGTCACTTTGTTCCTCAAGCTCTTGAAAAGTGCCAGGGGACACATGTAGCGATGCAGCCGCATCACCCTGCCTCACAAAGTCAAGCCTCACAAGTGCAGCTAAGATACTGCAACATAATTTCCCCTGTCATTTCGAATTGGAATGGGATCAATTGCCTTATTCCCTGGTCCAATGGAGAGTTCAGGCACTCTTCCAGTAGTGGATATGCTCTAGTTGCAGTGGAATTTCATCGCATGTGATGCTGCAGCAAGCTCACACTCTCCCAGAAGTGTAAACAAGCCATCACCAAGAGACAGATATTCATACAGAGAATGCTTTAGTCATGATGCTGCAGCTGTCATGAGCCTTGGTGTTCAATCTGCCCCCTTCTCAAAAGGAGACCTCAAAGAATATGCTTCATCTTTCATCAGCTATATCAGTAAGTGCGCAAATGATGTTGGTACCTCAAGAATGGCCATCTTACGGCCGGACGAGAAGCCCTGGCTGAATGCTGGGATGTGCTCGCTACTGAGAGCCTGATTTGCTGCCTTCATGTCTGGTGACAGAACAGCTCTCGGTGCAGCCAGGAGAGACCTCATCTTAGAGGGCAAAGGTCACCTATGCACAAAAAATTCAGGAGCACCTGTCTGATAATGATCCCTGGCGTGTGTAGTTAGGCATCAAGGATATTACCGAATGTGCAAGGAGAAACAGTATCGACTGTACCAGTGACACCCCCCTCCCTGATGCTGTAAACAACTTTTATGCATGCTTCGAAGCATGCAGCACAGTGCCAGCCATACAAGTTACTCCTTGCCCAGGTGAGAAGCCACTGTCTAACAGCAGCAGATGTGTGAGGGACTCTGCAGAGACACTGTAGCAGCCGGGCGAGACAACATCCCAGGCCAAATACTCAAGGAGCGTACACATCAGCTCACTGATGTCTTCACGGACATCTTCAACACTTCGCTCATCCAGACTGCTGTCCCCGGATGCTTCAAATCAGCCACCATCATCCCTGTACCAAAGAACTGTACACCTTCAGAATTAAACGACTACTACCCAGTGGCAATGACACCAATCGTGAAAAAGTGCTTTGAATGGCTGGTAATGGCACACATCAAAAACTCCATTTCTGCTTCATTAGACCCTCACCAATATGCTTACCAGCACAAACGTCGTAGTATCTGTCATGCACCTGGTCCTGACACATTTAGAAAGCAAGGACACTTATATCCGAATGCTGCTTCTGAATTTCAGTTCAGCATCCAACACTTTTGTCCCACAAATCTTGGTGAACAAAATCTTACTCTTTAGTCTAAATACACCACTGTGCAACTGAGGTTGGTCTTCCCAACTGAAAGACCTCAGATAGCTGGGATGCACAACTGCTCCTTCCTTGTCATTATCCTAAACACAGGTGTCCCCCAAGGCTGTGTGCTGAGCCCACTGCTGTACACTCTGTTCGTACATGTCTGTGCGGCCAAGCACCCGAGTAATCACATTGACAATTTGCCGATAACATGGCAGAGGTGGGGCTCATCACCAACAACAACGTTGGTGCCTACAGAGAGGAGGTGGAGGAGCTCGAGTCCTGGTGCCAGGTGAATAAGCTCTTCCTCATTGCCAACAAGACACAGGAGATGGTTATCGACTTCAGGCGAGCTCTCATCACTCACAACACTCTTTATATCAGTGGCACAGTAGTGGAAACTGCACTGCAGCAGACAGGAAGGTTCTTCAATGGACAGTATAAATTGCCCAGCACATCACCCTCACTAGCCTACCCACCATCAAGGACCTCTATACAGAAAGGTACGGATAAAGGCCAGTAGCACCCTCCCCCACCCCTGCTCATTGAACTGTGTTTTCCATTGCCATCAGGGAGGAGGCTATATAGCATCTACACTAGGACCACTAGACACAAAGTCAGTGTAAACCCCAGGTTCGGTGGGCTGCATTAATCTAATGGAAGACTGTTGTTGCCCCTGCCAAACTGATGAAATCTCGTTTGTGTGGATGCTGCGTGATGTGTTCCCCTGTTACAATTCAGTACCACAAAAGATTAGATGGTACAGCATGTGCAATTAAACAACTGAGCTTTATGATTCTTAAATTGGCTATAGAGTTAGTAAAGAAAACAAAAAAGAGCGCGTTTTAATGAAACAGTCTATTGTGTACCTTGGAGCTCATGGTTTTCCGTCCATTAGTTCCCCATCGATTTCCTCCAAGTGTTGTCGACTCCTGGACCCTCACTCCAAGTCCACTCTGTCCTGCGGTCTACTGGCTTGCTCCTCTCACGTCTTCTCTCTTCATCCCTCACTGACAAAAAACCGCAAATACCTCCTCTCAGACACACAAGAAAGTAACAACATGCCTCTCATTGGATGATGCACACTCCAAAGCCTCCGTTATCTCTAGTCATAACCCAAACACTGCTGCTACAGAGAAACCATTACATTAGCAGTGAAACCTTACAGACAAACCAGTGCATTAGCAGTGGAATTACATTAACCAAGCTTGAATTCTTGCCTGGTAATCTGGTGGCTCAGAATTATTACAAATCTGAAAGTGACACAGAAAATATGCAGCAAATGTCAATGAAAAGACTGTAATGCTGCAGTTTTACAGAATTGTTCACATAGTCTCCCTAGGCTGAAAGAAAGTAAGTGAAATTCAGAACTTGAGTGCCGAGGATCTCAGTTAACAGCCTTTTGAGTTAGGAAATGTATAATACACTAGGCAAGCAAACATTGTCCCTCCCCCACAGCCATAATTTTGGTCCTGATTCTACTGTACTCCTGATTTTGGTTCTGTTGGTTAATCATGGTTGTGGGTAGTACAACCATTTATAGTACCATCAATTACTGATCAGAGTTCGATTACCGCCATTGTTTGTAAGGGGCTTATACTTTCTCGCTGTGGCTGCGTAGGTTTCCTCAGGCTGCTCTGGCATGTTTGACATTAGTAAATTGTGGGCATAGTATGTCGTTGCCAGAAGTGTGTCAATACTTGCAGGCTGTCCCCAGCACAATCCTCACGCACTAGATCTGACACACTATCAGATGCATTTCACTGTATTTTTGATGTACATGTAACAAATAAAACCAATCTAATGTTAAAAACTAATTCATTTTTGTTAATTTGTGAGTCACAAACAATGTATTTCATGACCCAAAAGAACTCATGAAATGGATTTCCCCTTCTACTTTCATGCTGATGGTTTTACAAATATTAGCAAAAGAAAAACTGGAGATGCTAGAAATCCAAACTAAAATGACGAAGTGCTGAAATTGTTCAGCAGGTCAGGCAGCATCTATGAAGAAGGCTACAAACGGTATAACCTTTTATATTAACGATCCAGTGTTAGAATGGGAGAAGTGAACAAATAAGCATCAATTAAGTTGCAGGAGGAGGATGGGGTGAAGAGAATAAGTGGAATGCCTGGGGTAGGACAGAGACCGAGGTTAACAAGAAAACAGCACATAGAGAGGAGGTGCGAAAGGGAAATCAAAAGGGTGTGAGCAAGCTCCACTATCATAAATAGTGAAACAGTGGAAAGGGTCTCCAGCTTGAATTATTTGGGAGTGAACATCTCAGAGGAGCTGTGTTGGACCACAACACCTCCCAGATAGTAGGGAAGGCACAGTAGCACCTATATACTATCTTAGAAGTTTAAAGTGAGCAAATATGTCTCAAAAGCCACTAGGAAACGTTTATCAATGTATAATTGAGAGCATACTGACCTACTGCATGACAGCATGGTACACTAGCTGCAACAAATCAAACAGTACTTCTTAGTGAGTCTTACATCAGTGGTTGCTAAGTTGATGGAGAAGATCCAGAGAGGCAGGATTTATGAACATTTGGAGAGGCATATAATGATTAGGAATAGTCAGCATGGCTTTGTTAAAGGCAGGCTGTGCCTTACAAGCATGATTGAATTTTTTGAGGATGTGACTAGACACAGTGATGAAGGTAGAGCAGTAGATGTACTGTATATGGATTTCAGCAAAGCATTTGATAAGGTGCCCCATGCAAGACTTATTGAGAAAGTAAGGAGGCATGGGATCCAAGGGGACCTTGTTTTGTGGATCCAGAATTGGCTTCCCCATAGAAAGCAAAGAGTGGTTGTAGATGTGTCATCTTCCACATGGAGGATGGTGACTAGTGGTGTTCAGGGACCCCTTCTCTTCAGGCTTTTTATAAATGACTTGGATGAGGGAGTGGAGGGATGGGTTAGTAAATTTGCTGATGACACAAAGGTTGGGGGTGCAGAGGAGATGTCAGGGGTAAGTTTTTTATGCAGAAAGTGGTGAGTGTGTGGAATGGGCTTGCGGCAACAGTGGTGGAGGTGGGTACAATAGGGTCTTTTAAGAGACTCCTGGATAGGTACATGGAGCTTAGAAAAGTGAAGGCTACAGCTAATCCTAGGTAATTTCTAAAGTAAGGAAACGCTGGACACAGCATTGTGGGTCAAAGGGCCTGTACTGTGCTATAGGTTTTCTATGTTCTATGTTCTAAAAAGCACTGAAGTGAGTGATCAGGATGCACAAAACATCACTGGGACACAATTACCCAATATGGAAACCATCCACAACTCTCAGTGTCTATGGTGGCTTAGCAAATTGTGATGGGCTCATCTCGCTGCAGTAATCACCTCCCGTCCAGCAGAAGATAGAGAAACATCTCTGCATGACCATCCAGACTTAAAACAGCTTTTCCTTCAGGGCTGTCATGCAACGGAATAATGCCCCACTTTAGAGTTGTTTGTTTTTATTTCAGTTGTAACTTAGACGTTATTTTAAATATAGCCATTGTGTTTTTAGTAATTGAATTCCCAGTATGTTGCTTTGCACTGAATGGAGCAGCACTGTGGTCTTCTTGTCCTCAACAATGACAATCATGCTCTAACTAACTTACTAGCTACTGAAGTGATATACATTCCACTGGACTCCCAAATGGTTGGTCGTACGTATGGGTTGTATGAAAGTTGAGAGTTTGTAAGCTGAGGAGCTTTCTATGCCATCCAACAGAAGGAAATAGATGCTTGTTATGGTAGAGTTGATCTGTCCAGATGAGTCTAACTCAGGGGTTCCCAACCTAGAGTCGATGGATCCCTTGGTTATTGGTAAGGTTCCGTGACATTAAAAAGGTTGGGAACCCCTGGTCTAATGAGAATAAGATGAAGGAGTGTAGGTTGAGAGATAATGTTGAAACTGTTAAACTGTAAAACACAGAAATTCAGGAAATCTGAAATTATGGAGAATGCTGGAGCTACGTAGCAGATTAGATGATATCCAGTACTGACTGAAAAATGGAGTTAAGTTTGCAGCTAGATGACTCTACAGCAGACTGTCCATTTCTGAAGCTGACAGGAAATGCTGTACTCTCCTATAAGCTTCCTTTTTTTCCAGCCCTTTACCTCTTCCACCTATCAGCTCCCAGCTTCTCACGTCATTCCTTTTCATCCCTCTCTCCTGGACTCATGCCAGCTGCCAGCTTGTGCTCCTCACCTTCCCTGAACCTTCTTATTCTGGCTTCTGTTCCCTTCTGGGCCCCTTAATCTAAGAAAAGATGTGCTGGCGTTGGAGAGGGTCCAGAGGAGGTTCACAAGAATAATTCCAGGAATGAAAGGGTTAACCTATGAGGAGTGTTTGATGGCCCTGGGCCTGTAATCATTGGAGTTTAGAAGAATCAGGGGGATCTCACTGAAACCTATTGAATATTGAAAGGCCTCGAAAGAGTGGAGTTGGAGGGGATGTTTTCTATAGTGTGGGAGTCTAGGATAGAGGGCACAGTCCCAGACTAGAGAGACATCCATTTCGAACAGAGATGAGGAAGAACTTCTTTAGCTGGATGGTAGTAAATCTGTGGAATTCATTGCTACAAATGGCAGTGGAGGCCTAGTCATTGGGTTCAAGCAGATGTTCGTGATTAGTCAGGGTGTCAAAGGTTACAGGGAGAAGGCAGAAGAATGGGGTTGAGAAGGATAATAAATCAACCCTGATGGAATGATGGAGAAGACATGCTGGGCCAAATGGCCTAATTCTGCTCCTGTGTCTTATAGTCTTCCTTTCCAGTCCTGATGAAGGGTCTTAGTCCAAAACATCACCTGTTTGCTTCCCGCCATAGGTGCTGCCTGACCTACTAAGTTCACCCAGCATACTGTGTGTCTTGCACAGGAAATGCTGGCAATCTGAAATTATTGGATTCAGTACTGGGTCCCAAAGATTCCAACAAACCCTAAACAGAGGATGAGGTGCAGTTCCTCAGGTGTTTTCTGGGAGTTCCTTGAGTTGTCATCTTAAGTAATACAACGTATTGGTGGTTGGAGAATCTGAAGAGGTACTGTCTCGGTTCTTATGCCTAAATAACATGGCACCGTGTAAATAACTGAAAATGACTAATGATAACTACTATATTTTCTGACACAGCTACCAGCTGCCCAGTGGCTACAAGCCAGCTCCTATGGATTTGAGCCACATCAAATTAACCTCAACCCAGGAGGCCATGGTGGATAAGCTGGCAGAGAATGCGCACAATGTTTGGGCCAGAGACCGCATCAGGCAGGGTTGGACGTATGGTATTCAGCAGGTAAGCCATGTCCTGTCTGTGTTTGCAATGGATGTCACGTTCTGAGTTGGTTCCCCGAGGGGCTTGCTGCTGATTAGACAGAGTGGAAGTAATGGAAGTTTCAGCAGCCTGTGAAATTTTAATGAGCCCATTGCCAGATGAGTGCATGGCTGCAGCACCTCTTTCCACCTTTTCTGCTGAAGAAGTTGTGTATTTGTAGGGAAGTGCTTTTACCTCTAACACCGCACTATACTGCAGACTTCCTTACTGTAGAATGAGGATAGGCAGTACTGGACTGGTCTGTCTTCAGCACCTTACTGAGTAGTTTTAAAGGTTGAAAGCTCATTTATTATCAAAGCATGTATCCATATACAGCTTGTAAAGTTGTAACAAGTGAGTTTTCTCTGGGAAATCCAACCTCTGTCAGCCAGGACTGAGGAGCTTGCACTGAGATCTTCCCTTAAAATGCCACTACCAACAGAGGTGGCATTTCAATTCATACATGAATTGTGTACTTTATTGTTTTAATAGAAAGGCAGAGAGGTCTAGGAGGATTATTCTGTAAGTGAGTCAGTGCTTTCATTCACCATGTCCTGATCCACTGAGCCTAAGGCCTGTTTTGATTGTGCAGCCTTTAGTGCAATTTGGGACCTATATGGATCTCTCAGTTGTATCTTATAATTACTCGAAGTGTCCTCAACACCAACATGTATGGGCCAAACAAGTTTCGAGTTGCATGTAAGTAGACTAACGACTTCCTAATTTCACCAGGTTTTGGGTTAGATCCTACCCAGGACAAAATCCAAAGCATTTGGATTCATGTTGAAAGGACTAGAAAAGGCGGATGTGTTGAGGATGTTTCCTGTGGTGGGGGGTATCCAGAACTAGAGAGCACGGCCCCAAAATTGAGGAATGATCTTTTAGAACAGAGGTAAGGAGGAATTTTTTTAGCCAGAGAATAGTGAATCTGTGGAATTCTTTGCCACAGACTGCAGTGGAGGAAAAGACTGTGGGTATATTTAAAGCAGAAGTTGATAGTTTCCTGATCGGTCAGGGCATCAAAGGATATGGCAAGAAGGCAGGTGTATGGGGTTGAGTGGGATCCGGGATCAGGTATGATGGAATGGCAGAGCTGATTCAATGGGCTGAATGGTCCAATTCTGCCCCTATGATGTCTTATGGTATTATGGTTTATGTGTAGTCTCCACCTTTACCCCATACCACTCACACTGGCAATTCCAAGTGAATTATTTTGTCTCAGATGACATTAAAGGTGTTTTACTGCAAATTCAACAAGTGATGGATAAGTTATGAGAAGATTTTGCATAGATTTGGTTTAAATTTCCTTCAGATTGGGAAAATTAATTTAATCTCATTAATAATTTTGAAAATAGTGAAAAAGCACAATATATTTTCATCCATTTGTCCTTGGCTGGGATATTGCTGGCATTACAAATATTTATTGAATACTGCTAATTTCCCACTGAGTTCCTTACTGCATATGTGGGTCTGGAATCATTTGGTTGGCTTACTGAGTAAGGATGGTATATTCCAGTCCCTGAAGAGCAGAACATAATCAAATCAAATGCACAATATTAAAAATTAAAGATGTGTCTTTTAGGAGAGCAGTGTTGGATGCTGTGGGCAAAATCTAGTCTTTTCTCCTCCAAAACATTGTGATGCCCAGAAAGAAAAAAAAGTATAAAATATTTTTTTAAATGAGAAAAAAAACCATATGTGAACAATGAGTGACATACAGCAATGTTCAGAAGAAGACAGACTGTGCAAACAAAAAATACTGAGAACATGAGTTGAAAAAGTCCTTGAAAGTGAGTCTGTAGGTCACAGAATCAGTTCAGAGTGGAGGTGGTTGAAGTTCTCCATGCAGGCTCAGGAGCCTGATGGTTGTAGGGTAATAACTATTCCTGAACCTGGTGGTGTAGGATTGAAGGCTTCTGTATTTCCTGCCTGATGGTAGGAGTGAGAAGAGAGCCTGGCCCAGATATTGAAGGTCTTTGATGATTAATACTGCTTTCTTGTGGCTGCATCTTCAAAGAGATGACACTTCTAACCATCCCTTTCTGCATCAGTGTCGGCCTGCATTGAGGGCTCATGTCTCTGAATGATGTCTTTAATCTTCTGATACAGAGGTCACAGTTTTGCAGATTCACCACTGTCCATTGGTGAATATCTCACTGGGATCACCATTAAGTAAGAATACCATAGCATGGTGAGAAGTTAAGTGAGAACTTTATGACTCTTGTTCCTTCCAGACATTAACTCAAACTTGCTTACATCCGCATTAATCAAAAGGGCATTTTTCTTAGTTCTATCACGTTGTACTAATTGTCAATATTACTGGGAAAGGGCATTCAAATGGTCGTGTATGTGGCTTTGAGGGTTAATTAAGTTTCTAAAGTGAGGTGATTAATGGAGGCAGTGAAAAGATAGACTTGTGGGTTTGATATTAATAAAGAAAAGTTATGAGGACTTAATGCCTTTTACTTGTTCCTGCAGATAATTATGTTCAAATGAATCATATATTGCATTTAGAATTCTATTCAATTTTCTCAAAATGAAATTGTTTTTCCAAGGTGGATATCAGTGATTTATAGGCTGCTGAAGTCAGAGTAGAAATGTGGAGACACAGGAATTTATATATGAGAAGTGCTTTGATTAATTATGTATATTAATATTTATTGCCAGCTTAAAATAAGATCCTTCAAATACAAGAAAAATCTGTAGTGCTTCAATGAGTCAAATTAGTTACAGTATATTACAACAATGAAAAATTAGGACATCAAATGTACCTTCAAGATTGTAGTGTAAAGGACTTGAAATATTAGAATGAGGTGCCGTTCATCTTCATGTGATTAATCTGCGCTAAAACTACACTCTATTTGATTAAAAAATGTTAAAAGTCATCTCCTGTTGCACTTCTGATAAAAATAGAATGGGGCTGATGAAATGTAACCAATACCGTGAAGAACTACATTTGTGTATTATGACTTTTTTATTACGTTGAATATGTTATTATTAGCAACCGAGAATTGGAAGAAAAAGTCCATTTCATACAGCATCTGTGTCAGTCTACTGCCAACTCCATCCATCCCAGCAACAGCATGTTTAGGTTGAGTCCGGTGATGGGGAGCTTCAGAGATCTGACAAGAGGTGATTGATCTAGGTTGTTGATTTTTCTCTTGCATCAACGATGCTCCCTGATCTACTGTATATTGCTGATATTTTCTGTTCTAATTTGACTTTAGGATTTAAAAAATAATTCTTTAGAGATATGGCACTGTTACAAGCCCTTCTGTCCCAATTACACCCATGCAACTATTTAACCTACTTACCTGTAAGTCTTTCGAATGTGGGAGGAAACTGGAGCACTCGGGGGAAACCCATGTGACCGCAGGTATAACTCCTTTCAGACAGTGGCAAAATTGAACCTGGATCATTGTCGCTGTTACAGCATTACACTAATCACAACGATCCCATACAACCCAACTGCAGATGGTGGAGCCTGAAGACACACACATCTTAGGAACAGCTTCCTCCCCACCACCATCAGATTTCTGAATGGACAATAGAAAACTTCCATGAAATGTATTGAGCTCCTTCATTAGATGGCAGAGCTAGAAACTTAGACATAGACCATAAGACCAGAAGGCATAGGAGCAGAATTAGGCCATCTGACCCATCGAGTCTGCTTCACCATTCAATCATGGCTGATCCTTTTGTTTTTCTCCTCCTCAACCCCAGTTCCCAGCCTTCTCCTCATAACCTTTGATTGTCAAGTCCAATTAAGAACCCATCAATCTCTGCCTTAAATACACCCAATGATCTGGCCTCCACAGCTGCATGTGGCAACAAGTTCCACAAATTCACCATGTTTTGGCTAAAGAAATTTCTCCACATCTCTGCTTTGAATGGGCGCTGCTCTATCCTGAGGCTGTGCCCTCTTGTCCTAGACTCTCCCCCCATGGGAAACATCCTTTCCACATCTACTCTGTCTAGGCCTTTCAACATTGGAAAGGTTTCAATGCGATCCCCTCTCATCCTTCTGAATTCCAGCGAGTTCAGACCCTGAGCCAACCAATGTTCCTCATATTATAACCCTTTCATTCCCGGAATCATCCTTGTGGACTTTCTCTGAACCCTCTCCAATGTCAGCACATCTTTTCTAAGATGAGGGGCCCAAAACTGTTCACAATACTCAAGGTGAGGCCTCACCAGTGCCTTATAAAGCCTCAGCATCACATCCTGGCTCTTGTTTCCTAAACATCTTGAAATAGTCCGCATATTTACTTCTATTACCAAAATGCATGACTGTGCATTTTCCAACATTGTATTTCATTTGCCACTTTCTTGCCGATTCTCCTAATCTAAGTCCTTCTGCATCTTACCTGTTTCCTGAACACTACCTGGTCCTCCACCAATCTTCCATCATCGAAATCATTTATATACAGCATAAAAAGAAGTGGTCCCCAACACCAACCCCCGCAGAACACTACTAGTCACTGGCAGCCAACCAGAAAAGGATTCTTTTATTCCAACTTGCTGTCTCCTACCAATCAGCCAATGCTCTAACCATGTTAGTAACTTTCCTGTAATACCATGGGCTCTTACCTTGGTAAGCAGCCTCTTGTGTGGCACCTTGTCAAAGGCCTTCTGAAAATCCAAATATACAACATCCATTGCAAAGGTTCAAAGATCCAATTTAGTGTCAGAGAAATGTACACAATATACATCCTGAAATGCTTTTCCTTCACAAACATCCAGGAAAACAGAGAAGTGCCCCAAAGGATGAACGAAAGTTAAATGTAAGAACCCCAAAGTACCCCCCAGCTCCCCCCCACCTGCACGTAAGTGGCAGCAAGCAACAATCCCCGCTCCCACCACCAGCAAAAAAAGAGCAGGCATGGCACTGCCTCCGAGCACTCAAGTGTGAGCAAAGCAATGGCAAAGACAGACTTGCAGTTACCCGAAAGACTTTGCGTTTCACCCGGCATTCAACATACCGCAGGTTCTCTCTCTCCCTAACAAGGGAGAAAGAGGTGTCTCCATTTTCCCAGCAAGGGGGGGGAGACATAACAAACAACTCGCTGGTTTACGGTGTTAAAAGTCCGTTACTTTGCTTTTTTCGAGCTCTGTGCCTGAAGATCACAAAGATCCCGGGTCTTTGGGCCCCCAGCAGTGGATTTTCAGACTCCCCCGTTGACACATGGGTCTCCTGCCGTGACACTGACTCTCGACCTGCCCGTATTCAGAGCCCCAAGATCTTAGGCTTCTGAATTCGAGTCGGATTCTCAGGCCGAACCCTTGGCATGCTGAACAGAGGCCTGAAACCCCGAGAACGGGTCCCATTCCCGCAAAAAACCAAAGTCCGTGTGTAACTCCAGGTCAGGGTCTTCAAAACAACCCTGAAAGGGAAAAATAAAGATATTAAAGATGGAAATAGAGCTGCTTCCAAAGATACAAACAAAGGAGTTGCCGTTTAGCACCATCTTAACTTCGCTCTGCATCCCCTTTATCTATCCTACTTGTCATCTCCTCAAAGAATTCCAACAGGTTCGTCAGGCAGGATTTTCCCTGAAGGAAACCATGCTGACTTTGTACTTATCCTGTGTCAGCAAGTACTCCATCACCTCATCCTTACAATTGACTCCAGCAGATTCCCAACCACAGAGGTCAAAATTTTGAAGCTCTCCCTTATCCTGAAATTCCAGAGGTTCTCACTGCAATAGTTTTGGCCTTATGACATAGTTGTCTGGATAGCCTCTAACCCGATGGCATGAATCTCGATATCTCCTTCCAGTTGAAAAGAAATGCCTCCCCCTCCCCTCTTCTTCTATTCCCCAGTCTGGCTTCTTTTCTCGTTTCACCTGTCCATCACCTCACCCTGGATCCCCTCCTCTTACCCTTTCTCCTATAGTCCCCTCTCCTACCAGACTCCCTCCTCTCCCGCCCTATATCTTTCCGACCTATCTGGTATCACCTATCACCTCCTAGCTATCTTCCTTCCCCTCGCCCCACCTTTCTATTCTGGTGTCTTCACCCTTCCTTTCCAGTCCTGAAGAAGGGTCTCAGTCCAAAACGTCGACTGTTCCCTTTCATAGATACTCCCTGATCTGCTGAGTTCCTCCAGCATTTTGTGTGTGGTGCCCTGGATTTCCAGCATCCGCAGACTTTCTTGAGCTTATTGTGGTTCTGGTGTCCAGATCTTTCTTCGAATCAAGCAAGGCACTATAAGGATCAAAGAGAGAGAGAGCACTCTGCTGTCGGGTCTGCCTCCATGGTATTATTGACTGGTTTTAAGCCACCATTTTGTTCCTTGGCCAGTAGGAATCAGAATAGTCATAAGTGGTTCTTTTTCTAACTGGCAATGCCTGATAAGAGTTGCACTTTGGGAATGGTGCTAGGATATTAACTTATTATAACTTACCTAAGTTTCTTGGCTGAAGACACCAAACATGATTGCTATATTTACTGATAACACATTAATAGGAGAATACATTGTTAAGAAGATATAAAGAAACTTACAAGTGATATAGGTTACGTGAGTATAAGTCAGCATAATGTGGGAGAATGCAGAATTGGAGATTGTGGCAGGAAAAATAAAAAATAAGTTTGTCGTCTCTGTCCTGGTGCATGATCTTCATAATTCAGAAAAAAGCTAGTAGTACAAATGCTACTTATACTACCAGCTTAACAAATCAGAAAGCGAATTGTTTATTGTTTAGGGAGCTGAGTAATGCTTCACTTCTACAAGGCACTGGTAAGATTATATCTGGAGTCCTGTGCACAGTATTGGTCTCCTTATTTAAGAAAGGACGCTAATATGTTAGAAGCAGTTCTGAGGAGGCTTACTTGACTAATGCACTGCTACACCACTTAATACATAGGATATGTTCCCAAGAATAAGAGTGTTAATGGAATCCAATCTAAAAGGTGTCATTATATCATTATATGCAGACACGTTTTACCGACAGTGCTGCTCTGCTGGGAAACTGACAGCAGCCCTGTGTTCCTTGCTTCAGCATGCTGCTATTCCAGGAACCTGCTGTGAACCCCTGCCCTCCCTGTTCCTGTGTGTTGCTGCTCAGGGAGATCCAGCTGCCATTTCTGCATCTGGAGAAGTTGTCCATGAGGGCTGGTGTTGGTTGGCAGGTGTACGCGGTGTGGCACTCCCTACGAATGCTGCTGGGCTCAGGATAGCCAAGCCTGAGACTAGCAGCAGCTGCTTCATGTGTTCATACACCGCCTGGATCCTATGATCTCTCTTCCCGTGGATGTGATAAAAGCTGTGGTCTTTCCCTTGTTATGTTGGGTGCATGGCTTTTCCCTTCTCAAGTTTTGCTGTCTGATCATAAGCTAATTGGTGGCCATCTCAACTTCCATCTTATCCATTTGGACATGATGAGAGAACCTGTACAACCTAGGCATCCTATTAACACAACAGGTGTTGTTAGTCCTTAGCAATGGCCTATACACAGTGTATGTATTTTCTTACCCAAACCCTATTATAGACAGTAGGAGTTCCTTGAGGTTGTTATGGCTGGGATAGTAGTGCGGATAAGCTCCCACTGCCTATTAAATGGTCCCAATGGTGTGCATCTAAAATAGTTTCTGACAACTAAGTCCAGCTCCTGGCCTTCATGTGTGGGTTAGCTACTAAGCCTTGTGGAACTGTTTGCACTGACAGGAGAAGGGGAAAAAAGACATATTACTGGCACCTTAAAACCAGTTGTTTTGGGAAGATAGGCCTCGTCAGCCATGGTTGGCAGCTCATTTAAGTGAGGACAACTCTGATCTCAAATCTCCACTGCCTTTTGCCCACTCATGGAGAAGGCTTCAGGAGTAAATCCTGAGGTAAAATCTGGAGCTGGATTTCCTAAGGCAGTCATACATTGAGTTCAATGCTGACTGGCAACTCCTGCAATGTCACTGGTGCTAAATTGTATTGGCTTTGGCCATTGACCAGGTGCATGGAGGGAAGGAGACTGCTACGTGGGCAACAGCTTGCTCTCCATATTGTACTGCTCTGGCTTGCATACTGGCTTGTGTATCATGTAGACAGTTGGGACACAAATTCCACGGTTGACCCTGTCCAATGGAGGACCCAATAGCAGAAAGCTCACCTCCTAATTCTGCAAAGCCTGGTCCACCATCTATAAGGCTCAAGTGAGAAGTGTGATGGAATACTTTCCACTTGCCTGGATGAAACTCAAGAAACTCAACAGCAGGATATCAAAAGTTACAGAGCAATCTGGATCGGCTAGGTAAACGGGCCCAGGATTAGCAAGTGGCCTTAGATAATATGGAATGTTGCATTTTGGGATGTTAAACCAGTGTAGGACCTATGGAGTCATGTAGCATGGAAACAGGCCCTTTGGCCCAACTGATCTATGCTGACCAGTACTGCATCTGTGCAAGTTCCATTTGGTCCACATTTGGCCCATATGCCTCTAAACGTTTCTATCTATGCAACTGTCTAAAGTATCTTTTAAATGTTGTTAATGTACCTGCCTGAACCACTTTCTCCAGCAGATCATTCAATGTACTGATCACTCTCTGAGTGAAAAGTTGATCCTCAGGTTCCTATTAAGTCTCTCCCTTCTCACCTTTAACCTATCTGCTCTATTTTTTGACTCGCCAATCCTGGGAAAAGGATTGTGTGTATTCACCATTTCTATGCCCTCATAATTTTATACACATCTGTAAGACCACTGTTCATTTTCCTACAATCCACTTGAAAAAGGTTCCAACCTGTTCAACCTCTCTCCATATCAGAGTCACACAAGTCCCGTCAATATATTTGTAAATCACTTCTGTACCCTTTCCAAATTCATGGCATCTTTCTTATAGCAAAGTAACCAAAACTAAACACAGTATTCCAAATATGGCACCAGTAATATCTTGTACAACTGCAAAATAACATCCCTTCTTCTATTCTCAGTGACCTGACCAATTATGGCCAGCACGCCAAAAGCCTTCTTCACCATCCTGTCATTCATCTGTGATGCTATCTTCAGGGAACCATATTCCTCAGGGAACTCCTGGGTTCCACGGTTCTACATTTTCCAGGCCAGCTATCATTTTACGTTACTGTTTAACCTGAAACTGTTTACGTTACCATATGGAATGTAGCAGCCCACTGAATCGGTGTCTTATTCGCAACCATTCATACACTCCAACACCGTCATGTAGTGGCATTGATCTATTCCATCTCTGCAGCAACCTCTAGCAACTAGGAGGACAAGGGTAGCAAAAGCATGGACCACCACCACTCTGGAAATTGCCAGTGTGCTACACACTATCCTGACATTGAAATATCTCGCCATTTCATCACTGTTGTTGGATCAAAATCCTGGAATTCCCTTCCTAAAAGCATTGTGGATGTACCCACATCTCAAGGCCCGCAGAGGTACAAGCAGTCAGCTCACTGCCACCTTCTAAAGGGCAAATAGGGTTGTACAATTTAAACAGCCCACACAAAATGCTGGAGGAACTCAGCAGGCCAGGCAGGACCTATTGGAAAAGAGTACAGTTGATATTTCAGGTCCTGATCAAAGGCCTCGGACTGAAATGTTGACTGTTTGCTCATTTCCATAGATGCTGCTTGGCCTGCTGAGTTCCTCCAGCATTTTGTGTGTGTTGCTTGGATTTCTAACATCAGCAGATTTTCTCATGTATGTGCAATTTGAATGCTGACCCAGTCTGTGAAGAAGCCTACATCCCTTGAATGAATATGAAAATAAATTGAATAGCTTTGAGAATAAAATCAGATTAGTTCAGGATTGAGTTTGTCATCTTGGCTTGGAAGTTGAGGATGCAGATATGAGTCTACTTTTGAAAGTCTGTTGGTCTCTTTTCCCATGCTCCTCGCAGTACCCTATCCTCTCAAAAATCAAAATTACACTGTACGATAGAGTGTGAATCAAAAGTAATAAAGACTTCTAAGGAAGGTATTGCAATACTTGAGGGTAACTTGTGTTTACTATTGAAAATATAGATTAAAAAGTACATGATCCATCATGATCAGCTGAAAAGGTTACAAGTTCATAGAGTTGTGGGTTAAACGTATCGAATATTGAAAGGCCTAGATAGAGTGGATATGGATGCTTCCTTCTATGGAGGAGTCTAGCAACAGAAGGCACTAGGACCAGATTAGAGATGAGGTGGAATTTCATTAGCAAGAGGGTGCTGAATCTGTGGATTTTTTTTGCCACAGACAGCTGTGGAGGCCAAGTCATTGGGTATGTTTAAAGAGGAGGTTGATAGGTTCTTGATTAGTAAGGGCATCAAAGATTACAGGGAGAAGGCAGCGGATTGGGGTTGAGAGGGCCTATAGATCAGCCATGATCGAATGATAGAGCAGACTCAATGGGCTGAATGGCCTAATTCTGTTCGGATGTTTTATGGTCTTTTGGTTATATACTAGCTTGGATTGAGAATTAGCTAATAGAAGTCATTCAAATAAAATGGCATATTTTTTGGTTCAAAAGATGTAACTAGTAGAATGCCTTGGAATAATACCTTAAGCCAAAGAATTGGATGAAAGGAGTAAGATTCTTTTCATAAAATTTACTGATGAATTGAAGGGAGAGATGTGAGATCACCATATGGGGGGAAGACATAAAAGGCAATGACTTGGATTTATTAACACTGATGTTCATGTGCAAATTGTAAACTTTAAATATACTGTAGATTAAATAAGATTTGTCCATGATAGGGATCATTTCTGGATGAAAGTACTGGTAATGAGGGATAAAAGATACTTCCGGGGCCAATCTATTGTAGCATGTCAAACAAATAATTAAAGATGACATGCTGTGTATTTTCTCCTATGCAGACATAAATTGGAAATTTAAGATGCAACCTACAACCTTCATTTAAAAGTATGAAACTGTATAAGCAAGGTCCACTGAAATTACCAATAGACTATCTATTAAATGGTCTCTATTCTGACATTAATGTCTTGCCCAGAACATCTTCCGCCTCAAATATAGACGAAGAAATAGAGGTCACATTTCTTCCTCTATATTTGCTGCCTGACCTGCTCAGTGTTTCTGTTTTAATTCTAGCATCTGCAACAGATTGGTTTCCGCATTTTCATATTCATTTCTAATTGACCACTCACGTCCACGCAAAGTATACAACATTTGTGTTCTGTAAACTGAAGTGCCCAGAGCATGAGATGACATTTGTTTCAGGAGATTTTTTAAAATTATGTCAGGGCACGTTGGACCAAATGTTATGATTTGAAAAGTGTTCATGATGCAAGCTGTTGCTATAAATGTTCAACTGACTACCACCCATTTCCCAGTACTAAACAGTGTTTACAGGGATTACAGCAAACGGTCGCTGAGAGCACCAGCCTCCCCATCCTCTGCCCCCATCCCATACCAAAAATCATCTTTACAAAGTATAAAACTCGAGGTCATGGACTTGTCTGCACATATCTTCCTCGGATATTAGTGGCACATTTGCAAGTGTAATAACACTTCCAAAGCTTGGTGATTTTAAATTCCTGTGTGAGTTCTCATCACGACAAATATAACCTTAGAAATATGGCTGTAGACGAATCATCATTGCTAATATCTGATGGGCTCCTGCACCCACAGCATTGCCCCTTTTATTACTCCAATGAGAAAAATGGTATTTTTAGAGATATTAGGTGAAGCTTAAATAAAGCTGGTGTTCTTCAACATCATTATGAAAGAGAGAGAAGTCTCTTGATATCCCATTTGTGGCTCATTAACAGATTGCAGGGAGTTGCATGCTGAGAAAGATGTTCTGTATCTCCCAGAAAGGAGTACCTTGCTGAAGAACCAGTTTGAATTATCATTGCATAGTATATCAGCTTGTTAAAAAATACTGACTTTGCTGTATTAATTAGGCAGAGAAGACTAAATAATTGCCTATCTATTTCCAATTTTTGGGAAGGTTAAATGAATCTTTTGGTTGCAATTTTATGGGAGCATTGATTTATTGGTAGGAAGCCAGTTACTGATAAATACAAGAGATTTTGCAGATGCTGGAAATCCAGAGCAACACACACAAACGCTGAAAGAACTCAGCAGGTCAGGCAGCATCTCTGGAAATCAATAAGCATTCGGCATCTGTGACCAAAAACTTTCATCAGGACTGTAAAGGACAGGGGGAGGACACCAGAATAAAAAGATGAGGAGAGGGGAAGGAGGGCCAGCTGGAAGGTGATAGGTGAAGCCAGGTGTGTGGGAAAGGTAAGGACTGGAGAAGAGGGAATCTGATGGAACTGAACCAAATGATTGGTGGATTTGTGTTCATTCAGCGCCACGGTAAACTCCTGGCAATGTCTTTCGGATCAATTTAAATGTTTAATAAAGGTCACCTATTCTTTCAGAAAATAACGGAGCAAAGCCAAAAGAGTTTTCTCATCTTTTCTTCAACCATTATAATGAAGACAAAGCTATCACTTTGAAAACTGCACTGTGGAACTACTTTTTTGGTTTGGGTTGTTGTGAAAGGGATTAAATACATGCAAGATTATTCCTTTTAATACTGCACATTCACTGACGAAATACACAGTGAAATATTTAACCCTTGAAATTATAAAGGAATCCTGTGGGGTTTTCAATGTCCAACACCTCACATGCTGACTCCTATTAAGCAGTGAGATGCTGCCTTACTGATAAACTCCATAGGAGATTAATTATTAGCATAAGCATATTGGAAGTTTGGCTTGAAGCCAGTTTATGTAGCAACTGCATCATCTTTTTTTCTCCATTTTTCCCCCTTTACCTCTTTATTTCATGAATACCAAGCCATTCAGCATGTTGTCCAAGTGATATTTTTTTCAGGAGTCTGGGTGGTGGGAAGTTATGAGTTCATGTGGGAAATGGTGAACAGCATTCCAAAGCGAAGGACAATGGCTTCCATTGCCCTGGGATTTAAGTGGTAGGTTCTTAGGTTCTTGATTAGCCAGGGGATGAAAAGTTACAGGGAAAAGGCAGGGGAAAGAGGTTAAGAAGAAAATGGATCTGCCATGATGAAATGGCAGAACAGACTTGATGGATTGAATGTCCTAATTCTGTTCCTATGTCTTATGGTCTTATTTCAGAAACTCATTTTCATTTTAAACAGGATTTCCTGCAGGGAGATCAGCAATTGATCTCCTGGTCATATTTGCAATACACAACTATGTTGGAAAAGTTGTATGTGGTAAACACAGTGCAGCTGATCCTCAGCATAATTGGAAAATAACAGATGGGACTAACTGTTTTATTAAGGATATTTGGTTGCTGTCTAAACTACCCTCCCCCACACCATCCCGTTGGGCAGAAAATACAAAGCCATGAATGCATGTACCATCAGCTTCTATCTTACTGTTAGAAGTACTAAAGATGGCTCTCCAGTACTCTAAGATGGACTCTTGCACGCACATATACTTTGATATGACCTTGCACCTTATTGTCTACCTACGTTATTTCCTCTAACTGTAATGCTTTATTTTTCACTCTATTATTGTTTTACTTTGTATTACCTCAATGCAATGTGTAATAAATATGAAATGTACTATATGTAAGGCAAGATTTTCATTGTACCTCAGTAGATGTGATGATAATAAACCAATTTGCATTTCTACTTTCCCTGTGGTCTCCTTATGACCTGCCTTCCCCAGCCAAGTCCCCTGTGTCCTGTGCATCCGTGCTGCTGCTTCGGTCCTCTGGTCAGTTCAACTCAGGACAATTACCTCTTGTCCTGACATAATAGTTGCCATGGGGCAGCTGGGTAGCCTAGTGGTTAGCGCAACGCTTTACAGTACCAGTGACCCGGGTTCAATTCCCACACTTGCTTGTAAGGAGTTTGTACATTCTCCCCATGACTGCATGAGTTTCCTCTGGGTGCTCTGGTTTTCTCTCAAGGTCCAAAAACATACCGGTTGGTAGGTTAATTGGTCATTGTAAATTGTCCCATGATTTGGCTAGGGTTAAATCGGGAGATTACTGGATGGCACAGCTCAAAGGATCTACTCCATGCTAAATAAATAGTTGCACCTTTCACCAAAGTGAAGTCTGAGATATTTAATGTGCAGGCATACACATTCTTGCTGCCCCAGGTCTCATGTATTGCAAGTAAATATCTTATTTGCCCAATGTAAACTTGTGAGCAGGTTGGACTTGGTGAGAACTCGTTTGCAATTAGCACTTAATTGCACATTACACCTCATCTCCCTGTAATGAATCACACTTGGACAACTTCATCTTCAACCCCACCCTCCAATGTGAAAACTAATTAATGAGTGTGACATGCAAGACACCAAACCTTCAAAGTTACCATGGGCAGCACTGATGTCTATCTTGTTACAGGATGTCAAAAACAGAAGAAACCCCCGCCTGGTTCCCTATACCCTGTTGGATGAGCGCACGAAAAAGTCTAACAAAGATAGCCTGCGTGAAGCAGTACGCACACTTCTTGGGTACGGATATAATCTGGAGGCACCAGACCAAGATCATGGTATGTGTTCATTTCTTTCTTCCTGCAAGATTATGCATAGCAAATGAAAGACTGCCAGTTTCATCATTGCTGGGGAAACTATTTAGTAGACATGTTGCTGCCTGGCCTGCTGCGTTCCACCAGCATTTTGTGTGTGTTACTAGACATGTTTGGTTGGTGTGTTTGTTGTTAATAACCATTCCCTCATTCCTCATTGCTTCCTGCATTGTGAACTGAAGCTGAATTGAGAATCAGCTTGCAAATTAGCTGTCGGGCATCTGCTCTAGAGCTGATCGTTAGGAAATGAGGGGAAGTTGATGATCATCACCTTTAGAAAAGCATGTGTCACCTTTTTTTTTGGTTTCAGCAAAACCTAACGTAGAAAGAGATAAATAGTCAGTCAAAGCCAAAAACTAATAAATAATTAGACTTTTCTTCATTCTACATATAATCTACATATTGGACCAAGTTGGTTAAATAATAGATATGCATTGAGGAACCTCTGACAAAGCAAGCAAAAATAGACATTGACAATTGTCTTTGATACATGGAGACAAAGAAGAATGCAGATGCTGGAAGCTGTGGCAATACTGCAAGAACCCGACAGGTCAGGCAGCATCTGTGGAGGAAAATGGACAGTCGATGCTTCGGGTGGAAGCCCTTCAGCTCGACCATCCATAATTGCTGCCTGTCTCACTGAGTTCCTCCAATGGTTTGTGTGTTGATCTTTGATGTATAGTTGGCCCATACTGTGATGACTCAAAATCCAAAATGGGTGTACTTTAATTAAATCTAATTTATTGAGGAAGCTAAATCTGAAAATTCCCCACCAATTGAGCAGGCTGACATTTGATCTTGGGTAATAGAAGATATGTCTCAAATTAATGAAGTTAGAGATATTTTGTATTTACACAGTTTCTGGCAGACAGTTGTATCAATATGGACTGCCCTCAGTGAAATTACTCCTTGGCTATGCTTTTCTTTCTTCTGAAGGAAAATGAATATAAATAGGATGACTGAATTAGCACTTTTGCATAAAGATTAGCGGGATGCAAGGTAGTTAATTAACAGCGGAAGCCATCTTTTAATTATTCATTCACAGGATGTGGATGTCACTGCATTTATTGTCCATCCTTCACAATCCCTTGAACTGACTGGCCTGCTTTGCCTTGCCAGAGGACATGAGTCAGCCACATTGGTGGCTCTGTGGTGGAAATGCAGAGCTTTGATTTCATCCTTTGGTTGTTGCACACAGATTTCCTTCCCTGAAGGTCTTTAGAGAAGAAGATGGGTTCTTAACACAATCTGTTAGTTTTACAGTCAATATCACAAATGCTTACTATTTTTATCAACCCTAAGATATGGGAGCTGAATTAGGCCATTTGGTCCTTTAAGTCTGCTCCACTGTTCAATCATAGCTACCGGTAATTTATTTTCCCTCAGCCCATTCTCCTGCTTTCTCCCTATAACCTTTGATGCCCTTATTAATAAAGAAACGATCAACCTCTGCTTTAAATTCCCCATTGATTTAGCCTCCACTGCTGAGAGTGGCAGTGAGTTCCAAAGATTCACTAACCCCCAGCTAAAGGAATTCCTCCTCATCTCTGTTCTAAAGTAACATATTTCTATTTTGAGGCTGTGCCCTCTGGTCTTAGATCCTCACAGTATCACAATCAGAATCAGGTTTATTATCACCGGCATGTGTCGTGAAATTTGTTAACTTAGCAGCAGCAGTTCAATGCAATACATAATCTAGAAGAAATAATAATAAATACATAAATCATTTACAGTATACGTATATTAAATAGATTAAAATTGTGCAAAAAACAGAAATTTTAAAAAAGTTCAAGGGTTCAATGTCCATTTAGGAATCGGATGGCAGAGGGGGAGAAGCTGTTCCTGAATCACTGAGTGTGTGGCTTCAGGTTTCTGTACCTCCTACCTGATGGTAACAGTGAGAACAGGGCATGCCCTGGGTGCTGGAGGTCTTTAATAATGGACACTGTCTTTCTGAGACACCGCTCCCTAAAGGTGTCCTGGGTGGTTTATAGGCTGGTACCCAAGATGGAATTCACTAAGTTTACAACCCTCTGCAGCTTCTTTCAGTCCTGCGCAGAAGCCCCCTCCATACCAGACAGTGATGCAAGCTGTCAGAATGCTCTCCACGGTACATCTAGAGAAGTTTTTAAGTGTATTTGCTGACATACCAAATCTCTTCAAACTCATAAGAAGTATAGTCGCTGTCTTGCCTTCTTTATAACTGCATTGATATGTTGGGACCAGGTTAGATCCTCAGAGATCTTGACACCCTGGAACTTGAAACTATTTGGAACATGGGTAGGTTTCAAAGAGATCCCTCCACGTTCTTCTAAACCATTTTGTACAGGCATAGAGCCAGCAAAAGCTCCTCATACATTAACTCTTTCATTCCTTTGATCATTTTCGTAAATCTCCTGTGGGCCATCTCCAATGTTCTGAATTGTTGTTTACTTTTCAGATGTACGTAATTGCTTGAAGTTAGGTTCCTCAGATTCTGGGGTAGTGTATCAATCAAATTTATGTGGTTCTGTAACTCAGAAGGGTAGAGAGTAGAAGAGATGAGAGAGGATTCATTAGTTAGGGGAACGGACAGGGGGTTCTGTTGGTGAGAACGAGCTTCCCAAATGGTATGTTACTTCCAGGATACCAGGGTCTGGGACATCTCGGATTGAGCCCTCAGTAGGAGGGTGAACAGCCAGACGTCGTGGTCCATGTAGGTACCAATGACATGGGTAGGACGAGTGACAAGGTTTTGCTTAGGGAGTTCACGGAGTTAGGTGCTAAGTTAAAGGGCAGGGCCTCTAGGGTTGTGATCTCAGAATTGCTACCCGTGCCACGTGTCAGTGAGGCCAGAATTAGGAAGGTTATACCATTTAACACATGGATATGGAGTTAGTGCAGGAGGGAGGGAATAAGATTTGAGATTTGAGACATAAGATAAGGGATTGTTGGGCTCTCTTCCAGGGAATCTGGGACCTGTACAAAAGGGACACTTTACACCTGAACTAGAAGGGAACTAATCAAGTCAAGTCAAGTCGCTTTTTATTGTCATTTCGACCATAAGCTGCTGGTACAGTACACAATAAAAACGAAACAACATTCCTCCAGGGCCATGGTGCTACATAAAACAACACAAAACTGCATTAGACTATGTGAGACAACTCAAGGCTACACTAGACTACTTAAAACAACATAAAAACTACACTAGACTACAGACCTACACAGGACTACATGAAATGCACAAAACAGTGCAGGGCAGTACAATAATTAATTAATAAATAAATAGTTAATAAACAAGACAATAGGCACAGTAGAGGACAAATTTCAATATAATAATAAATGATGTAGATGTCAGTTTAGACTCTGGTTATTGAGGAGTCTGATGGCTTGGGGGAAGAAACTGTTGCACAGTCTGGTCGTGAGAGCCCAAATGCTTCGGTGCCTTTTCCCAGATGGCAGGAGGGAGAAGAGTTTCTATGAGGGGTACATGGGGTCCTTCATAATGCTGTTTGATTTGCGGGTGCAGCATGTGGTGTAAATGTCTGTAATGGCGGGAAGAGAAACCCCAATGATCGTCTCCGCTGACCTCACTATCCGCTGCAGGGTCTTGCGAACCGAGACGGTGCAATTCCTGAACCGGGCAGTGATGCAGCTGCTCAGGATGCTCTCGATACAACCCCTGTAGAAAATGGTGAGGATGGGGGGTGGGAGATGGACTTTCCTCAGCCTTCGCAGCAAGTAGAGACGCTGCTGGGCTTTCTTGGCTATGGAGCTGGTGTTGAGGGATCAGGTGAGATTCTCCACTAGGTGAATACCAAGAAATTTGGTGCTCTTAACAATATCAACAGAGGAGCCATTAATGTTCAGCGGAGAGTGGTCACTCCGTGCTATCATAGAAAGATAGAAACATAGAAAATAGGTGCAGGAGTAGGCCATTTGGCCCTTTGAGCCTGCATTGCCATTCAGTATGATCATGGCTGATCATCCAACTCAGAACCCTGTACCTGCTTTCTCTCCATACCCCCGATCCCTTTAGCCACAAGGGCCATATCTAACTTCCTCTTAAATATAGCCAATGAACCGGCCTCAACTGTTTCCTGTGGCAGAGAATTCCACAGATTCATAACTCTCTGTGTGAAGAAGTTTTTCCTCATCTCGGTCCTAAAAGGCTTCCCCTTTATCCTTAAACTGTGACCCCTCGTTCTGGACTTCCCCAACATCGGAAACAATCTTCCTGCATCTAGCCTGTCCAATCCCTTTAGAATTTTATACGTTTCAAAAAGATCCTCCCTCAATCTTCTAAATTCCAGTGAGTATAAGTGTAGCCGATCCAGTCTTTCTTCATATGAAAGTCCTGCCATCCCAGGAATCAATCTGGTGAACCTTCTCTGTACTTCCTCTATGGCAAGAATGTCTTTCCTCAGATTAGGGGACCAAAACTGCACACAATATTCTAGGTGCTGTCTCACCAAGGCCTTGTACAACTGCAGTAGAACCTCCCTGCTCCTGTACTCAAATCCTTTTGCTATGAATGCCAACATACCATTTGCCTTTTTCACCGCCTGCTGTACCTGCATGCCCACCTTCAATGACTAGTGTACAATGACACCCAGGTCTCATTGCATCTCCCCTTTTCCTAATCGGCCACCGTTAAGATAATAATCTGTTTTCCTGTTCTTTCAACCAAAGTGGATAACCTCACATTTATCCACATTAAATTGCATCTGCCATGAATTTGCCCACCCACCTAACCTATCCAAGTCACCCTGCATCCTCTTAGCATCCTCCTCACAGCTAACACCGCCGCCCAGCTTCATGTCATCCGCAAACTTGGAGATGCTGCATTTAATTCCCTCGTCTAAATCATTAATATATATTGTAAACAACTGGGGTCCCAGCACTGAGCCTTGCGGTACCTGAAGTCAACAACCATCTCTTTTGTATTGTTCACATTCAGAGACAGGTTGTTGGCTCTGCACCAGTCCGTTAGCTGCTGCACCTCCTCCCTGTATGCTGACTTATCATTCGTGCTGATGAGACCCACCACGGTCATGTCATCGGCGAATTTGATGATGTGATTTAAGCTGTGTATTGCTGCACAGTCGTGGGTCAGCAGAGTGAACAGCAGTGGACTGAGCACACAGCCCTGGGGGCCCCCATGTTCAGTGTGATGGTGTTGGAGATGCTGCTCCCAATCCAGACTGACTGAGGTCTCCCAGTCAGGAAGTCTAGGATCCAGTTGGAGAGGGAGGTGTTCAGACCCAGCATTTTCAGCTTTCCAATCAGGTGCTGAGGTATGATATTCTAGTGGGAAGGTTTGTTAATGCTGCATGGTGGGGTTTAAACTACATGGGAACTAGAATGCCAGAACAGTTATTGGAGAGGTTGTGGAGGCAGATATTGGTAAAACCTCAGACAAAATTAAGAACCAAAAGCTTGTGCATGGTGTGACTAGTGTCCTGAGATGCATATATTGCAACGCAACAAGAATCATAGGAAAGGTGGATGAGCTCAGTGCACGAATCAACATCTGGAATTATGACATTGTAGCCATTCGTGAGACTTGGTTGCAGGAGGGGCAGGACTGGCAGCTCAATATTCTGGAGTTGTTTTAGACATGACAGAGTGGGTGGGATTAACAGAGGAGGGGTGGTATTACTAGTCAGGGAAAATGTCACCGCAGTGGTCCATCAGGACAGACTGCAGAACTCAACCAGTGAGGCTCTATGGGTGGAATTGAGAAATAAGAAAGGTATGACTACATTAATGGGGCTATATTACAGATCACCCAGCAGTCCTAGCGATTTAGAGGAATAAATTAGTGTTACGTACCCGTGACACGTGACAGTGGTACCCTTGTCACGTGACTGGGGTTGAAGTTATACTTGACTTGAGGTAATGGTCTTGTGATGGTGGAGTGACGTCATTTTCCCGCCAGTAGAGGTCATGTGACAGGTTTTTTTTACAGGTTATAAACGGAAGACCCACCCTGTCAGGTGGGGCAGTTCGTGGCTGGATTTGCCAAGTTGACTTCATGCCACTGCGTGATTTAATGTGATGACGCAGTTTAGTTGAAAAATGAAGTTTTATCTAATGCCTAAAGTTTAAAAGGTCATTGCCAGCAGTTTCTTTGCTGGTGGAGAGTGAAAATAAGAATTTGGAAGATAAAGATCGAGGAGAATCGATTTTCGACGGTGGATTGGTTTTGACCTTATTTGATCCTCATTCGGAAGGATTCCGTTGACTATTCTTGCTGTTAATCCCTGGGATGACCAGAAAGGATTTGAGAATAGTGTGGAAGGAAAGGTCAGTGCCTTTAAACCGTTACATTTCATAAAAGTATTCATGGGAAAAGTTCGACGCCGGGGATCGAAGGACAACGACGTGGAAGAGAATTTGAATCGCCTTAAAAAGTCTCTCCTTTTAAAATGGACTGTGAGCTTTTGAACTTTCGGCATACCGCTTTAAAGAACTGTTTTTTTTCAACATCGCTGTAAGAACTGTTTTTGCTGCATCGCTTTAAGAACTATTTAAGCTGTCGCACAGCAGCTGTTTTCCGGTTATGTTTGAGTTTGTTTACTTTTGGGGGGTTTGTTTTCAGTGTTTAATAAACGTGTTATTTGTTATAAAAACCCTTTGCCTAACTCATATATATTGATTGTTGCCTGAATACGTAACATTAGTAAAGAGATTGCAGACTGTTACCAGTGACAGAAGTTTATGTAGGGGCACATTTTTCTTCCAGTGTCCATAATGCTATTATTTTCAAAGAAAATATGAAAAAGATATGTCTGGTTCACGGGTTGAGATTCAAGTTTGATGGTATCAGAAATGATCTGGCGACTGTGAATTGAGTTAGGCTATTTTCTGGCAAAGGTGTACTTGGAAAGTAGGAGGCCTTCAAAAATGAAATTTTGAGTGTACAAAGCTTGTATGTGCCGGTCAGAATAAAAGGTAAAGATAACAAGTAGAGGGAACATTGGATTTCAAGAAATGTTGAGGCCTAGTTAAGAGAAAAAAAGGCAGGTTTAGACAAGAAGGAACAAATGAAGTGCTCGTGGAGTACAAGAAATGCAAGGGAACACTTAAAAAAGAAATCAGGAAGGTTAAAAGAAGGCATGAAGTTCTTCTCGCAGACAAGGTGAAGGAGAATCCTATAAAGGATTGTACAGATATGCTAAGAGCAAAAGGATTGCTAGAGACAAAATTGGTCCTCCAGAAGACCAGAGCAGTAATCCATGTGTGGAGTCAAAACAGATGTGGGAAATGTTCAATGAATTCTTTACATCTCTGTTTACTCGGGAGACGGATACAGAGCATAAACTTCTTGGACCCTGTACAGATTACAGAGGAGGAGGTATTTGCTACCCTGAGGCAAATCAAGGTGGATAAATACTAAGGCCTGACAAGGTGTTCCCTCTGACCCTATGGGAGGCAAGTGCAGAAATTTTCAGGGCCATAGCAGAGATATCTGAAACATCCTCAGCAACAGGAGAGGTACCAGAGGACTGGAGGATAGCCAGTGTTGTTCCACTATTAAAAAAGAAGTCTCTAAGCAGAAACCAGGAAATTATAGGCCGATGAGTCTGACATTAGTTGCGGGAAATGGAAGATATTCCAAGGGACCAGATATACATGTATTTGGATAGCCACGGACAGATTAAGGACAGTCAGCATGGCTTCATATATGGTAGGTCACGTCTAACCAACCTTATGGAGATTTTCGAGGAAGTTATAGGAAAGTGGATGAAGGCAAGGCAGCAGATGTCTACATGAACAAAGCATTTGACAAGGTCCGGCATGGGAGGCTGACCAAGAAGTTTCAGTCCCTCGGCATTCAGGATGAGGTAGTAAATTGGATTAGATATTGGCTTTGTGGGAGAAGGCAGAGAGTGTTATTAGATAGTTGCTTCTCTGACTGGAGGTCTGTGACTAGTGGCATGTTGCAGAGATCAGTGCTGGGTCCCTTGTTGTTTGTCATCTATATCCATGATGTGGATGATAATGTGGTTAACTGGATCAGTAAATTTGTGGATGAAATCAAGATTGGACATGTAGTGGACAGTAGTAAAGGGTATCATGGGTGCAGAGGGATTTGCAACAGCTGGAAAAATGGGCTGAAAAATGGCAGATGGAATTCAATGCCAGCAAGTGTCAGGTTTTGCACTTCAGTAGGACCAACCTGGGTAGTTCTTACACAATGAATGGTAGAGCACTGAGATGTGTGGTAGAACAAAGGGATCTGGGAATACAGGTCCCTAATTTGTTGAAAGTGGCATCGCAGGTAGTTAAGTTTGTAAAGAAAGCTTTTGGCACACTGGCCTTCATAAATCAATGTATTAAGTATAGAAGATGGGATGTTATATTGAAGTTGTATAAAATGTTGGTGAGGCCTAATTTGGAGTATTTTGTGCAGCTTTGGTCACCTAACTACAGGAAAGAAGTAAGCAAGGTTGAAAGGGTGCAGAGAAAATTTACAAAGGTGCTGTCGGGTTTAGATAGTGTAAATGGCAAACAGGCTTCTTCTACTAAGGCTGGGTGAGAGTAACCAGAGGTCATTGGTTAAGGATGAAAGGTGAGATGTTTAAGGGGAACATGAGGGGAAACTTCTTCACTCAGAGGGTCTGAGAATGTGGAATGAGCTGCTAGCACAAGTGGTGCATGCAAGCTTGATTTCAATGCTTATGAGGGATTTGGATAGGTACATGGATGATAGGGGTATGGAGGGCTATGGTCCCGTGTAGGTCGATGGAAATTGGCAGTTTAAATGGTTTTGGCATGCACTAGATGGACTGAAGGGCCTGTTCTGTGCTGCAATTCTCTATGACTCTTTGACTCTGTGATTCAGCATTTTAGAAATAGCTTCTTCTCCTCTGGCATTATTAGATTTCTGAGTGGTCAGAAACACTACCTCACTATTTCCACTGTTTTTGCACTATTTGTTCATTTGTATTTCTTATTGTAATTTACTGCGATTTTTAATGTATCGTGCTGTATTACTGCCATATAACAACAATTTTTATGACATATGTCAGTGATCATAAACCTGATCTTGATTCTGATTCTGATTACTGTTGAAAGATCAACAGCTCACTTTGTAGGTTGTCCAGTGTGAAGAGAAGTCCATAAGTGAATACTGTTAACTGGTACACTCCAAGGTGCAGTCGGAGGCGCTGAGGGATTCACTGAAGCTTGGTACGGTCAGTGCAAAGGCTTTGAGGGAAATGGACACTGATATGCTGGCTTGCTGTAACAGCCTCTAAAACACTTCATGTTGGAGACAAGCATTGATGCACAGTAGTATTGTTCTGATGGTCCAATGAATATGGGGAACGATGTACACTGATTATGTTTCTTGCATATATCGTGATGAATGAATCTGAAATATAAAATGCAGCAGTGTCCAACGGTGATATGTTCTGTGGTCTTTGCAGAGGGAGATTCTATTCGTCACGATAGAGCACTTGATTGCAGAGACAGGAATTGTGGTCACGTACACAAATGACATGATCTCCCACTCCCATTCCTCTGTGTTTCCCATCAGCTCTACAGGAGTCTTTTATGCTGCTTTGTCATGGCTACTTTAGAGAATTCTTTAAGACTGAAACCTGTTTATTATGATTCCTAGTGTCAAAGGCACAGCAGGTGCGACTGCTCCAGGCAGCTGCAGGTCATGTTGTAATGCTGCATTCAGGGTAAAAAGCATCCTATTGATATTTTGGGTTTTGATGCTCAACATGGTTCCAATTTATCAAGCCAAATTTGATGGATATTTGCTTCCGGGGCCAGGGGTCTCTTCTTTTTGCCAAATTCAGCAGCTTAAACAGTTGTAAGTTAATCTTCCAACTGATATTCTTTTTTTTAGCTTCTGGAAGTAAATGGGAATCACCATCAATTCGAAAAGTAAATGAAAAGCAATAATCAGTTTGAAGTTGAAGAAGGAACAAGATTTACAAACAGACTCACCATCTACAGAAAGTAGGATGTTGGTCACTGCATCTGGCTTTTTGCTGTTTAAGAGGTGCAAGATAAGACAATGGTTTATTTGATTGGGCTTGCTTCAAAACAGACCATACTGGCTAATCTATTTAGTTCAAGGAAGCTTATAGACCAGATGGAGACAATCACTTAGCATATCAGTAACTGATCTATTAATGTTGGGAGTTTTATGTACTCAAGAAAGTTTGTGTCACTGCATTATTTGTGATTGGCTAGGATCTGTGTCTCCAAGAAGCTTTTAGACCGTCTGTGTGAATAGGGTCTCTATGAAAATATCATATACAGCACGTGTGAAGTCACCTAATTGGCAGGAAAAAAAAGCATATATGTGTTGGGAGGAGCTCAGGCTTATAAAGAATGATTATATCAAGAAGAATGATAGAAAGGCAGGGTGACTAGAATCCATTCCTCTGGCTTCTATTTCTCTGATAGACTATTGATTCATCTTTGTCGTTGGTATGCTTTTTAATTTTTTGGAATTATACCTGTGTTTTGGGAATCCTTTCTGTGTTGGAAATGGTTTGTAATTTGGGAATGTTTGGGGAGACAGAAAATCCTCTGTGAATTTTTAAATGTGCTTTAAGAATGTTGTTTGAATTTAAACGGATATCACTGAAAGTAAATGAACTGTTTTAAACTATTTTGTTAGCTATAAGATCTTCTCCTTGGTAGGGAATGGGAGGATTCACCACTCAAATAGTGGGTATTGGCAGCTAAACTAGTCATGGTGAATAAACAGGCAGTGAACTAGTCTTTGAAGATTTGGTAGTTGCAGTATGATCTCCCTTTACTGATGGTACTAGTGGCTATTTACGGGACTTAAAGTCTTCATTTGATTTTAGAACTTCATGATCAGCAAACCTAACGGCTTCACAAAGTAAGGGTGAAATCCAATTCTTTGGCAAATTATTCTCTTCTTTCAATTAAGGAGAGAAGTTACTGAGTGATACAACATAAAAATGCCTCATAAATTGTGTGCCAATAATCAGCCACCTATTTACAGTCATCTGTACTTTATTTTATCAACATTCCCATCAACACTAAAGAAATATGGCATATCCCTGTATACCTTTACCGCAGAAAGAATTCTCTCTGGATGCTTAACGGTTTGGTATGGCAACTGCTCTGAACGTGACCACGAAAAAGTACAGAGAATTGTAACACAAAAATACAACTGCAGATGCTGTGGATCAAAGAATACGTACACAACGCTGGAAGAACTCAGCAGGTCAGGCAGCATCTGTGTGAAAAGAGTAGCCAACGTTTCGGGCCGAGACCCTTCATCAGGTTTCCTTTTCTCACGGATGCTGCCTGACCTGCTGAGTTCTTCCAGCGTTGTGTACGTATACAGAGAATTGTGAACAGAGCTCAGCACGTCGCGAAAACCAACCTCCCCTCTATGACCTCTGCCGATACTTCTCGCTGCCTCAGTAAAGTAGCCAGCATAATCAAAGACCTGACAGACCCTGGACATTTTCTTTTCTCCCCTCTCCTCTAGAGCAGAAGATACAAATGCCTAAAAGCACATAACATCAGGCTCAAGTTCAGCTTCTAACCCACTGTTATCAGACTCTTGAATGGACCTCTTGAATGATAAGGTGGATGCTTGCCCTCAAAGAAATCTCATTATGAGCCTGCACTTTATTGTCTACCTACACTGCCCTTTCTATGTAACTGTTGCACTTTATTTTGCATTGTTATTGTTTTACCTTGTTCTACCTCCGTACACTGTGTAATTAACTGATCTGTATGAACAGTGTGGAAGGCAAGCTGTATCTTGGTACATGTGACAATAATAAACCAATTCCAATTCCAGTTGCAGTTTAAATCTTTGCTAAGGTTTTATCACTCGCCTACACAATAGGTGCAATTCATAATTGTACTGTATCAGATCGTTTCCAAGAATACGGCAAGGGTGCCTGCAGACCCTTGAACTGCAAACCCACCCAACTTTGAGATGTGGGAGGAAGCCAAAGGAGACCCATGCAGTAACAGGATAAATATGACCTCCACATGGACAGTGCTGGAGATCCAGATTAAATCCGGATCTCTGTTGCTGAGAGGCTGCTCACTGCATCACTGTGGCACCCTGTTGTTCAAAAATGAGCGAGAAACTCAGTCAAGAGGGACTCCTGAGTACAAGAAGTCTGCTGTCTCCTTTGTCAAGTATCAGAGAAAATATAAATGCAATGAAAAGTGGAGAGTTTTCAGAAGAAACCTACCATTTACTCTGCCTATAGCTCATTACCCATAAAGAAATAGCAGGGAATAATGTGTTAATAAGTAGCTATTACCTGTTAGGGATGGAGGCACTTGCAGTTTCTGTAGCAATCAGTCTCCTGCCGCTGACATAAATTGTTAAATGTTCCTGAACCAGTATGTCTGCAATCGGAACTGCTTTGCCAATGTCTTTGCAAATTGGAGCTTGCAATAAAGTCTTGATTATCCACGGAATAGAGACTGACTTCAGCCTAATTACTGGTGTGCCAAGCCCTTCCTTCAGCACCGTTTCTCTAAATGTTTTTGATGAATATTAATGTTTGGTTAAGTCATTCTGGCTCTTGCATTGTTAGTGCCTTATTTGCATTTACATGGTTTGACAATTAGGCACAATTAACGAGCACCCAACATCTGCAGACTTTCTTGTGCCTGATGTTGTTTTCCATACTTCCAGTTCCTCTCATTCTTTAACCAAATGAATTCTGGCATGATAATTTTATGCAGGAGGTCATTTATTTAAAAAAAAGAGAGTAGTATTAGAGGTGTAGGAAACAACATCAGGCACAAGATAATATTTACCTGCATGAAATTCCTGCATGTACATCACCAAAAGACTTTCATTGTCCAACCACGAAGACGCCATGGCCAAAGAAGCTAATCAGCACCTCTACTTCCTCAGGAGGGTATGAAATTTGTATCAATACTCCATTGAAAGCATCCTACCTGGATGCATCGCAGCTTGGGATGGCAACTGCTATATCCAAAACCACAAGGAACAGCAGAGTTGTGAACACAGCTCGACATATCATCGAAACCAGTCTCCCCTCCATAGATTCTGCATATACTTCCTGCAGTCAGCATGATCAAAGATCTCACCCACCTCAGACATTGTCTCTTCTCTCAGAAGGCAGAAATGCCTGAAAGCAAGTAGCACAGACTCAAGAATATCTTCTACCCCATTGTTATAGGATTATTGAATGGTTCCCTAGTGCAGAGTATGAAAGGACTTTTCCTTGACCTCACAACCTATCTCATTTTGACCTTGCATCTTTTTGTCTCTTTACACTCCTTTCTCTCTGTAACTGTAACACTTCATTCTGCATTTACCTTGTATTACTGTTGTAGTGAATTAATCTGTATGGACTGTTTGCAAGACAAGTTTTTTTTAATTGTACCTTGGTACATGTGACAATAATAAACCACTTTATCATTTGGAATGTTGGAAAGGGAATTGGAATTTAGAGATGGATTTGATAGAGCTGAACTAGAGATGCAATGAGGCTGTAAACATTGGAATGTTGTTCCATTTCAGGGTGGTATGAGAAGAGATGGTTGCTTTGTTCTAGGCTTGAAATATTAAATGTATAGGATAACAAGGATAAGCTGTTCTTTGCTTTCCCACTTTTTGTTTAGGATTGGGAGGTGGGAACTTAAGCTTGCTAAATGGAAGGATGCCATTTTTCTGCAAATTGGCCACACTCTATTTTCCAAGCCTAGGGCTGTGGATTGACTTCTTAGGTACTGCTATAAGGGTTCAGATAGAAAGGAGCCTCATATCTGAATACCTCCATTACTATAATTTCACTCTGCTACAGCTATTAGGAGATGAATCTTAGACCCACCATTAATGTCTTAAAGACAGAATTCTGAACATATTTTAATGATCCTGCCCAATGGTTCCAAGAAGTCTGTTTTTGTTTTTTACAACTACTTTACAGAAATAAATTTTAGAAGGGTCAACTGGAAGCTCTGACTCCGTGATTCTCGCTCTATAGATGCTGCTTGACTTGCTGATATTTCCAACATTTTCTGTTTATATTTCTTTCTTGTGTTTTTTTTATTTATTGGTAAATTGCAGCTGCACGATCCGCTCAGTCAAACAACGCGGCTCAACGATTTCGTATATTTCGTGCGGAGAAAACCTACGCTGTGAGAAGTGGGAAGTGGTACTTTGAGTTTGAAGCGGTGACTGCAGGCGACATGCGCATTGGCTGGACCCGACCTGGCTGCCGCTCAGATCAGGAGCTTGGGACCGATGACCAATCCTTCGTGTTCGATGGTTTCAAGGTTTGTATTCTATGAGACGGGCCATTCAGGAATCACAAAGCCATCAGTTTAAAGTTGCATTATCAATTTACTCTCTACATTTTAAGAGAAATTTGCTGGAGAAATATTCCTCAGAGGTTGTTACTTACAGATTCCCACCAGGTTTTAATGGTAGGTGTGGATATCTGCCTGAGTAACTGTGATGAGAGTGTCATTGAATCACAGATCCACACGGGCTGTACGGCCTATTGAGTCTACACTGAGCATCAGACACTTAATTCCACTAGTCATAGAGTCATAGATAAATACAGCACAGAAATAGGCCCCGGGCCAATCTGGCCCCTGTCGAAACATTTAAAATGGGGTCTCCCATTGAAGCTATAGAGTCATAGGGAAATACAGCACAGAAATAGGCCCCTTTGCCTATCTGGTTCCTGTTGAAACATTTGAAATGGGGTCTCTCATTGAGCCATAGAGCTGTAGGGAAATACAGCACAGAAATAGGTCCCTCAGCCTATCTGGTCCCTGCCAACCCATTTAACCTGCTAACTCCCATCGAGCTATAGAGTCATAAAAAATACAGCACAGAGACAGGCCTACACCAAACCTACAGTAATCTCATCTTACTCTCCCCATATTCTCAGCAACTGCTGTTCAATATGGGCAATTTATAGAAGCAAATTAACCTACTAACCTGTAGGTAGAGTCATAGAGTCTTACGGCATGGAAGCAACCCCCTTGGCCTGACTGGTCCTCACTGACCTCGATGCACATCTGAGACAGTCCCGTTTGCCCGTGTTTGGTCCCTAACTTAGTAAACTTTTCCAATCCATGTACCGTCCAACTGTCTTCAAAAAGCTTGCTTCCACATCCCACATCTGTGTGGAAAAAGTGTAGTGGTTAGCACAGCGCTTTACAGTACCAGCAACCCGGGTTCATTTCCTGCCACTGTCAATAAGAAGCTTGTACGTTCTCTCCTGACCCTGTGAGTTTGCTCCAGTTTCCTCTCACAGTCCAAAGATGAACTGGTTGATTGGTTAATTGGTCATTGTAACTTGTCCCCTGATTAGACAAGGTTTAAATCGAGGTTTGCTGGGCGGTGCAGCTCGAATGGTTGGAAGTGCCTGTTCCGCACTGTATGTCAATCAATCAATAAATAAATGGGCAAACAAAAAGGTCGTAATATGAGCGTGCAAACTCTGCACAGACAGCGCCTGAGGTCAGGATTAAACCTGAGTAACTGAAGATGTGTGGCAGCACCTTTACTAGCTGCATCACCACAATGCACTTGAACTGGGGAATGAAAAACACTGCTAATTTTTGTACAGCTCCAGATCGATGCATCACAACAACCTAAACCCTCTGTGTACACCCTACCTCCCCCTGGCCCTCTACAACATTCCCTGATACATGTGCTACCTTTTTTTCCCACTTACCCGCACCAGCAATATGTGAGTGTATCATGTCGGCTTTTGGCAGCTGCTTAAGCCTGCTTTGAATGCTCCTTTTTGTCTGTTCGCTTTTGCACTTCCTTGCCTGAGCTGCTGTTCCCTTGAATCTCTGCCAGAGATATACCTGACAGAGCCTAGTTTTATTTCTTTCCCTCTGTGAGTGGAGCTGCCAGACCTTTACACCAAATTGGTGGCTGGAAGCACGGTTGAGGTTGCAAGCTGACTTGCATGGGAGGTTTGCCCTGGTGCTTGTACAGCGGTACACGGCACACAGCCCGGTCCACCGCATAAACCAGCCTCCCCTCCACTGACTTCCTCTACACTACCTGCTGCCTTGAGAAAGCAGCCAAAATAGTTCAAGTTCAAGTTTAATTGTCATTCAACTATACATGAATACCAATGAATACAGCCAAACAAAATAACATTACTCCAGGGCCAAGGTGCAAAACACAGTGCCAATAGTCACACACAGCACAAGCATATTTAAGATAGCAAACACATATAAGATAACAGTTAAATACAGTCACACAAAAAAATTGTCCAAGACCCTGAATCCACGAATGTTGCAGCAGTCTGCAGTTGAACACAATACAGCTTGTCTTCTGCCGAGCAGCCACTAGGGGCAGCACCAACTCCAGCTTGAATGCAGTGCCACACCTCTGGTATCAAACAAGAAACACGCCCACCCAAGGAATTCTCTCTTCTACCACTTCCCATCAGGCAGAAGATTCAAAAGCTTCTGGAGTCATGGCGAAATACAGCATAGAAACAGGCCCTTTGGCCCAACTGGTCCATGTCGATCACAACATCCTCCCTATTAGTCCCAGTTGCCTGCATTCAGCCTGTCACCCTCCAAACCCTTCCCCTCCATGTACCTATCTAAATGCCTCTTAAATGTTTAAATTATACTTGCCTTGACCACATCATCTGGCAACTGATTCCAGGTACTCGGAGAATAGGTTTCAAGAAAAATTGGAGAGGGGGGTGGTTGGTGTATGGGATTGCTCTGGTAAGCCAATGTCATGTTATGTTAACATAGCAGCATCACCAAGAGCATTGAAATGATGTAAATAAGAAAGTTTATTCTTTACTCCTTGATTAAGAAAGTTGTATGTGTATGCGCGCGTATATATGTGTGTGAGTGTGTGTGTGTGTGTGTGTATATGCGTGCACACTGTGCTTTGCCTTGGTTAACACTGACTGTACAACAGGGCACTGAGCTTTCTGCCTTGTGACCATCCATACTTGATGTCTGCTACAGGCCCAGCGGTGGCACCAGGGTAACGAACACTTCGGCCGCTCCTGGCAGGCAGGAGATGTCGTCGGCTGCCTGGCTGACATGAACGAGAACACCATGACGTTCACTCTGAATGGGGAGGTCCTGCTGGATGACTTGGGGTCTGAGCTTGCGTTCAAGGATTTTGAAGCCAGTGATGGTAAGGGGTACAATTTAGTAAAAATCTGTATTATTAGCAGGTGTTTGTTTAAGTATAAAGCCTACACAGAATAGTATTTAATTCTGGAATATGGAGCTGCTGTTCAACCCCCTGAGATCCTCCATCAGATTGTTACAAGAGAGGGACTGTTATAGCAATGAGAAGTCCCGTCAGGCTGGATTGGTTTCTTTGGAGTGGTGAAGGCTGAGGAAGGGGTTACTTGATTAAACACACCGAAAGTGACATTATTTATTTTATTTGTTGAAATTCAGCACAGAATATACCCTTCTGGCTCTTTGAGCCCCGCCTCTCAGCAATTCCCCATTTTAAGACCATTGACCATAAATATAGGAGTGTAATTAGGCCATTTGGCCCATCTTGTCATCTCTGCCATTCAATCATGGCTGATCCTTTTTTCTCCTCCTCAGCCCCACTCCTTGGCCTTCTCCCCGTAACCTTTGATGCCATGTCCAATTAAGAACCTGTCTAGCTCTACCTTAAATACATTCAGTGACCTGGCCTCCACAGCTGTCTGTGGTAATAAATTCCAAAAATTCAAAATTCTCTGGATGAAGAAATTTCTCCACATCTGTTTCAAATGGATGCCCCCTATCCTGAAGTTCAGGGCATCCTGAAGTTGTGCCCTCTTGGCCTAGACTCCCTCACCATTCGATACATCCTTTCCACATCTACTCTTTCTAGGCCTTTCAATGAGATCCCCCCTCATCCTTCTAAATACCAGTGAATACAGACCCTGAGCCAACAAACGTTCCTCATATTATAACCCTTTCATTCCCGGAATCATCCTTGTGGACCTTCTCTGAACCCTCTCCAATGTCAGCACATTTTTTCTTAGGTGAGGAGCCCAAAACTGTTCACAATACTCAAGGTGAGGCCTCACTAGTGCCTTATAAAGCCTCAGCACCACATCCCTGCTCTTGTATTCTAAATCTCTGGAAATGAATGCTAACATTGCATTTGCCTTCCTCACCACAAAGTCTGTCTGCAAGCTAATTTTGAGGGTGTTCTGTACAAGGACTCCCAAGTCCTTTTGCATATCAGACTTTAGGATTTTCTCTTCGTTTAGTTTCTACTATTATGCATACTACCATGTATGACCATGTATGCATGCTCTGCTCTGTACGATAGAATGAGAGTCATTGGTCATTAGTGTTGGTTGGAATAATGGAGTTGGTTAATGTGTTAATGTTATCAAGTAACACACACAAGATGCTGGAGAAACTCAGCAGGTCAGGCAGCATCTATGAAAAAGAAGAAACTGTTACTATTTCGAGCCCTTCATCAGGACTGAGAAGGAAGGGGGAAGATGTCAGAATAAAAAGGTGGGGGGGGGAGGGGAAGGAGGCTCGTTGTAAGGTGATTGGACAGAGAGGAAGGAATCTGATAGGAGAGGAGAGTGGAGAATGGGAAGGAGGAGGGGACCCAGGGAGAAGTGAATGGCACGTGAGAAGAAGTAAAAGATTAAAGCAGGGAATAGAGGAAGAGGAGGTGAAATTTGTTTACCGGAAGGAGAAATTGAATTCATGCCATTAGTTTGGAGGGTTTCCAGACAGGTTCCTCCTCCACCCTGATGGTGGTGTCATATTCTTGAGGAAGATCTATTAATATATCCAAGTTTAAAAGCACTTATTACAGATTCAGAATGGGAAGAGCTCAATTTAGCTGATGTATTTCAGTGGATTACTTTCTGAAAAAAAAGCTGTAAAGTATAATATAGTGTTATGTTCCCCAGTAACCGGGTAATTTTCCAGCAAAGATAGATGGGTCCACCGAAGCCTGATGCTACTATTTTCAAACGTTTTTATTTATAAAGGGGCACAAACGTATGGTTAATACAAAACATTCAGATCATATACGTCGTCACAACTCAATCTAAAGCACAGGTATAGTAATAATCAATCAGAAATAAGCTCTATCGTTGTCTAGGGGTAATGTAGATAAATATTGTTTACTGGATATTTAAAAGTCTTTTTGCGGTCACTGCAGTTCCACGAGCTGCCGTTGTCGTGGTGTCGCGTTGGTGCACTTTTGTTAGAAAGAGAGAGAGAGAGAATGAAACATTTACCCGACAGGTTTTCCAACCTGTGGGAGGTAGTCGGAAGTCTCGTTGGGGAATGGACTCTCATCTGTGGCTTCCCCTGTAGCTAGGCCGTTCTTCCGTGGTGAGGTCGCCAATCCCAGGCAAGGAAAGGACGCACACGAACCCCACCACCGGCTGTCGCTCTCAAAACGCGGTCGCAGGAATTCTCGCGTATCTTCTGGTGCGTCTGAGGCCCCGCCTCAGCAGCCCACCTTTTATCTGGACTGGCAGGGTTGTAGATGTCAATCAGAGTGGGGGGTGTGGCAATCTTCCCCCCATCACCCAGCCCACGTTGCCCTAGGGCTTTACACGTGGTCTTCATGAGACAATAGTCAGAGTCACTTTATTCTGCTTCTCGGGAGAACGTGGTCTTCCGCACGTCTCCCTCTCTTTCTCCCATTTCCTGTGTCTATTCAGCACGTCTCTCCCCCTCTTGGGTCAGTTGACCCCCCCTTGACTAGGGCTCTTGCGATTCTCACAAAGGAGGGGGCTGAGGTCATAACACCTCCCCTCTTAAAAGTTTTTTACCAGCGGTTAAAAACAGGTTGGTACAGGATTTTTTTTTTCTCTGGACTCTAACATACTACACAAGCTTTTCTCTTCACAGAGTACTACCGTTATACATTCCAGTCAGTATCTAAACAGGTAACAATTACAGTGCCACTTTCTTCAATATCTTAACATCACGTACCGTACTAAAGTCTGGTAGCATCAAACTTCAGCTCAATGAGTCTTATAGGATTTTTGAATCTAATACAACACACAAGCTTTTTGTTTTAACTACAGAGCCATACATTTTTCATTTAATTCAGCACCTAGATAAACAATCCGCTAGCACATTATCACTCCCCTTAATGTGCTGGATCTTAATATCGAATTCCTGCAGCATCAGACTCCAGCTTAATAACCTCCTGTTTTTATTTTTCATATTGTCCAAGAATACCAGCGGGTTGTGATCGGTATAGACCACTAGGGGTCTTTGCGCCGGACAAATGTACACTTCGAAATGTTGTATCGCTAACACAAGCGCTAACAATTCCTTTTCCACGGTAGAGTAATTCCTCTGGTGTCTATTGAACTTCCGAGAGAAATATGCTACCGGGTGCTCCACTCCATCCCCTGCTTGCTGCAAAAGGACTGCTCCTGCAGCCTCATCGCTGGCGTCCGTGGCCAAGGAGAAGGGGGTTAACAGATCGGGCGCTTTTAACACAGGGTCATGGCACAATACGGCTTTTAACTTTTCAAAGGCATTCTGACAAGAATGACCCCACTCAAATTTTTCCTCCTCCTGCAGTAATTTTGTAAGGGGGAGCGTAATGTCCGCGAAATTTTAACAGAATTTCCGATAGTATCCCACCACCTGGCATGTATGACATCTTTTACAATACTCAGTAATATCTTTTCTCAGGTTTGGCCAATAGAACTCTCTCTGAACCTGCTCCACTGTCTTCTTTATTCCTAAATGCCCACCTAAAGGTCCCTTATGGGCTAAGTCAAGAATTTCGTCCCGATATACTTTCGGGACTACTATCTGATGTATCACCGCCCAGTCCTCATCGGCCTGCACCGCAGGGGGTCTCCACTTCCTCATCAACACCCCCTCCTGGAGATAATAATCCTCTGGCTCTGCCTCCAGTTCAGTCTCAGAGAGAACCGACTCTCTCAAGGCTACCAGCTCCTCGTCACCTTTCTGTTTCCGTACAAACTCTCTTCTTGCTAAGGACAGGTCTACCTCTTCCCGATTACTCTCTCTTTCCTCCCTACTCTCCGGTTTACCTTCCTCTGACTCTCGCTGGTACAGAGTCGGTAAAAACGTTTCGGCCAAATCGAAACTGGCCAGATTCAAACCGCTCTCGGTCTCAGCTGCCCTTTTCGACATGCTGCGAGTGACCGCACATGCGGGATAGATTTTTTTATCTGAGGGAGGGTCCTCAACTCTCACGGGCTGGGTGGTCAGCTTCACGGCGGCACCCATCTTCCCACCCGCTAGGTCGTTACCCAGAAGGACGTCCACGCCTTCCCCCGGCAACTCCGGCAGGACCCCCAGTTCCACTGGTCCCAACACCAACTCACAATCTAGACGGACCCTATGCAAAGACACTACCTCGGTCCGGTTTCCTATGCCTCTCAGGGCTACCTCTCCCGTCCGAGGTCCGAATTGTAACACGTTACGGCTAATTAATGATAGTTCCGCCCCCGTGTCTCTCCAAATTCGTACGGGGATTGGGGGGGTCCCCTTCCCTCAAAGACATGGCTCCTTCGGACCTAAATGTCTCCCGCCCCTCCTGTATTCCATCTACCTGGGGCCTTCTTGTCAATTTTCGGATCAACGCAACACAGCCTATTGGAATAGCTGCTTTCCCTCTTTCTGGCTCCTTCCTCGGAGCAGGGCATTTTGATGCAATATGTCCCACCTTTCCACAATTAAAACAGGTTAAACCAGGAAATCTCCAGGTTTCCTGCTTGTTATCCTTACTTTTTCTGCTAGCTCCCGGCGGGATCTCCGCCTCAGCCGGCGGACTTTCCCTACCATTCCGACAGTCTCTCGGGTAACTTTTTGGCGAGGAAAACTTTGTCTTGTGGGTTAGGGCATATTCATCTGCGAACCTAGCCATTTCTGAGATGGACTGATTCGTCCTCTCATTTAAATACATTCAGATCTCTTCCGGAACACAACCTTTAAATTCCTCAATCAAAAATAACTCCCTGAGACGCCCATAATTCTCGGCCACCTTTTCCGCGGTGCACCAACGGTCCAAGAGCACACCCTTCTCATGGGCTAGCTCGGTATACGTTTGATTCCACCCTTTCCTTAAATTTCGGAACCTTTGTCTATATGCCTCAGGTACTAACTCGTAACCTCGGAGAATGGCCTCCTTTACTTGATCATAATTCCCTTCCCCTTCTGGGGGCAATGCGGCATATACCCGCTGAGCTTTCCCTCGTAACACACTTTGTAACAACGCCACCCACTGCTCTCTGGGCCACTTCTGATTCACTGCCACCTTTTCAAAAAGCAAGAAATAACTATCAACATCCGTCTCCTCGAAGGGGGGGACCAACCTCAACGCCCGACTAACATCAAACCCCTCCTCTCTCTCTTGCCCTTGAGCTCTTCGCTCTTGCTTTCGCCTGTCCAGCTCCAATTCATGGCTCCTTTGTTTCTCTTTCTCTTCTGCTTCTACTTCTAGCTGCTTTAGCTGGAGCTCATGACCCTGTTTCATCTCTAATTCCTTTAGTTTGAACACCTGCTCCCTTTCCTTTTCCTTTTCAGCTCATTCCTCAGCCTTTTCCTTTGCAGTTCGTTCCTTTTCCCTTTCAGCTCATTCCTCAGCCTTTTCCTTTGCAGCTGCTTCTAGTTGCTTTACTTGAAGATCATGTTCCAACCTTACTTTCTCCAACTCTACCTGATCTGTCCCACTCGCTAATCTCTTTTCGGGGATATTTTCCAAATCCTCCGCTGCAAACACCTCCTTTTCAATGTAATACTTATTTATGACCCCTCACACTTCCTGCTTTTTCATTGATGACCTCACCTCTGCGAGGCCTAACCCCTTTGCCAGATTTACCAAATCTGATTTGGTAGCCGTCCCTAGCGCCTCTACAGTCGGATTTCTCATAAATTCACTCACATCCATCTTTGCTGGTTTCCTGTCTGGCTACCTGCGTAACCAGATTTAAGTTTGGACTTACAGCCCGATTCACTGACCCTCCCCTTTGGTTTCAAATCCGGGACGAGCCCCCACTTGTTACATTCCCCAGTAACCGGGTAACTTTCCAGCAAAGATAGATGGGTCCACCGAAGCCAACAATAGAAACAGAAAATGTTGTTAATACTCAGCAGTTCAGGCAGATTAACGTTTCAGGTCAAAGAGCCTTCAATCAGAAGTATAAAATATGATACAGTGTGACACTATGTTCTTTGTGTTTAATGAGATGGGAGAAGTTCAGGACATGAAGTGTAGATTCTCCCAAATTTCAGCAGGTACTTTCTTTGGGTAGTCAGCCAGTACAGGAGTGTGGCAGGAACAGGTTTCAACTTGGGTGTCAATACCTCTGAGTATTTATCCAGACCCAACATAATGAAGAGCTTTCCGACTGGTTGCATCGTCATCAGGTACGGAGAGATGGAGAGGCCGCTGCACAGGATTGGAAAAGGTTGCAGAGGATTGTGGGTTCAGCCAGCTCCATCATGGGCACTAGCCTCTCCACCATTGAGGACATCTTCAAAAGGTGATCCCCAATCCATCATTAAGGACCCTCACCAACTGCGAAATACTCTCTTCTCATTAATAACATCAGAGTGGAGGGACAGGCACCTGAAGAAACACATTCAATGTTTTAGGAACAGCTTTCTTCCTCTCCACCATCAGATATTCTGAATGGACGATGAATGCATCAACACTACCTCAGTATTTTTGCTGTCTTTTTGCATTTCTTATTGCTTTTGTCATATATATTTCTTAGTGTAATTTATAGTATATTTTATGCATTGCGCTGAGTCGCTGGCGAAAAACAACAAATTTTACAACATATGTCAGTGAGAATAGACTTGGTTCTGATTCTGAGGTTTGGAGGAAAGCAAAATCCATGGCTTGAGAGTCTGGATGTGGATGGATGTAAGGAAAACATGATGGCAGCTTGAAAGGGTCGAGATGATGGTCAGAGTGTGAGAGGGTACTTCTTTGTTCCAACATATTGACACCATTGAAATATATCTCCTTCTTCAATTTTGGCCTTTGGAACATCCTCAAGTTATTTGTGGTAACATTAGGAATTCCATCCCTAAGCCTTTCTTCCTCTTATTTCTCATTTTAAGATCTGACTCAAATTTTGTCTCTGATCAAACATTGGCCTTCTGGCCTAACACCCTTTGTTTGGCATGGAATCAGTCATTCCATAATTTTCTTAACACTTCTGTGCGGCACCTTTAGAGCTTTGGGCTACATTTGGCGATGCTGTATAATTGGATTCCACTGTGCCTTTGGCAATACAAAAAGCAATGTTGTCCAACTTATATATTTTCCAGCTGTCACATTTGATCAGTATTTGTTGTGCTCTTAGTCTCTGATATTGATGTCCCTTTAGATTAGTGGACTTCACATTTTTGTTTAGCTGCAGAAACAAAGTTCATTGTATTTCCAAAGCACATTGTAACATAATTTCATTTGACCTTTTATAAAGTCAGTTTAGGTTTTGCCTGAGGAATTAATCAGCTTGGTTCGTTTAAGTAGCTTATAGCATCAGGATGACTGTCTTTGCTGACGTTTCTGTACGGTCATAAATAATTTGTTAAACATCTTCTGTATATTTTTGATTTTCTTTTGCATCATTACTGTGACTTCAGCCTGTCTCTGAACTCTCCTTTTCCAACTAGATTGGAGTTTGAAGTTTTTTATTTACTCACCCTTGCACAGTGAATGAGAAAACAGTTTGTGGTGATGGGATCCCCAGCTTATATAGGTCCTTGAACCTGGCAACTAGCAGACAGAGGGTGAACGACTCTGGGCAGCAAACAAAAATGTTGCAACTTTTCAAACATCCTTTCACCAATCCATGGGCAACTTTTGACGGGACTGTCTTTCTTTATTGTCTGTCTTAGAACATAGACCATAGATCTTATAACAGTACAGCAGAGTAACAGGCCCTTTGCCCTGTGATGTTGTGCCAAGCTAATTGAACTAGGAATTAAATACCTAACTAAGCTAATCTGTCTGCACAATGTCTATATCCCTCCATTCTCTGCACATACATGTGTCTCTGTCTAAGAACCTGTTTTAAATACCTCATTTTGTATTAGCTTTGCAGGTATCCACCATTTTCAGTGTTTAAAAAAACCTGTACATCTCTGTGGGACCTACCCCTCTCACCTTAAATACATGTTCTTTGTTATTAGATATTTTAACACTGGGAAATAGATACTGGCTGCCTACTATTTCCATGCAGCTCATAATCTTATGAACCTCTATATAGTTTTCCCTCAGCCTCAGCCACTACAGACAAAACAACCCTAGTTTGTCCAACCAATCATTATGGCCCAGACGTCATCCTGATAATCCTGTTTTGCACCTCAACCACAGCCTCCATATCTTTCCTATAATGGGGCCACCAGAATTGGGTGCAATGCTCTAGATAAGAACAGACATTTTTAAAACTGCAACACAACTTCCTGACTCCTCAACTGAGTAACGGCAAGCATGTGACTTGCTTTCTTTACTGTCCTATCAACTTGTACAGACACTTTCAGGGAGCTATGGACTTGGACCCCAAGATCTTTCGACATCAGCATTATTAAAAGTGCACTACCCCTGTATATTTGGTCTCACACTTAATGCAATACCTCACACTTAGCTGGATTAAACTTCATCTGTCATTTCTCCAGTCATACCTGAAAGGTTTGGTGACCTACTATCCTGCTGTATCCTTTGCCACTCTTCTATGCAGTTCACAACACCAGCAACCTTTGTGTCGCTTCTGAACTTAGCAACATGCTAACCATGTTTACTTCCAAGTCATTTATTTCTGTCACAAACAATAGAGGTTCTAATTTGGATTACTGCAGAACATCACCAATCATGGACCTCCAGCCCAAATACGCCCCAGTAACCACTAACCTCTGTCAAGCAAGTTCTGAATCCAAATAGCAAAGTTTCTGTGCATCCCTGACATCTCAATCATTTGGATTACGTTTGTAAATAGCAAAATGTCAAATTTCTTGGCTGAATTATTTAAAATTTATACACTCAGAGGATAGTGAACCTTTGGAATATTATACCCCAGAGGGTTGTACAGTCTCTCAAAGCTGAGACTGATACATTTTTGTATATTAATAGAATCAATAGATATTGAGATAAGGCAGGAAAATTTTGTTCAGTTACGATTTTGTTGAGTAGCAGAAAATACTTGAGTGTCATCTTGTATTTTTTCCAGCTTCAATTTACTCTCAAATTACTCATAGCCTTAAATTCTGTTGTATACTGTGGACATGAAAGTTGCTATTTAAATGTGCTAACCTTCTCTGGATCAAAGGTAGCTTCCTTTACTCCATAAGTGTTCACTCCCCATTACCCAGGTGCAGGAAATGATGGGACAGGCACTGGCAGGGAACAAAATCTGCCAGCCTCAGCACAGAATCTATTCTGATTTGTTCATTCCAGCCCTGTCCCAGGTCTGCTCCAGATTTCTGCCATATGTCGTGAAATTTGTCAGTTTGTGGCTGCAGTATATTGCAATACACTATAATAAGAAGAATAAATTATAAGAAGAAATGTATATAAAATATTAAGTTCATAACAGTGAACATGTGTCTTCGGACTCCTGAATCTCCTCCTTGACATAGCATTGAAAAGAGGGCATGTCCTAGATGATGAGGGTCCTCAATGATGGATGCCGCCTTCTTGAGGCATTGTGTTTTAAAGGTGATCTTGATGATGGGGAGGCTACTGCCCATGATTGTGCTGGCTGAGTTTATAAGTTGCTGCACTTTTTCCAGTCCTGTACAATTGTCCGTCCATGCCAGATATTGATGCAACCAGTCAGAACCATCCCCGTGGTATATCCGTAGAAATTTATGAGAGTCTTTGGTAACTTGCAAAGTTTCCTCAGACTCCTAATGAAATATAGCCCATTGTGCCTTCTTTGTAATTGCATCAATATGTTGGACCCGAGATAAATGTTCAGAGATGTTGACATCCAGAAACTTGAAACTGCTCACCCTTTCCACTGCGGATGAGGAATGATATGTGTTCCATCAACTTCCCTTTTCTGAAGTCCACAATCAATTCCTTGGTCTTAAAGACTGTTGTTGTGACACCACTCAACCAGCTGGTTTATCTTGCTCCTGTATGTTTCCTCCTCACTATCTGAAATTCTGCCAATAATAGTTGTGTCATCAGCAAATTTATAGATGTTGTTTGAGCTGTTACCAGTCATGCAGTCATGTGCACAGAGAGAAAAAGCAGTGGGCTAAGTAGGCATTCTTCAGGTGTGCCAATGTTGATTATCAGCAAGGAGGAGGTATTATCTCCAATCCTCACTGACTGGTCTCCTGGTGAGGATGTCAAGGATCCGTTTGCAGAGGGAGGTCCAGAGGTTCAGGTTTCACAGCTTGTTGCTTAGAACTGAGGGCATGATTGTGTTGAACGCTGAACTGTAGTCTATAAACAGCAGTCTGATGTAGATATTACAATTGTCCAGCTGATCCAAGTCTGACCGGAGAGCCAATGAAATTGCATCCATTGTAGACCTATCCATAATTAGATAGGCAAATTGCAGCAAGTCCAGTTCCTTGCTTAGGAAGGAGTTGATTCTGGCCATGACCAACCTCTCAAAGTTCTTCATTACAGTAGATGTGAGTGCTTCTGTGCAATAGTCATTGAGGCAGCTCACCCTGCTCTTCTTGGGCACTGATATGATTGTTGCTCTTTTGAAGCAAGAGAGACCCTCTGACTGCAACAGTGAGAGACTGAAGATGTCCTTGAACAGTCCTGTTGGTTGGGATAGGTTTTCAGAGTTAACTTTATCAGAGCCTGATGCCTTGCGAGGGTTCACCCTCTTGAAAAATATTCTGTCTTTGATCACATAGTCATCACGTGCTGTTGTAATTTGTACATGTGGAGCTTTATTCTCCCTTTCAAAGTTGAGCTCCTCTGGGAGTGAAGCATCACAGCCATTCATGATGTTATGCTTCACTTAAAGGAAGCTGGGGGCATCTGAATTTGTGTCTAACTGTATTGGAATTGTTTTTATGTTCTTAAAATAGCATTTTGTGAGTTGCACCTAGACTTCTTGCATAGTTATGGATCACCAGTCTCGAATTCCATAGCTCCAGCCCTCAACAGACTAAGAATCTCATGGTTCATCCACAGATTTTGGTTTGAGTATGCCCGGTATGTTCTCAAAGGCATACACTTATCCACACAGAACTTGATGAAGTTGGTGACAACTTTGGCGTATTCTTTCAGATTTGAAGATGAATCCATGAACACTGTCCAGTCCACTGACTCAAAGCAGTCCTGTAAGTGCTCCTCCGCCTTCCTTGTCCTTACCTTCTTGATCCTCACTACTGGTGCTGCAGTCTTTAGTCACTGCATGTACATCGGGAGTGAAGTACCTGTACTGGTCCTGCAATCTTGCTTTGAGGTCTTCAGTTTTATTTTGCAGAGACTGTACATTCTTCAGTAGGATAGTCAGGAGCGGAGGTCTAAGGCCTCTGCATTTTAACTGTATTTGTAGACCTGCTTGTCTTCCTCATTTCTGTTTTCTTAAAGGGAAAGTGCACTTGTGATCCAAGTCTGCAGTCCGGGATCTACCAACATCTCAAGATTTGAGTATTTACAGATTTTTTTTGTAATTCAAATTTTTATTATTTTACAAAGCAGCACAGCATATCATAGAGCAGATACAGTACAGTCCATATGTGTACAGTACAGTAAACGGCTTAAAACTATGTTACTGGCCAAAGAGCCCATGGCTATGACTCTGTATTTCAGCTGTAGTAATCCTAAATGGGAATATTTAATGATTCCCATTGGTGATGCACGCAGAGCATCGCCACTTATTGGTGCACCTTGGTTGGCTAAAGCTCCCTCTCTTCCCCCATCCACCATTCTAAATTTGAGGAGTCGCTCAGAATAAAAGAAGGAATTGGCTTTAAGACTAAATTCAGGATATTGGTTTTGTTTGTAGCTGGTTGTGTGTTGTTCTGCTGCACTTTGCAGGCATGATATGTTGGCACCACTTGTGGGCTTCCCCCAGCAAATCCTGTGTGTACGTGTGGTTAATGAAAAACTCTAAATCTGAGATGGACTCCAGCTCTTCTCTGCCGTGTTGCAAACGCACATCCAAATTTCTCAAGGAGGAACTGCTTATTGAGGTGGGGAATCCAAAGCTTCTATTGGAAATTTTTCAAAGAGGTGTCATCATATGCTTGTTGTCTGGCTTTGACAGCATCCCCACACTCGCACCCAGATCAGTTCAGTCTATTGTTATATGCTCCTGGTTGCAATGAAATTCCTTTCTTACTCGCATGAAAACAGAGTGAACAGTAAACATGGTAATAATAAATACAACAATGACAGGCACTAAAAAGCAGAATGGTGCAAAGATTGTAGTGTAGATCTGAAGAAGTGCTAAAAGAAATGCTGACAACATTGGGGTAACTGAGAGATGTGCATTGATACTATATTTCCTGGTGGCATTTGAAGTTTATTCTTAAATCTGTTCCCAACACCTTCTCCTTAGTGCATTCAATATCACAAAACCTTCCAGAAACTTTCTATCCTTCTATCTAAAACTATCCAGAAACACTTTCAGTGAAGTACTTCAGTGGATTTTCATGAGGACTTACTTTCTTTGGAATTTCTTAGTGCATGAGAAGAAATGTGTATTTTCTACCCTGTAGATTCATTCTGAGGTATATTATCTAGTAGGAGATTAAAGTCCACCTCCAGATGCCAGTGAAAAGTAGGAGGCATAGGAAATGATCAAAGAGACGTGGGAAACAAATTATACAGTACACAGAAGGAAAGACAGTAGACAGTAATGGACAGAAGTGGAGAAGAGGGGATGAGATGAAGAAAGAGAGAAGCACTTAAAAGCTGGAGACCGATAACTTGATCAATACCTGCAGTAAGGAAGAGTAAACTTGTCAGAAGAATACAAGTTCACCAAATAACACGCATAATTTGAGTGGGCGATAAGCAGAGACAGTGAAAGGAAATGGAATTAAATAATGAAGCTGAACACTGTGTACGCTGGCAATCTAAAATTAAAACCAGAATGGTTATATTGTGGCAATGTCAGAGCAAAGTAGGATGAAGGTGACTGTGTAATTCCCCTGTCACTTGTACTTGGCGATCACGCTGCTATATGCAGTTGAGGTCGACTCAATACACATAATTTGTACTTGCTGCAGGTTGAGGACAATTACACGCATTTTCCTGGAGAAATTGCTCTGCTTTTATTCAGGGAAGTTGATGTAATTTCTGTTTACTCCACTCTTTAAATAGACTTTGTTTTCTGAGTAAATTGACATGTTGGCTGCAAGTAGGCCGTTTGATTTGAATCCTACACACTGCCCCAGCATTCCTGCAACTCAGTAATTCAAATGGTATTGTCACTAACCACTCTGAAACAGAAAATGCTAGAAGTTCTCAGTGGGTTAGGCAGTATCGGTGGAGAGAGAAATGTGCCCGGGTCAATAACCTTCCATCTCAACTGTTGAAAGGAGATCACCAACTGCTGATTATGGACCACCGTTGCATGTTCTTTGTGCACCAGGGGAGAGTGAATTTTTAGCGATGACCATCAGATTGACATCGTGCAGTATGAAAGAAATGAATTATTCAAAAGCAAAGTAGTATTTGCCCTGCCAAATCCTTGGAATGAGCCAGATATGAACATGGTTACATTGCCAATATACACCAGAAAAATATCTATCAATTATTGATTTTCTTGATTTTCAGAACCTGGAATTGTGGAACACATAGTTAACTGTTGAGGTGACCTAGGAGGACTGAGAAAATGTAATGATTTTATTTTCCAATGAGCTCAGTGTTTTTTATGGCTGTTTATCATAGTGGTAATATTTGATATATTGGAAGGCTGGAATGGTGGAGTAGAGGAGGACTGGAGATCAAAGGTTTAGACTGGATGGGCCAAATGGCCCATTTCAGTGCTGTGTAATTTTACACTATTTCAAGTTCAAGTTCAAGTTTAATGGTCAGAACCAGAATCACTTTATTCCCAGTATGTGAAACATACCAGAGTTGATTGTGGTTCAGTGCCAAGCATAAATCACAGGACAATACCATAACAGACAACACAATAGCAACCAACAATTTACAAAACAATGGAGCAAACACCATGAGCAATCAACAATTAGCACAAAGGTCAATAATCAAACTTAAATAAATGTGAACATATGATTATATATAGTCATATGACATATGACTAAATAATTATCGACAGAACAGGGAGAGCAGGAAAGGCCATTTAACAGATGTTGCGCAGGGACAGTTGGGGTATTACACCTGAGTGAGTTTTGTTGAGAAGCTGAATGGCTACAGGAAAGAAGCTTCAGCGATGATGAGCTGGAGGAGCCTGTTTGTCCCAGGAGAGAGCATTGGAGTCGGTGCTGGAGGGTGATGGATGCGTAGCGCCTCCCTGATGGCAATTTGGTGAATGGGTGACTGCTGGGGTGGGTGGATGTATACTCTTGAAGAAAGCGTTCCTCTGAAGTCAAGGTGCAAACACAGTACTGATAGTCACGCACAGCACAAGGCACATATAAGATAGCAGTAAACATACATTCACGCAAAAGAAAAGTCCAAGTCCCTCAGTCCATGAATGTTGTCAGTAAAAAGCAAGCCCACAGCCTTCTGTAGATGAACGCAATCCCGTTTTGTCTTCCACTGAGCAAACGCTGGAGTGCAGCTCTGACACCAATATGGACGCCGCGCCTCCGGGCACCGACTCCAATGCCTCTCAGCTTAGGTCTGCAGACAGGTGACTCTGTGGCATGTGGCTTGGTCCTTGCTACAACCAAGGTCATACAGCTTCCCCCACTGTTATTCTTTCCAACAAGCCAGTGAACCAGACTTACAGCATTCCACATTCCACCAGGGTCTTGCAATCACAAGAAAATTATGAAGACAATCACTCACTGTTTGACTGAAAGCCGCGTTTGCACACTGACGCCAACACCTTTGTGTTGTAGGCAGCAGCACAGTCCGCACCAAGCCCAACTCTTCCAGCTCCTCGGCTAATGAGCAGTTCGCTGGTGGGGTTGACTACTGTTATACCCAAACCACATTCTGGTGAAACTGATCATGTGATGGTCCCTCTCCTACCTACTTGCAGGCAGAGGCTATAGAGCAAAGCTCCAGAGATGAGGACAACAAAGAGGTGGTTGCAGGAGGCAGAGGAGTGGCTATGGAGTGGCTATGGACCATGTTTGAGGACTTATCTGTGGATCTGAATGAGAACACCATGGTTGTCATGGACTTTATTAAATCAATTGTAGGTAACTGTGTCCTCACAAAATCAGTCAGAGTCTTCCTCAACCAAAAGTCCTGGATGAACCATGAGATCCACAATCTGCTGAGGGCCAGGTTAGAAGCATTCAAGTCTGTTGACCAAAGGAAGTTACAAGAGGTCCAGGTATGATCTCCAGAAAGCCATCTCACGAGTAAAATAGAAATTTTGGACTAAGCGCGAATCAATGAAGGATGCTCAACAATTGTGCCAGGGCTTGAAGATTATCACCTTTTACAGTATAAAGTTAAATCTGATGACAGCAGAGCTTTGCTTCCAGTTGAGCTCAATTCCTCAATGTTCACTTTGGCCATCAAAACATGGAGGAACTATCACCAAATCCCACAGCCCCCAACAATCCTCTGATTTTACTCTCTGAGGCTTCAGGAAGTTGAACCCAGGAGAAGCATTCAGCCCAGATGGGGTATCTGGCTGAGTACTAAGGACTTGTGCTGATCAATTAGCTGGAGTGTTCACTGAGATCTTTAACCTCTCACTTCAGCAGTCTGAGATACCCACCTGCTTCAAACAGGCTTCAATTATACCAGTGCCTAAGAAGAACGTGGTAACCTGCCTCAATGACTATCATCCAGTAGCATTTACATCGGCAGTGATGAAGTGAAGTGTTTTGAGAGCTTGGTGATGAAACATATCAACTCCTGCATGAGAAGCGACTTGGATCTGCTCAAATTTGCCTTCCAGAGCAAAAGATCCACAACAGAGGCCATCTCATTGGCTCTCACTCAATCCTAGAACATTTGGACAGAAAGATGCATACATCAGGATGCTCTTCATCAACTGCAGCTAGGCATTCAATACCATCATCCCGTCACAACTAATCAATAAGCTTCAAGATCCTGTGGAATTGGATCCTCGATTTCCTCACTTGAAGACCCCAGTCAGTTCGGATTTGCAACAACATATCCATCATGTGCTTAGCCCCCTGCTCTATTCTCTTTAAACTTATGACTGTGTACCTGAGCACAGTTTCAATACCATAATCAAGTTTGCTGATGACACCACGGTCGTTGGCTGAATCAATGGTGGTGACAAATTAGCATAGAGGAGGGGAGATTGAAAACTTGTCTGAGTGGTACCACAACAACAACCTCTCACTCAATGTCAGCAAGACCAAGGAACTGATTATTTACTTCAGGATGAAACCAGACATCCATGGGCCAGTCCTTATCAGAGGATTAGAGGTGGAGAGGGTCAGAAACTTTAAATTCCTTGGTGTTATTGCTTTGGAAGACCTGTTCTGTGCTCAGCATGTTAGTACAATTATGAAGAAAGCATAGCAGCGCCTCTACTTGTATAGGAGTTTGCAAATCTTTGGCATGATGTCTAAAACTTTGAGACACTTATATTGGTGTGTGGTGGAGAGTATATTGACTGGTTGCACCACAGCCTGGTTTGGAAACACCAATACCCTTGAATAGAAAATCTTACAAGAAGTAGTGGATATGGTCCAGCCCATCAGGTTAAAGCCCTCCCCACCATTGAGCACATCTACACAAAGCATTATCCAGGAAAGTACCACCCATCATCCAGGGCATGCTCCCTTCTCACTACTGCCATCAGAAAGAAAGTACAGGATCCTCAAGACTCATATCACCAGATTCAGGAAAAGTTATAACCCCCAACTATCAGACTCTTGAACCAAAGGGAATAACTTCACTTAATTCACTTGTCCAATCATTGAAATGTCCCCACAACCTATGAACTCGCTTTCAAGGACTCTCTATCTGATGTTCTTGATATTTATTGCTTATTTATTTTTTTTTCTTTTTGTATTTGCATGGTTTGTTGTCTTTTGCACACTGGTTGAACTCCCAACTGGTGTGGTCTTTCATTGATTCAATTATGATTATTAACTATTAGAAACATAGAAACATAGAAAGCCTACAGTACAATACAGGCCCTTCAGCTCACAAAGCTGTGCCGAACATGTCCTTACCTTAGAACTACCTAGGCTTACCCATAGTCCTTTATTTTTCTAAGCTCCATATCGGCATCACTGGGTATCAGCAAAATGCTGGGGGTTAACCTCGTGATAGACTGGTGTCCTATCCGGCGGGGTGGGGGGGTGGTGCGGGGGAGAGATACTCTCAGTTGCTTCACGCCACGGAAATCGGCATAAGCACCAGCCTGATGAGCCAATAAGGCTCGAGACAGATTTTAACCGTCTCATAGCACACTGGCAGAACAAAATCTATGACTCAGGATATAGGGATATAGTTCATTAGAATTATTTCGCTCCTGTTTTATTTCACAGCATTAGTTATTTGAACTTAGAATGTTTTTCCTTTCATTTGGTGTTTAGTCATCTGTTCAATAAATTCTCATGTGTATTTGTCGAGTAAACCAGAGACAGTATAGCAACCCAATCATATGACTTGTCACTCTGTAATCCAATTCATACACAATATGCACAGTGGCCCACAGTACTGTGTAGGAGCAAAATGAGGCCATTGGGCCCATCGAGTCTGCTCAGCCATTCTATTATAGCTGATTTATTATCCCTCTCAACCCCATTGTCCTACCCTTAACAATCAAGAACCTATCAACCTCTGCTTTAAATATACCAAATGACTTAGCCTCTGTAGCTGTCTATAGCAATGAATTATACCAATTCACCACCCTGTGGCAAAATACATTCCTCCTTATCTCTCTAAAGATATGTCCTTCTGTTCTGAGGGTGTGCATTCTGGTCCTAGACTCTCCCACTATTAAAAAACAATCTCTCCATGCCCACTCTATCTAGACCTTTCAATATTCGATAGGTTTCAGTGAAATCTCCCTCATTCTTCTAAGCTCCAGTGAGTAAAGGCCCAGAGCCATCAAAGACCCAGCTCCTCAAATTAACCCTTTCATTCCTGAGGTCATTCTTGTGAACCTCCTCCGGACCCTCTCCAGTTGTAAGTTGAGATGATGCAGTGAACCTGAACTAGATGCATTTTCTCTCTTTCCCTGTGACTAGGACAGGTTCAATGCCTGTTAGTCTTGAGTGCTTCAAGGGAGGCATGTGGAGACCTTAAAGTGCATGTCCTTCTGCACCTTGGCCTCCAGTGATCATTCTGAAAATAGAATTCTTTTGTCCTGTTGTGGTCTATGCTAAAGGCAGCTTTATTGCTGACCTTGTTGCTGACCCAGCCCTCTTCGGAGAATCTGCTGGGAACATTACCAAAATTAAATTAACTGACCTTGAATGACAGAGCAAGGTCAACTTGCAACTCCACAAGTATAATTATGTAGCTGCTGAATCACAGCCACCAAGGCGGACATCTTCAATCAAGCTGTAATTAAGTGCAGTGGGAAATATCCAAAGACATTTGAGCATCGGAATTGTTCACAATTTGTACATAAGGTTACGGCAGCAGCAGCTGCATGAATCCATACTTTTTAGTCATATTGTGATGCTGTAGTTATCTGGGTGGTAGACAAAAGATCTGAGAATATATAAATTGTGAAGAGATCAGCCATAATCTTACCAGAATGGAGATGAAATGAAGGGTCTCGGCCCAAAACGCTGACTCTTTACTCTTTTCCAAAGTTGCTGCCTGGCCTTGTGTGTATGTGTGTGTGTTGCCTGGGAAGCTAAAGAAACTATGTGGCCTAGTTTTGCTCCTGCTTTTAATTTCTTAAGCTGTTGTAAACAAAAAGAAAGGGTTTTGATGTTGGTCAATAATACAGGATCTGTTGTACAACGGCCCTGGGCTCCATTACCAGTATTGTTAATGAAACTGAAAAATTGGAGTCATATATTCTTAGCAGTTGATGTGCCATTTCCACGCTGTTCCAACTGTTGCCTTGTCATTGTGTTCTTTCTTCACCATCTATTATTTTCAAGGCTGCTATAATATATTGTTGCCATGTGATTTTCTTCCTTTTGCTTTGCAGGGTTTATTCCAGTGTGCAGCTTAGGGCTTTCTCAAGTTGGCAGAATGAACTTTGGCAATGACGTCGCTACGCTTAAGTATTTCACCATCTGTGGTCTGCAGGAAGGATATGAGCCCTTCGCAGTGAACATGAACAGGGACATCACGATATGGTTTAGCAAGAGGCAGCCCCAGTTCATTTCTGTGCCTGCAAACCACGAACACATCGAGGTAGGGGTTGATGAGGAAATGCAGAATTATCGAGGAATGGGGAAGAGTCAGGATGAATGTTAGCTGGTTCAGTAAAGTCGTGTGTGTGTAACCCAGTGGCACGGTGCATCTCATGTTGATACTTGTTGGCTTTGAATAAGATGGCAACACTTTAAAACTACCACGCAGCTCAGCTTTTGGATCCCCTGCCTGACACCTTCCCATTGTGCGGGTGGTTCTCTTTTAACAGCTTGCAATAATTCAGTGATCCTAAAGAGGCACCTGCATGGGATTCCAAGTAGTATTCTCACCTGATGTAGTTTCTCAAAGTGAATGCCAGATTGCTGAATCAATGTTTGAATATAAGACCATAAAACGTAGGATCAGAATTAGGCACTGGGTTGATTGAGTCTGCTCAGCCATTCCATCTCGGCTTCCCTTCTCACTGTAACCTTTGGCACCCTGACTAACCAAGAACCTATCACCCTCTGCTTTAAATATACTCAATATCTTGGCTTCCACAGCAATGATTGCTTTTATCCTACACAGTAGTATAATTGAATCCACAGACTGAAAGACAACATAGCTGAGGTATGTGAACTGATAATGGCCTCAATAAAGTTAATAGCAAGGTGTATTTTCCAAAAGCAAAGGGGTCCTATACAAGGGTGCAAGGATTTAAAGTAATTGGTATAAGGATTGTAGAACAGGAGCAATATTTTCTCGAGTGAATCTATTGCACAACTGAAGGAAGGAGATTCTTTTCACCCAGAGAACAGCTGGGTACCAGACCTGACTTTTTGAGCAGGTGATAGAAGGTAGAAAAGTTCAACCCCCTGACACAGTACTTGGATGCATCCTTGAACATACAGGGCTACAAAACTTGTGTTATAAAGTGGGAAATGTTTGGATGAGTCAAATGGCTTCCTTTAGGGCTGTGAATTTTCTATGATTCTATGAACCTGTTATGAGTGAATCTGTGGGAATTTTCCTATTGTCTGTTTGCACGTCCAATTTTAATTAATTTTATGGTGTCTGAATTAGTTAAGAAGTAGCTGTTAGGTTTCACTAATAAACTGAAGTACTGCTCCTGATTAGGAGTATATTTTTGACCCAGGAGCAGATTGCCATGGGGTTTCTATTGTTTCATCGTTGCTCCTTAAGGAAGAAAACCTCTTATTCTCTATGTGACTGCAGATCCATAGCACTGTTTTTGACTCTAACCCTTTCCCTGAAATGCCCAAGCAAGACGTTATATGAAACCAGTTTGTATCAACCAAATTATCTAGGTTGGCTTGCTCTATAGAATCCTCTTAACACAAAGTACAAGGTATTATCAAAGTATGTATACCATATACAACCTTGGGATTCTTTCCTTTAAACACAGCCACAAAACAAAGAAACCCAAGAAGACCCATTAAAAAAAAGACCATAAAACACCCAGTGTGCAGGAAAAATACAAATTGTGCAAACAATAACATTCAGAGCTGAAGTTCATGAAAGTGAGTGCACAGCCTCAAAGCCAGCCATCACCGGAGCCAATCCAAACAACATTCTTGTAGATTCACATTACCATCCAAACTGCCAGCCTTCTATGTGGCTACCTTTTCCCCATTGTCAGGAGAGATTCACCAATCAGAATTGGTCCTTAGAGTTATTAACATTGACTCAGGAGTCAAATAATTCTTACACCTTTAGGTTAAAGCCAAAGAAACCTTTGTGCACCATCCTCTCTCAACCAATGAAGCAATATTTCACAATTCTGAAGCAGACCTGGAAGAAGCATTTAACATAGGAAGGGCCTGGAATGTAATGTTCCTTGACCACTGTCAAGAGTACTCCAAGAGGACCACAGCATTTCGTAGGGTTTGGAGGCTTGTGCGCTTCAAAGACCCAGACAGCTATGTTTGCTGAAATCAGGACTTCTTGCTTTGGCTTTTGGTACGGTCACCCATGTCTACTGGTCAGGGGGCAGAGGCCAGACTAAGAGTGGCCCACCAGTCCTTCAGGTTCGAGGGTTCAGCTTGGGGCTAACACTCTGACTGGTAAAACAAAACTGTTATGAAAACAGCAAATGAAGAATCCTTCTACACCTGAGTGCAATGGTATTCCTGAGTCTGCTCCCGGAACTTGCATGACTGACAATAGTGAAAACCAAGCTACTGACGCAATGAAGGAAGCCCTGAACACAGCCTGAGATGGAGTATCTTTATTGCTGCCCTAAATGCTAGCATTGTAACAAGCCGTAGAAAGGTACTGTCAAGGGTGACTCAGTGACCTCAAGTAGGTCAGTCCTGACAGATCTGGTTGTCAGGGAAGGTTTGTGTAACTACTAGTATGAAAACCAACCATGAGGGGGAGAAAAATACCTTCATGATCTTGTCCTCACCAAAGTAACTGTTGAATATTCAACAGTTCATTACCACATTGACAAAAGTAACCAGCGTTCAGTCTTTATGGAGATTTCACTATGGCTTTTACCTCAAGATGTCCTCCGTTTTGCCCTGTAATAACCCACAAGCTAAGTAGCTCTAACATTAACAGCAGCTGAAAATTGTGTATCTGGGAAGAAATCTGAGCTTTCAGCAGCATCAGTATTCTGCCACACCTCACTCTGACATCACCACTGAGCCTGCCACACCTCACTCGGACATCACCACTGAGCCTGCCACATCTCACTCGGACATCACCACCGAGCCTGCCACACCTCACTCTGACATCACCACCGAGCCTGCCACACCTCACTCTGACATCACCACCGAGCCTGCCACACCTCACTCTGACATCACCACCGAGCCTGCCACACCTCACTCTGACATCACCACCGAGCCTGCCACACCTCACTCTGACATCACCACTGAGCCTGCCACACCTCACTCTGACATCACCACCGAGCCTGCCACACCTCACTCTGACATCACCACTGAGCCTGCCACACCTCACTCTGACATCACCACCGAGCCTGCCACAATGAACGGCGCTGAAGTGAACACCAGCAGGCATTTAAAAAAAATCTGAAGTTCAAGGCTGACTGGATACTGAAGAGCGAAGCTATCCCACAACCGCAGGGTCAAGTCAAAGCACTGCAGTGCTGTCACATCCGGTCGCACAGAGGAGGGAGATAATTACAGAGCTATCGGGAGGAGGCCTCATCCCAGAAATGAAAGAGGCCAGTGAGAAGCACAGAATGAGAATCCATCTCAGTCTGCTCCCAGGAGTCACCTTGAAGCCAGCCGTTGCTCAATCATTCACTTCACATGACAAAGTTTACTGTATTTAGCAGAGGCTGTGGGGCAAGGCCACATCCGCAGCTCATGCCAGATGAGCCTTTCCAGAGCAGCTCCCTGTTCATTCAATTCCATTACTATCTCTGAGTCCCCATCATGGATAGCCAGCAGGTCAATATTGGTGAATAATTTAACAGTTAAAAGCAATATTGATATTCTTGTTACATAAGCAGTTAAGAGGCTGGATGTTCTGTGGCAAGTGATTAATGCCTTAATGCTTATGAACAGAGAAGAAGGAGCATCTATTTAGTTCCTCAGACTTGTTCCATCATTCCATGCGATTTTGATGGATCTGTCCATCTCACCCCATATTCCTGCTTGTGCCTTAAAAATCCTCAGCACTCTTAGTTCACAAAAGGCTATTAATTGAATTTAATATAAAGTCAATAATTGACCTGACATCAACTTTCATTTGCCATTCTTACACACTGTGCAGTAGCTGTATCCACAAACCTCATTTTTGGATGACCAAGATCTAATATGTAGATTTCTGCTTTTTCATCCTCAGTTCCCCAGCCAGTGAAATCATTTTTTTTCTCTTTAAACCAACTGATTTCCCCTTACCGTCTTAGAAACTTCCTGTCAAAGTCAGCAGTTCAAAAAGACACTCACTTCAACTTTATTAAAAGCAAATTGAGATGGACAATATCTTCTTATATTGCCAATCATGCTGACATCCTGTGATAGAGTTATGAAATGGAAATAATAACAGCTGAGGGAAGCTGACTGTACACACAAATGCCATCAGCAAGTCCTGTTGCGGTAAATATTTTATAGTCATTTCCATGTAGGTTCCAAGGTTATTTAAATAAAATGTCAGCCCAAATATTTATGACCTGGTATTTGAAAGTAAACCTACAAGTAAAATGTCTAATAGTCATTCAGAGTAAATAAATGCCATTATTGCTTGCTACAGGAGGCTTATTTAGATTGATAGATGTATCAATCCAAGTGTACTGTTGTTATATGTTATCATTTATGAATTTAAATGTCAAAATCAAGGATTTATTTATGAATCCTTCTGTTGCATTTTTGTACCAGGTGATGAGAATAGATGGCACAGTCGATAGCTCACCCTGCTTGAAAGTCATACAAAGGTCTTTTGGCTCTCAGAACAGCAGCACAGACATTGTATTCTACCGACTGAGTATGCCCATTGAATGTGCAGAGGTGTTCTCCAAAATGCCCATCGGTGGTCTGGCAAACACCAACATACTACCTCAGAAAAATGAAATCGAGGACTATGACGCAGACTCTGATTTTGAGGTTCTGATGAAGACGGCACATGGGCATCTGGCCTCAACCACATCAGAGAAAGAGAAAGAAAGTGCCAAGGCAGAATTCAATAACCATAAGGACTACAATCAGGAAAAACCTTCCCGCCTAAAGCAGAGGTGAGTGGCAGCGTGGTTCCTGCTGTTTACAAGTTTTGACTGGGATATTTGCACACTGTCTTTTTATTTTTGGCAACCCAAGTTGATTCTTTTTGAGGAGTTGTGAAGAAATGCCTGTACTACTATCACTCTGGGGTTGAGGGTTCCTTTATTTCATCACCATTCTTTGCATTCTTGGGTGCAGAGGAAACCAATATTGAGTCTACTGACTCTGCCCCAGATAGGTCAGAAAATGCTGAGGGGTTGGCCAGCTCCAGGGATTTGGTGCCTTGTGGCGTATGCCTGATACCATTTACTTTAGTTTTCTGTGTGCTCTTGACAAATGGACTTGAGGCCCTCAATGCCTGGTTGAATGTTCCTTCACCATTTTGATCAGTCAGTGGCCAGGGCTTTCCATAAATTGATGGGGGTATTACACTCTTTAGAGGGAGACTTTCAGAATGTCATTGAATCATTTTCCTTGTTAACCTGGTGATCTCTTGTTGTGGAGAAGTATGCTGGATCAAATAGTAAATAATGACATTATGTTGGGCATTTACAGTATCAGAATCAGTTTTAATATCATTGACGTATGCTGTGAAGTTAGTCACTCTGTGGCAGCTGTACAGTGTAGTGCAAAAAAACACTATAAATTCCAATAATATATGGTGTGTGTGTAAATATAGATATAAAATTAAATAAATAGTGCAAAAAGACCACAAAAATAGTGAGGTAGCATTCATGAATTGGTTTATTGTCTGTTTAGAAATCTGATGGCAGAGGGGAGGAAGCTTTTTCTAAAACATTGAGTGTGTGTCTTCAGGCTCCTGTACCTCTTCTATGATGGTAGCAATGAGAAGAGGACATGTCCTGAGTTGTGGGAGATCTTAATGACGGATGGCACTTTTCTGAGGCATTGCCTTTTGAAGATGTCCTTGACGCTGGGGAGGCTGGTGCCCATGATGGAGTTGACTGAGTTACAAACCCCTGCAGCTTTTCCCAATCCTATGCAGTGCCCCCACCATACCAGATGGTGATGCAACCAGTTAGACTACCCTCCATAGTACATCTGTGGACATTTGTCATATTATCTTGTGACATACTCCAATTTCTCCAAGTATACACCAACTTGTGACAAAGTGGCTGATTGGAAAGGAACATAAAGGTGATAATATGTTGAAGAATTGTACTATTCCCCTGGTTTGCACATAAAGGATGACGTATTTCAGTTCAACTTTTCTGGACTTTTTAGCATTGGTTGGTCATAGTTTTTCTCTCTCTTTCTCTTGCTCTCTCTTGATTGATTTCCATTCTTATTGATTGGAAATGTTTGGAAGGTACTGATGAAAATGCTCCTGTGGCTTTGACTCTGGGGTGCAATATGAAAAGTGACAGGCTCTTGAGCTCATTGTTACCCTATTTTACGAATTGGGGTGATGAGGAACCTGCACAGAAGATGAGATGAGGCCTGGCACAGACAACTTGTGCTCACATTGACTGGAAGGGTAGACTCGGGTGGGGGCTGTGATTTTCTTGCGTATGTCAACTAAGTGGTAAAATTACCCAGATAATGGTTGAGGACTGTCCATTTCCCAAGAATAAAAATATTGTTTTACTTTGTTAACATTTGAATGATGTACATTTCAGGTAAATCACAAAATCATGGCATAATTATCACAAGGGGTTTTTATCTGTTGGGCGTTGTACGTTGAGGAAAAGATGATGCACAGAGTATCAGATTAAATAGATGGCAAACAGCTGGTTACTTACAGGCCAACTTGAATACAATGGTGCTGTTTGACTAGGAGGAGCATAACATTCTAAAAGTGGAAAATATGTTAAAGGACAACATTTTAACATTTCCCTTTGTATTTTTTAGTGTTTGTTGCTACCTCCTGTATCTAATAAAGTAGCCACTAAGTAGTTCATAATCTTCTGCTGCTGTCACCCATCCACTTTAAGGTTCAACATGCTGTGCGTTCAGAGATGCTGTTCTGCACACTATTATTGTAACACGTGGTCACTTGAGTTACTGTTGCCTTCCTCTCAGCTTGAACCAATGGCCTTCTCCTCTGAAGTCTCTTGCATCTTTCTCCATAAACTCCTGAGCCTGTTGTGCACGAAAATTCCCAGAGAACAGTCGTTGCTGAGATTTGGACGACACTCCACAAATTAATGGAGCACTGACGATGTCTCCTCGTATGGTGACGAAATATTTGCAAATGAATTGCCCAGACTGGAGAACAACTCAACCCAAAGATCAACCACTTGAGCTAAACTTTTTCCAAATTATTTCTAACAGACTTGATGGGCCAAACAGCCTCCTTCTGTGTTGTGAAGAGACATAAGAAGTTCTTTAGGTCTTGATGTTCCATGTTGCACACCTTGGAAATAGGAAGTCGTTAATATTGGTGCAAGGACTAATGTGTATCAGGATTCTGTGGAATGATAGTGAACTTTACACCTACGAGTGTAACAATACTGTGGATAATTGTGACTACTGACAGTGGTGAGCACAGTCAGTTTGTAGCTGACCAAGCTTTAAAATGTTTTATTCATTACTGTGTTGGTGCTTCCGCAGTAACTGAATGGAATCATTAATCAAAATGCATTTTGAGCAATTTTCCCATTTATGGAGCTATCATGTGCAGAGATTAAAGAAGTGAAAAGAGTAGAATTGTTGAACTGACTGTTTTAAGTTGATTGCAGTGGGAATGTGATATCAGCAGAATGCTGGTGAAAGTTACACTCCCTTTAATGATACATTATGCAATTTGACTCTGTTGTCTAGTACATACCAGACCTGACAGATGTCCTGTTTATCTGATGTCAGCCCAGGCACTCCTCCAAAACTGGCCTTCTATTGCTCTAGTCCTTCCCTTTCCCAGCCCTACTCCTCACGGGCTCGAGCATTCCATGTGAAGAGCTGATCAGTGCAGCGAGCGGTTGGTGAAGTGTTGAATCAGCAAGGTTTTATGGTCAGATGCTTTTTTTATGCAAGGTTGGCATTTCCTTTCCTGACTTTCCTCTGAGGAAGTGACCAGTCTGGCTGGGAGACATAAGGAAAGCTTGATAAAGGTGTTGAAGATTATGAAAGGGCTTCTTCAGTGGAGAAAAGATTTCCACTTATGGGAAGGTCAGAACAAGAAGACAGTCACATATATATCTGGCCAGGAATCTGGGAGTAGCTTGAGATGGTGGGGGAGAGTGGGCAATTTGCTGCCATAGAGAACCCTGGGGTAAATAGCAGAGAGGGGTTCATAAAGCAATGTTAGATGACAAAGGATCTAGTGTTATCCTGGCATATATAACGTATCAACTGTACTTGGGCTTCCAGTCGAGTAGAGGTATCAATTATAACCGATGTTTAGATGACAAACTCTGACATCTTCATCAGGAATGATGCTTCAGTATGTCTAGTCCGGTGGTATTTATACTGCTGTAGTCCAGCCCTCCTGATTGGTTCGTCCTTGTCCAGTCATGTTTGCCCTCTCCCACTGAATTCCAGTTCTTACTTAGAGCGAGACATTCGTCTTTGTTAATGTTCGTTTCCTCTAGTTTTATTTCAATGGCTTCCTTTACCAAAAGCCATTGGCATGGCACAGTAGTTTTGTGTTGTCGAAGTTAATCCTATGGCCTTGGTGAATGCAGTGCTCTGCTACCACCGATTTCTCTGAGTAACCCAAACAGATACACTTTCTGTGCTCCTTGATGTGGGTTTCCACTGTGTGTCCTGTCTGGTTGATATACACTGCTCCGCGTTCTCAGGGAATCCTGTAAATGCCAGCCAACCTGAGTCCCAAGTCATCTTTGACATGCATAGGCTGTGATTTGAGGAAGAACCTCTCACTGTCGCCTGACTTCCCTATATTTCCACGGTTTCTGGAAGAATCTCCAGGATCCTGAAGAAATACTGAATTAATATCATCCACAAACCCGTAAGGAAGCTCAAATCATAGCTTATGTGGGTCAAAGAAACGTCAGTTATAATCAATACCTGTACCTGTCTGGAAGCCTGAGAAGAGTTTATTTGTCAAATATGCTGGGAAAGCAGTAGATCCTTTTTCTCTTGCCTCCACAGGGAGGAAGTTCACTGCAATATCCGTCGCTTTGAATCATTGCATAAAGAGAAGGCAAAGCTTCTCTGTTCCTCAGCTTTCCTTCTGAGATGCTGGGATAAGGACATCATCCCTAAGTTTGTGAGGTTGTGTTCCGCGGTGGTTTCTCTGGCGGCTAAACTCATTCTACGATGAACTAGCCAAGCTTTGATTAAGGAGTGTGTCCATTACATTATATTGGCTCTGGATATCAATGCGAACAGACAACTCTCCCTTCACCTGGGACTGTCACCCCTTGTCTCCTCGAGTACATCGACAGGCCTGCTGCTGCCCAAGGTGAACTAGTTTCACGAAGGAACACTACGAGGCAGGTCAGCAAATATAACAAGCTATCCAAACAAAATGCAGCCATCCCACCATTAGATTCTGAAAGGACTGTCATCAATCAGATTGGGCAAAGCATCGGCGAGGCATCTACATCGGTCCTCGCCAAGGGGCTAAACTTTGTTCCATTCCTCAGAGCTATACCTTGTTGGGACTACACTGGTGGAGTTGAGCAAGCAATCTGAAATCTCCCACCGGATGCCACGGAGGAGGTAAGAATAAAGGTCTACATAGCCAGAAGAAGAGCTGCCTTGACAAAACAGAACACTACAAAAGCAGAGTGATTGGCTCTCCAGACACTATGGCGAAACCTTGCCATCATAATTTTACCAGTGGACAAAGGAACTGCAACAGTCCTGATGTCCTCGGAGGGATACCACGGAAAAGTGCAACAGATGTTGGACGACCCTGCCTACAGGGTTCTACAGTGGGATCCTACGGATTCGATTGTGAAGATGGTCTCCACTTTACTGAAGAAATCCAGACTGCCAGCAGACATATGCAAGGTATTTCTACCTCAGGCATTTGTACCACCAAAACTTTACGGGCTCCCTAGGATACGCAAGGTGGGATCCCCCCAAGGCTTATCATCAGTGGGATAGATTCTCTGACCTACTACCTCGCTAAGCATTTAACAACCATGCTATGTCCCTTGGTTGGGGGCTGTGAGCATCACATCACAAATTTGACTGACTTTGTTAAAAAGATAACCCGGAGGACATGATGTCCAGTTTCGACGTGGTGTTCCTGTTCATGAGAGTTCCTATTAAGAAGAGCTTGGTCCTCCTGTGGTCCAGGTTTAATAAGGGTACCAATGACCTTTTTGAGCACACCCTTACTTCCTCTATAAGGGGAACCACTATAAGCAAACAGACGGAGTGGCCTTGGGATCGCTCTTGTCACTGACTATTGCTCATTTCTATATGGAGGAAACTGAGGAGAGGGCTCGGAGTTCATTGCCCTTACACCCAAAATACTTCTGCAGATACGTCGATGACACCTTCGTAACGTGGCCTCATGGACCCCAGGCTCTCCAGCAGTTCCATGACCATCTGAACAGTATACATCCAAACATTCAATTTATGATAGAGGTGGAGAAGAATGGTTGCCTTCTGTTCCTGTGCGAAGACTATTCTGGATCCCGAGAGTCTGCCTGAGGAAATAAGATGATTACGCATGACATTCTTAAAGAATGGCTACAAGGTGAAGGGAATCAATCAGCCCTTAAAAGGGCCAATGGAAAAACCAGGAAAACTAACAATGAGGTGGAACCCATTGCTACCGCCTATCTTCCCTATATTTCCACAGTGTCTGGAAGGATCACCAGGATCCTGAAGAAATACCGGATTAATCCCATCCACAAACCTGTATGGAAGCTCAAATCACAGCTGATGACTCACCTGGGCTACCTTGTGAATGCAGAGCAGCAGACAGGATGCGTGGTAGAAATCCACATCAAGGAGCACAGGAGATGTATCCTTGAGTGAAATCAGCAGTAGCGGAACACTATTCGCGACAGCCATAGGATTGACTTTGACCGCACAAAACTACTGTGCTGCACCAATGGCTTTTGGGATCGCATGGTAAAGGAAGCCATTGGAAAAAAATACTAGAGGAAAAGAATTTTAACAAAGACAAAGGTCTCAGTCTAAGTAAGAACTGGAATTTGATTGTAAACAAGGTGGGAGAGGGGAAACCTGATTGGATGAGGAATAACCAGTCAAGAGGGCTGGACTACGGGGGTATAAGTACCACTGGACTAGACGTGCCCAGGCATCGTCCCTGATGAAGATGGCAGAGTTTGTCGTTGAAACGTCGGTTATAATTGATACCTTTTCTGGCTGGAAGCCCGAGAAGAGTGTTTTAGAGAAGTTGGATATGTATTTATTTATAGATTTAGCAATATAGAGCAGAGTCGGCCCTTCGAACCTTGCTGCCCCAACAACCCCCGACAAACCCGATTAACCCTAATCTAATCTCGGGACAATTTACAATGACCAATTAACCTATCTGGAACGTCTTTGGATTGTGGGAGCCGGAGGAAACCCACACATTCAATGGCGAGAATGTAGAGAGAAACCTTACAGAATGGCGCTGGAATTGAACTCTGAACTCCGGAATGCACCGAGCTGTAATAACATCACGCTAACTGCTGCGCTACCATGGCACCGAGGAGATAGGCACACTTGGGGAGCAAATTCTAAGCACAATGACAGGGGAAATGGCAAAATGAATGAAATTATGAGGGACACAGATAAGATCAGTGGCAGGAAATGTTTCAGAAAATATGTATAACTGCAGTCCATGGCTTTACGGTAAGAGTAAGAGGTTCAGGGGGCATATGAAGAAGAATTATTTTCAACCAGAGAATAATTTGCCATCACTTTGCAATTTTGATTTGCAGGGGCAGCGATGGGACTTAGGACGTCTGTCACGATGTTGGAGAAGTTTCTAGATAAGTGTTAGAATGGCCAAGGCATGAAGGCTATGGATCAAGTTCTGGGAGACAGGATTAGTAGAAAAAGGTCAGCATGGAGATAATGTCCAGGCAGCCTGTTTCTGTGTTGTATAACTATAATTGATCAAACTACCCACAGCTTTTAGAGAGTTAGAGGTTAGTAGGTTAAATGGTCACATGGGTGACACAGGCTTGTTGGGCCAGAGGAGTCTGTTACTGTGCTACATCTTTAAATTTAAATAAATAAATTAATGTCTGGGGATCCTCTACAGTTCTTTTGTGCAGCTGAAGGCATTTCCTCGTGACTGACTGATCTGCTATGATCACTTGAAAAACTAAGATAGCTGATTGATCTTTCATCTTAAGCTTCCTGGCACTTAGTTGAAGTGAATTATTCTATTCTCTCAACTATGGTGAAATGGGTAGTGAGCCACACCGGCTGTGGTGTGACCTCTGTAGAGTATTTCTGTTTCTAGTAAGAGAACTAAACCAAGCCTGGAGCCATAAAGTCAAACACCGTGAAACTCAACTCCTAACTGCTACACTACCCCACAGTCACAACGCCAATCCACTCCCGTCCACCAGAGTAAACTTTCACCTTTCCGCTTATCAGTTACCTACCTGCCTCTGCCTTAAAGAATCTGCTTCGGTCATCCTTTGAGTAATTGCGCACACTTCTTCGCTGAGTTAAATGAATGATTCCTTGTTTTTAAACTGTGACCCCTCCTTCCCAGTGACCAATTCACTTCTAGCAGGCCAGTGTAAACCACTAAGGAACACATGAACTTGGAGCAGGATCTGCCACTTAGTTTCCTGAGCCATCTCCAGTCTTAAGTAAGAACCGGTCTGATTTGATTGTAATCTCAGCTCTGCATTCCCACCTGACCCTCAGTAACCTTTTTTACCTCTAGCTCATCTCCTCTACCTCAGCCTAAAATCAAAACAAAGTGAATTTTACTTATTTTTACCTTGCACAACAGCTTTCTCCAAATCAAATTTGCAAGTTCTCCTCACAGAAGTGTGCAGATTCAGATTCTGGGACCCTAAAGTTTCAGTACATCCCAGGGGGCGAGTTAGATAAATGGAAGACAAAGACACTGCAAACCCTGGAAGCTGGAATACAAAAACCAGTGAATACTGGAAGAGCTCAATAGGTCAAGCAGCATCTCTGGAGGAAAAAGGAATGTGTTAAACGCAAAGAGAGGGACTCAATGGCTTGGTACTCCTTTGGAGTCCTTACAAAGGGTGAGTAAGAGGAGGTGTCTGAGAGTGGCCATTCTGGCCTCAGCAAGGTAGAGGTCAGTCCAGCAGACTACAACAATACTCTTTTTGCTGTGGGGTTGTTGAGTTTGGGATCGGTGTGGAGAGAGTGGAGGGCAGTGCAATCAAAGGGGGTTAGGTTACAATAGGCAAGAGAAAGGGTGGCTGAGATGGTTGATGTCTTCTTGACTATGTTGACATTGGGTCACCTGTCTACATTAGCACTGTTGCAGAATGTTATATAGTTGTATAACACCATTATAGCAGTTCATCCACAGTGTCAGGCATGTCTTCTTGGGTATCACACTTCTTTCTGTATTTGTCACCCAGGCCTGATGAATCATTGTAAGGCTGATGGGTGAGTGATTATCACTGGCATCAGGTTATCAGTTGCTTGGGCCATCTGGTACACGGAGTTTGACCAGTCAGTAGGGTAGCTTCAGGGGCTGGGGAAAGGGGTGCCGATCTGGAATGGGAGACGGAGTTCAACGCAGGGGTGGGGGTCAGAATTTTGTTGATCAGAGGGTCAGTGTAGTGGAGATGGGTAAGATAGAAGTGAGTGGGGGTGGGAGGAAAGCTGGAACAGGAAGCCTGGAGGTAAGAAAGTAAGTGAGGGATTTATCTTAGCCCAGCGTGACACAGTGGAAATCGGCTCTTTGCAGAAGTGTCCAACAGTGTTTGATCGCAGAGCAGTGGGCCTGATGTTCCCTTCGGTGCTTTTAATGAAGCAAATACATGAAAGAGTCTAACTGGTGAACTCCTAGTGTGTCCGAAATAGCGCAGAAACGTTCATACTCACATTTCACTCTGTAACCAGAACCTCTTCAACAATCTCCTCCAACTGCCTCTTGAGTCCCTCAGTCCAAGGGGGAAATAACAGATCACAAATAAATGTCAGCCTTGCCAATCGCGCCCACATCGCAAAGATGAATATTTCAAAATGCTAATTTACACTTACTCAGTATCCAGTTTGTTTATTTGTTTATGATTTTGTTGGTTGCTTCATTCAGCTTTGATTTGTCGATCCATCCATTGTTGTAAAATTTTATTAGCTCACTGCTCCAATAACTTGGTAATTCATTGCTCTGCCAGTTGGTGTGGGGATTAATGAATTCACTGTTGCCCACTCAGTATTTAATTCGCTGTTGCCCACTGGCATGTTAATCATTTGGTTTCCTGGTACCTGTGCTCTACCGTGTTACTTATAATTTGATACTTGTCATTCCATTGTACTTTATTCATTCAGTGAATGTATTAGGCTCTCATGATTATTGTTTTAATATTGCTGCTTTCTAGGGCTCAGTTTTCCATCATGTACTTGCCTGGCCCAGCTATAGATCATCCAGTGATCTTCTATTCAGGGCTAATTAATGTAACAATCTGATACCCTTTGTCTGCATCTGTGATGGAGGAGCCGATTGCATTTGCCTTTTGTCATTTAAACTACTGAAAATCTTTAAAATAATCTTGGGCACAGAATAATTGAACGTACTCCTGCATCTAGAGTCTGGATAATCTCATGACACTTATGGAGACATAAACACAGTGTAGGCACCCATTTATTTGTATGCGTCCGTTTATTCCCATAAGCTTCCCATAGATCCTACAACATTCCCACACACTGGGGACAAGTTGTAGTTACTGATTAACATGCTATTCTGCAAGTCTTTGACATATAGGACGAGGGGACCACATGATAACTATGTAGATGACATCCAAGGTCAGAGTTTAATACAAGTCCCTGCAGTGTTAAGCTCTGACCTTTGATGTCATCTACATAGAGTTATGTGTTGTAACAGCTGTTTTGAAAGTTTGCTATTGGTATAATTGACTCATGTACCAACATACAGTGAAAAGCTTGACTTGCATACTGTTCATACAGATCAAATTATTACACAGTGCATTGAGCAACAATAAGGTAAACAATAACAATGCAAAATATAGTGTAAAAGCTACTGAAAAAGTGCAGTTCAGGTAGTCAATAAAGTCCAAGATCATACTGAGTTAGATTGTGAGGCCAAGAGTCCGTCTTATCGTACAAGAGTGCCACTCAAGAATCTGATAAGTGGGGTGATATTTTAGACAACCTGTGGCAACAGCTGAAGAGAAAGCGGGGAATTGGGGCCAAATGCATGTCCTCTTCCCTTCCACAAAACAGGGCACATATCTGCCTTTCGCAAGGTGTGGTTTTACCGGGAGGCTCTCCCTGTGCAGCACGACCATTGCCAGCCGTTCTGCTCCCTGTGGTCAGTAGTTGGACTGGCACCCAACAATCTAGCCCAGGTCCTTCCTGCAGACAACAGCTTATGTCTGCAGTTTCAGTCAGTCAGTGGATTAGAGTAGCTGAAAACAAAACTGTGACACCACAGCCTGACCATATGCCTGGTTGCACACAATGCAGGTTCCTGGAAGTGAACTTACCTAATGTTTGGTCTTTCCTTACTTCAACATGTGACCACTGTGTGAATGCCAGTATTGTGTCAAGCAGACTTTTCTGAGTTCCAGACCTGTCTTCATGCTTTTGTATGGTGTCAGTCTCCATCCTCTCCGTTGTATGTTGAATACTCCAATAATATTTGAATAATATTTTAAATATATTGTTTGATTACACAGTCTTTGTTGTTTACATAATTCATTACAAATTATATGTAGAAGTATGTGAATGGCACATGTCATTATGCCATCACGTCTTAAGTGCGTGCCTCACTGAAGGTGAACTAAGGACACGTTATCCCTGGCTCCATGTTTTTCTTTCAATTAGTTTTAATGTTTCCGGGTTACAAAACATAACAGTGCCAGCGAGTAAGGTTTAAAAGGAACCCAAGATGACTACCTACTTATTGAAGCGCAGCGAGATGTTTGATTTTAAAAATGCATAGCATGTTTTCTTCGCAAGTGGAGGAAAAATGATTGAGTTAAAAAAATAGTGCAGCACGTGGTTTCTTTGGAAGAGTGAGACAGTCGAGTTAAAAAAGGCAGAAAATGGACGAAATTCACAGGTTCATAAACAATGAGTGCCAGGAGATAACAATCATAAATTTTAAAAAAAAGAGCAGAAATAACTGGAAACATCAGAAAGATAAGGGTGTTTGATTGCACAAAAGATAAATGGATATTGTATATGGAACAAATGAGTGGTATTTTAAAGCAAATGGAATAGCTAATAAGAAACAAGTGAGGGTTTTGCTGAGTGTTATGTGTGGAAGTGCATTTTGTTTGCTTAGAACTTTGATTGCCTCACCCAAACCAGCTGAAATGAGCTTTGCTGTATTGTGAAAGTAATGTAAAAACAAATAGAACCAAAACCATTGCTGATTGCATAGTGCTTTAGGTTTCTTTTGTGAAATCAAAAGGCAGGGGAGGCCATTTCAGCAGACATGCATTTTTTTTGCTGGTGGGTGGGGGGTGGAATCGTAGCTCACTGCCACTTACGTGTGGGGGGGAACTGGGGGGGGGACTTTGGGGTTCTCATGTTTAACTGTCGTTCATTCCTTGGGGCACTTCTCTGTTTTCACGGATGTTTGCAGAGAAAAAGCATTCAGGATGTATATTGCATACATTTCTCTGACATTAAATGAGACCTTTGAACCTTTGGCTGAATTGAAGAAATTGTCTGAGCATTGTCAGTTCAGTGATGGGCTTCATGATGCACTGAAAGATTGTTTAGTTTGTGGAATCTTACAAGAAAGTATTCAAAATCAGCTCCTAACTGAAGCACAACTCACATTTGAAGAGCAGTTGAAATCATTGTATCAATGGAAACAGCAGACAGTGACACAACTGAGTTGCAGTCAGGAGTGAAAGTGATTGTGAACAAAACTGCAAAGTCAAAACAGAAACTGGTCTGGCTGAACAACTTGTATTACCGTTGTGGCAGAGGCTCATTTCCACCAGAACAGTGCAGGTTTAAACGCAAAACTGGCAGAAAATGCAACGAGGTGGGATATATACAAAAAGCATGTTGGACGGACAAACATAAAGGGACTGTGCAAGGAAGTGAAAAAGATTAGAAAGTCAAGTTGCAGTTTCAAAAAGAGCACGGATCTGCCCTCCCCCATCTGGAGTTTATTGCTAAACAGGGAGCAGTGTAGTGTGTTTAATATTTCAGTATTGCTTGATTATGTTTACATAACTCATCACGGGTTATATGTAAAAGTACGTGAATGGCACACGTCATTACACCACCATGTCATAGGTGTGCACCTCACTAAAAGTAAAAACAAACTGAAGACATATTATCCCCAGATTTGTGTTTTTCTTTTAATTAGTTTCATGTATTGTGCTTTCAAAACATAACACAGTCAATCTGCACCCACAGCAGGTTCTGCCTGCTTGAAAAACAAGGACTAAGCATTAGACTTTTGGCCAAGATCTCGCCTCAATAGTTAACCCTTTGAACACTAGATGACAGTCAAAGTCAATCGACTCACTGTAGGAATCCATTGGTGTACTCGACACAAGCATCTTCAGCATCAGTGAGCTCTGCTGATTTTTCTTTTGCTGATGAAGGTTCTGTTCTTCAAATATGGATATTGTTTCTCCTCACGTGCAACAAAACTTGGATAACAGTGAGGCTTTCTCTGACAAGTGGCAAATTGCACTTGGGCTGCACAAATGCCAAATAATAAACCCTTTCAACAAGAGTGAAATGAGCTAATTCTCCAGCCTTTTTTGAATTCTGCACTATTAACATTCTGCAAGTGACCTTTGAGCAGAAACAGGAGGTAACCCTAGTCACAGTGATCAGTCACGAGTTATAGAAATTTGTTCAATGACACATAATTCTAAGGTGATTGGAGGAAAGTATAGGGGTGGGTGTATGTTGGAGGTATGTTCTTTACAGAGAGAGAGATGGGTGCATGGAATGCCTTGCCGGGGTGAGGTACAGGCAGATACATTAGGGGCATTTAAGAAACTCTTAGAAAAATCAAGGGCTATGAAGGGGGAAATAGTAGGATTGATCTTAGAGTAAGTTAGTAAGTTAAACTGTTTGCACAATATCATGGGCCGAACAGCCTGTACTATGCTGCAATATTCTATTGACTATGTTATACAATATCTACAACACATGGCACCACAGTGGCATCCTTATTAAGATGAGTTGCTGCAAATTTTAAAAGAGTGCTCCAGAAAATATTACATTTCTAATAAAAACACTTCTTTTTTTCAGATTTATGTTGAAGAGAACAAAACCTGATTATAACTTAACACACTCTTCAACACGACTCACAGAGGAGGTGTTAGCTGATGATAGGGACGATTATGACTTCCTCATGCAGACAACAACAGTAAGTGTCTATAACGGAATCAAAAGATTAACCGTTAAGTAAATACTTGATGTATTTTGTTTGTTGGGATGTTTTTAAACCTGTTTTCATGCACTTGAGTAAGTAGGATGAAAAAATCTGGGTTCCTTTCATTTATTGACATTGATCTGGTATTAATAGTTTAACACTACTTGATGTGAAATAATAGTTAATAATAAACAACTGAATCATATATCATTTACTCATTTTTCATTTCTCTGTTAAGTAGGTGTTTATGTAGAGAAAAATGACTTGTGTTTCTTTCACTTAAAATAAATCAAATTAAAATGGTAATTTTGTGTGGAACATTGTCCTGTTTATAAGTGATTGCATGGATAAATCATTGCTGACATCGATACTTTTCATCGCATTTCCCTTGCATGTTATTTTTGTTACCGCAATACTTCTAAACTTTTACAATTATAATTCTGCCCATAATCTCTATTTTCCTTATTTATTTTGTAACTTAGAGAACAGGAGCAGTTGTTTTTTTTTATGGTGAAGGTGACCTTGATTTTAATGATGTGAAACCCTGTAAGTTGTGGAAATTTTGAAGAAAAGATATGCTAGACGTAATCAACAGAACAAACAGCATCTGTGGGGAGAGGAACTGGGACCAATCTTGTGCATCAATGCTGGTGATAACATTGAAATTTATCTGGGTGAACTCACTTGATACTAACAAGGATCTAAATTGGTCGGGGCTTCTGTCCAGCTCTTGGTGACTGTGTCTGTGTGGAGGGCTGTGGTCCAGGTGTATGTCAATGGGACAAAGTAGAATAACAGTTTGGCATGGACTAGATAGTCTGAAGGGCCTATATGGGGATTATGCTGGAAAAAGGCATTAAGGAAGAACATTAGCCATAATCTGAGGAAGTGCAAAGCAGGCTCAAGGGCCAAATTATCCCCTTTTTTCTTATCATATTAAGTTCTTTGAGTAGAACTTGGTTTTTAAAAAGGTATTTCTTCTGTGTCTGAAGAAAGTCTTTTCAGGCCAGAATATCTGTTGAGTGAACTACATGATGAGCCAATGTTCTAAATCTTTGGTGCGTTGACCCTGCTAACTCACTTACATCTAGAGCAATGGTCCCCAACCTTTTTTTGCCATGGACGCCTACCATTAACCGAGGGGTCCATGGACCCCAGATTGGGAACCCTTGGTCTAGAGAACAGGACATTCTCCTTGAAGGAAGTGACAAGAGTCGTGCTTTGGCATCAAATTCTGTGCTGATAAACGTTTTCTGTATTTTCAGTATTATTATTCTGTGAGAATATTTCCTGGTCAGGAACCAACCAATGTTTGGGTTGGTTGGATTACATCAGATTTTCATCAGTACGACACTGCCTATGAGCTGGAGAAAGTTCGTACCGTGACTGTCACTCTGGGAGATGAGAAAGGGAAAGTTCATGAAAGGTAAGAGATGGATATTGTTAAGAAAATATTGTTGCACTCATAATTCAACTGCAGTTGAATCTCCAAGGACAATTGGCCAAAATAGGAAAGTGATAACTAATGAAAGACTGTCACCAAATAGGGGAGATCTTTCAATTAGAATCTCCATCGACAATTGTCCTTGTCTTTAAAGGGGGTTGGAAAGTCTATCAGGACTAATGGCAAATAGTCAATTGTACAACAAAAGACATCAATTTACCTGGAGAACTTTAAATATCAAAAGAAACAGGTCTAATGAAAAAAGGTTCAGCAACTTCTTTGAATAAAAGCTGAAACACTTTGGCAGACAAGTGCAATAAATGAAGAGTAATTACCTGAATCCAGTCAGTGTCACTTACAACACTGCGGTCACCAGGGTTGATTGACAGTGGAATTACCTGGTGCCCCTGTTCTGATGTAAAATAGTGTAGTTATTATCTTCAGTCTTCTTATTGATATGAGGAGGAGCAATCCACTCATTCAGGGGAGAGCCCTCCCTATTATCGGGAATTCTGCTAGAAACTTAGGTCATCACTTGAAAAAGAGACAGTGACTCTGGGCATGAATGCAATTTCAATTCCTTTTAGTAACACTTTTTTTAATGGCAGAAAGATCAGGACTGTCACTAGATAGGATAAAAGGTGGGCTGTCAGAGGTAATGGTGCCAGCAGCCTTGTGAATGGAGCTGTGTCATCTGCCAAATTCAAATAACTGCGTGTTTTGTGTTTTTTTCCAATAAAGGAGATGAGGGTCTGAAAATCAATTGGATGATGGGGCATACACATTCAGTTTGTGATTGGCAGCAACTGGCATTATATAGACTTTTAACATCATGTATAACCATATAACCATATAACAATTACAGCACAGAAACAGGCCATCTTGTCCCTTCTAGTCCGTGCCGAATGCTTACTCTCACCTAGTCCCACTGACCCGCACTCAGCCCATAACCCTCCATTCCTTTCCTGTCCATATACCTATCCAATTTTACTTTAAATGACAATACCGAACCTGCCTCTACCACTTCCACTGGAAGCTCGTTCCACACAGCTACCACTCTCTGAGTAAAGAAATTCCCCCTCGTGTTACCCTTAAACTTTTGCCCCTAACTCTCAACTCATGTCCTCTTGTTTGAATCTCCCCAACTCTCAGTGGAAAAAGCCTATCCATGTCAACTCCATCTATCCCCCTCATAATTTTAAATACCTCTATCAAGTCCCCCCTCAACCTTCTATGCTCCAAAGAATAAAGACCTAACTTGTTCAACCTTTCCCTGTAACTTAGGTGCTGAAACCCAGGTAACATTCTAGTAAATCTTCTCTGTACTCTCTCTATTTTGTTGACATCTTTCCTTTAATTCGGTGACCAGAACTGTACACAATACTCCAAATTCAGTCTTACCAAAGCCTTGTACAATTTTAACATTACATCCCAACTCCTATACTCAATGCTCTGATTTATAAAGGCCAGCATACCAAAAGCTTTCTTCACCACCCTATCCACATGAGATTCCACCTTCAGGGAACTATGCACCATTATTCCTAGATCACTCTGTTCTACTGCATTCCTCAATGCCCTACCATTTACCATGTATGTCCTATTTGGATTATTCCTACTAAAATGTAGCACAGGAATTTTGACAGGAACAGGAAGTAGTTTGTTATTACTGAGATGTTAGGTTAGCTGTATGGAAGAAGATATCCTCGAATCATGTTACAGCCCAGAGGAAAGACATTTGTTGCTGATTTTTCCTTCTGTTACGTATTCAGGCAACAATAAATATATATGAGTTAGGCAAGGGTTTTTATAACAAATAACACATTTATTAAACACTGAAAACAAACCCCCCAAAAGTAAACAAACACTAGCGTAACCGGAAAACAGCTGCTGTGCGGCAGATTCACAGTTCTTAATAGCGTTGCAGTTCAAACAGTTCTTAAAGCGGTATTGAAAAAAAAAGTTCTTTAAAGCGGTATGCCGAAAGTTCAAAAGCTCACAGTCCATTTAAAAGGAGAGACTTTTTAAGGCGATTTAAATTCTCTTCCACGTCGTTGTCCTTCGATCCCCGGCGTCGAACTTTCCCACGAAGAATTTTATGAAACGTAATGGTTTAATGGCACTAACCTCTTCTTCCACACTCTGTCCTCAATCTCCCGCTATCCCAGCGGAGATTAACATGAGAACAGTCAACGAAATCCTTCTGAATGAGGATCAAATAAGGTCGAAACCAATCCACCGTCGAAAATCGATTCTCCTCGATTTTTATCTTCCAAATTCTTATCTTCACTCTCCACCAGCAAAGAAACTACTGGCAATGACCTTTTAAACTTTAGGCATTATATAAAACTTCATTTTTCAACTAAACTGCGTCATCACATTAAATCACGCAGTGACATGAAGTCAGCTTGGCAAATCCCAGCCACGAACTGCCCCACCTGACAGGGTGGGTCTTCCTTTTATAACCTGTAAAAAAAGCCTGTCACATGACCTCTACTGGCGGGAAAATAACATCACCCCACCATCACAAGACCATTACCTCAAGTCCAGTATAACTTCAACCCCAGTCACGTGACAAGGGTACCACTGTCACGTGTCATGAGTACGTAACACTTAACATACACTTATGCAGCTCCCTCTTGAAGGACGCAGTGTATCCTGCCTCCACCACATCTGCTGACGCTGATGTGGTTGGGTCATTAACTGCTAAGCCCACTGGGGCACTGTAGATGGTTTTGGCTCCCAGGGAAGAGAAACAAAAATCCAACATTTCCATTCCTGTTAGATACAAATTGCACACCAGAAAGTGGATGGATAATCGATCAAATGGTAGGGGGGTGAGTGCTGATGACCAAACTGGCTGAGCTTACAGCCTTTTGAAGCATTTTCTGAGCCTCTATACTAGACGGTGATGCAGCTACTCAGAACGCTGTCAGTTTTACATCTGTAGAAATTTGGTAGAGTCTTCGGTGACATATCAAAACTCCTCAAACTCCTAATGAAGCATAGTTGCTGGCACACCTCCTGCATAATTGTATCAATGTGTTGAGCCCTGGATAGATCTTCAGAGATGCTGACACCAGTAACGTGATGCAGCTCACCCTTTCCTTTGCTGACCCCTCGATGAGAATTGCTGTGTTCCCATGATTTCCCCTTCCTGAAGTCTGGAATCAGTCTCTTGGTTTTACTAATGCTGAGAGGCAGTTCACAATGTGCTTAGTGCTTTACAAAACTGCACAGGACTAGAGGCAAAGAATGAGAGAAGAAATGACCCAATGAGAACGACTTTGCAGAGAGACAGAGACAGAGAGATGGTTCACTGCAGACGGGCTGCACCTACAGCTGGAGGTGTTTCATTCCAGGCATCATTAAATCTGCCCACACACATTACAGTGCAGCACTGACAGATTTTTCTCTGTAAATGCTTTTCCATTGCAGCATTAAGCGAAGTAACTGCTACATGGTGTGGGCAGGAGAATGCACAAGCCCTGGGCAAGGACGCAATAACAATGGGCTCGAAATAGGCTGCCTGGTGGATACTGCTAGTGGCTTACTGACATTCACAGCCAATGGCAAGGAATTAAATACCTATTATCAGGTATGTTGTAGGATCAAATGTAATGAGGAAGGAGCCTTTCCTTTTCTTGGAGTATGAAAACATAAGTAAACTGACTCTTTGCGCCTGTTCTGCATTAAATCAGATGGTTCATCTGTACCTCAGTTTCATTTACCCATTCATATCACTTGGATTTAATTTTAGTTTGGGTTGGAATGGGGTAAGTGGGGTTTAACTGAAAGCTGTGAAGCGCACAACATGAAGTGGAAGTCACCAGAGCAACCAAGAATCTTAAACACAAGAGATTCTGCAGGTGCTTGGAATCCAGAGCTGGATGAACCCAACAGGTCAGGCAGCATTCATGGAAGGAAGCGGACCCATGACGTTTCGGGCCAAGACCCTTCATCAGGACTGGAAAAGAAGGGGGAAGTCCTCGTTAGTCCTGATGATGGATCTCGGCCCGAAACATCGACATTGCTTCTCCGAATAGATGCTGCCTGGCCTGCTATGTTCCACCAGCATTTTGTGTGTGTTGCTTGAATTTCCAGCATCTGCAGATTTCCTAGTGTTTGCAGATGGTTGATGAAATCAGGTGAGGGGAAGGTGAGTGAGTGTGGGGAGGGGAATAAAGTAAGAAGCTGGGAGATGATAGGTGGAAGAGGTGAAGGGCTGAGGAAGAAAAGATCTGATAGGAGAGGACAGTCAACCATTGGAGAAAGGGAAGGACAAGGGGCACTACAGGGAGAAGATGGGTAGATGAAGGGAACAGAAGGGGCAAAAGGGGAGCCAGAATGTGGAATGGAAAAAAGTGAAGGGGGAGGGGTGAGAAATTACTAAAGTTAGAGAAATTGATGCCCATTCCATCAGGCTGGTAGCTACGCAAATGGAATATGAGGTATTACTTCATCTGCTGCAAAAGATGAGATTTCCTAGTGGCCACCCATTTCAATTCAATTTCTCATTCTCGTTCCATTGTGTCTGTCCATGACTTTCTCTACTGTCACAATGTGGTCACTCGTTTACCCACCCCCCACCAACCTTCTGTTGATATCCATTTTCCAAATTCTATACTTAAAGTTATGAAAATATCACCTGTGTTTTGCATAGTCTTTTGGAAGAGTCAGCTTGAAACCCTTTGAAAGTATCCTTCCTAATGTAGTTATTCACAGGCACAGGAGATTCTGCAGATGCTGGAAATATTGAGCAACACACACAAAATGCTACAAAATACTGAAGGAGCTCAGCAGGTCAGGAAGCATCAATGGAGGGAAATAAAACAGTTGTACTTCAGCTTGAGATGTTTATTTCCCTCCAAGTGTGACCTGCTGTGTTCCTCTAGCATTCTATGTGAGTGGACATTTACATGAACCTTTGTAACAAAACACAGACAATAATAAAAGCTTCCTTGTAATGATGTGTAACTGAACTTGTTGAGATGTGACAGAGTAATGCCATTTGTAAGACTTCACCCAGGGGTCCACATACCCCTCAGTTACTGGGAGGGGTCTATGGCATAAAAAAGGTTGGGAACTCCTGCCTTATCATCATAAATAGCCCAGGAAGTCCAATGAACCTGTGGGATTCAGTGTGCTAGGCACCAGAGAAGACAAACCCACTGTGCTGCTTTCGAGCCTGACATATAATCCATCATATATGAAGCTGCTATAGGGTTACCCCTCCACCATCCATCATCTTAACAAAGTTACAAATGATTAACTTGCAAAGCAACTTGCTGGTTGCATGAGGTGCTCAACAAATGAGATTTAAGATCTCTTCCAAAAATAAACTGAAAGATTTTTTCCTGATTAATAGAACTTGATATACAAGTTAATAGTAAAACAAATTTCACACTTATTTGAAACATGAGTAGGCACAGCAGGGTTGTATTCATCATCTTAGTCCATTATCCTGAGCTTTTTGCTTGCTTATATCTCTTTTCAGTGCCACTTGTTTGCTCAATTCAATTGATATTTTGAGCAATATATTACTACACACTGTAAAGGTATCTTGCTTGTATGTTTGCACCTAATGTGGCTCATTGGCCAGTGATGTATTGCAGCACTGAACCGCGAAGCCCTGGTTCACACTCTCCTTGAGTGAGACTCCTTCCTCGAAGTATACTTACTTACCGCCTGTTATGCCGCTGGTGTTTAGGGCAATAATGAAGGTCCTCCATCTTTGCAGGTGTTCAGGGCTTCCTCTCGGTTTTCACTACTGTCAGTCACGCAGACTCAGAAATACTGTCGCACTCAGAATGGAAAGATTCTTCATTGCTGTTTCCATAATGATTTCATTTTAGCAGTCAAGGTTGCTAACCCTAAGCTGAACCCCCGAACACTTTGACCTGTCCTCTACCCTTTGACCTGTTTGACATGGGTGACCCTACCAAGACCGAAAGCGTAAAGCCCTGACTCTAGTCAACATAGCTCCTTGGGTCATTGAAACACCCAAGCCTCCAAACCACAACAAGATTGTGGTTCTTTTGGAGGTTCCTAGAAGTATGAAATCAATGAATTTCCCTTTAAAATTCCTTTCCTGTATTCTATTCTCTCTTGAATTATATGATATAATGCCATTTAAATACTTTGAAGACCGATATGATACTTTGTGTAATTAAATCCTTCATATTCAGAGCTACCTGACCTTCTGATTTCCGCCAATATTTTGTGTGTGTTACTCTGGATTTCCAGCATCTGCAGAAACTCTTCTGTTAATGGCAGGGCTAAGATAGTTTCAAGGACATATAACAAGCTATCATGTGCTTAGACTAGAGGCAGAATTGGGTTCCAGATTGCCTGGGTTTTAATTCAGATAGGTACATCTTAAAATAATTTTAATGAGTTGAAGTCTGTGTGTTCATCTTACCCTTTTATCAAGTTTTAAAGTATAAGCTTTCTGTATGATTGCATTGAGAAAGTGCTGTTTTACAAGGAGGAATATCACAGTAGGCATTTGCATTGTACAAGGGCTCTTGACTGAAAACGTGTCTGTGGCAGGATGGTTGAAATTTATATTTGCATTTACAAAAAAAAACCTTGTTTAAATGGCTGCAGCTAGCCCTGAACAGTGGAAAGCCATTTCATATATCTTTCGAAGGATAGTGTGGGCTGTTTTAAACAGCCACGCTCTCACTTCATAGACAACTACTTTACCCATTATAAAAGTGAACAGCACACTAGATTGAAACTTGAGTGGGAAGAGTAGAGTTATTCATGATCTGGTTCCATTATCGTGGGCTTTTTGTTAATTTATATCTCTAAGTAGGTTGCTCTTCAGCAAAAAAATATTCAAAGTGGTTATTAGAGTGCATTACATTAATTTGCCTAACACCATGATTGCTTCCAGAGTCGATGTGACAGAGATACACTCAGTACCTATTGTACCTAATAAAGTGGTCACTGAATGTATATTCATGGTCTTCTGCTGCTGTCACTGATCCAATTCAAGGTTCGACATGTTGTGCGTTCAGAGATGCTCTTCTGCACACCACTGCTATCTGGGTTACTGTCGCCTTCCTGTCATCTTGAACCAGTCTGGCCACTCTGCTCTGACCTCTCTCATGAACAAGGCATTTTAGCCCACAGAACTGCCACTCGCTGGTTGCTTTTCTTTTTTTTTGCACCATTCTCCGTCAACCCCGCAGACTGCTGTGAATGAAAATCCCGGGAGATCAGCAGTTTCTGAGATACTCAAACCACTCCGTTTGGCATCAACAATCATTCCACAGTCAAAGTCACTTAGATCACATTTCGTCCCCATTCTGAGGTTTGGTCTGAATGGCAACTGAACCTCTTGACCATGTCTGCATGCGCTTATGCATTGAGATGCTGCCACATGATTGTTTATGTATTTGCATTAACAAACAGGTGGAACTAATACAGTGGCCACTGACTGTATTCGTAGTGCTTGTATTCAGTCAGTTGGTTGGATCTCCTGTTTCCAAACAGTGAGGCTATTGCATGTGGCTTTCCCACACATGCACCAATTTATGCGTGGTGCTCACAATACGTGCTGTATGATGACAATACTGATCCAGTGCTCCTTATTATCTCAAATAAAATACCGAGATGTAGTTATCTTCAACCACTTGTATCATCAGTCACCTTTGATCATTTTCAATGCAACCAAAATGAACTGACAGAAATATGGCTGCATTATTTAAACATTGCTCAGAACCTTACTGAAACTTTCCTGGCAGTGATGCTACTGTCTTCTGTCTTTAGGTGGAAGCAAGCACAAAACTATTTGCAGCAGTATTTGCACAAGCCACCAGTCCTAATGTTTTCCAGTTTGAACTGGGAAGGGTTAAGGTAAGTTATACGCATGTGCTTCCAATGAGACCTGCTTGAAGGCTTTGAGGGAGGCCTGCAAAACTGAGAGTGTAGAGTGAGTAAGTTTATCCTGCTACCCATGTGAATGAGTTCCATTTATTTAACATTATGATTAATCGACATGTTGGATCGTATTAATGTAACAATGCAAATTTATATGAGAGCCCCCTGTACTCAATCCTCAAATTAGAACAGCGCAGCAAAGGAACAAAAGCTTTGGCCCACAATGTCTATGCTGAAGATATGTTTTCATCTACAGAATTTACTTTGTAAGTAATAGGAATGACCTGAATGGGGACTGCATGAAAATAAAGATTGTATTTTGTATGGATTGAAATTCCTTTCAGTGGGAATTCAAAGCAATGGTTTCTTTTATATAATAAAAATGTGCTCCAGCTTTTCTATAATACCTCTGATGGTAATTTTGTTGTAGCTTTCCAGAGAGCTCTGTCAGGCACAACTCCCTTCTCCATTGTTCCTTGTTAAGCTTTTGCTGCATTTTAGACTTCCCAAAAGTTTCACACTCGTCCTGAAACCAGAATCACCAATTAATTTTTACCTGTTTTCTTTAATCTCCTGGCCACTGCTTTGTTTGTTTATTTAAAAATCAGCATTTAATCTCTAAGGATAAAGGTGATTTCTTGATATACTTTTTCATGGGTTATTGAAACAATGCACTGTAAAGCTGCCGGTAGATTTTGAATCTGGAGTTGGTATAATCTTCCTAGACATGCACGTTCTCAGTTTATTGGCCTTTATTAGTTCTGCTGTGTTTGTTATAGATCTGACAGCAATGGTATTTAGCAGGCCAGGCAGCATCTAAGGAAAAGAGCATAGTCGATGTTTTGAGTTGAGACCCTTCAGCAGGGCCTGCTGGCCTGTTGAAGGGTCTCGGCCCAAAAAGTTGACTATACTCTTTTCCATAGATGCTGCCTGGCCTGCTGAGTTCCTCCAGCTTTTTGTGTGTGTTGCTTGGATTTCCAGCATCTTCAGATTTTCTCTTGTTAGCAATGGTATTTTGTTGAGTTTATCACCATCTAGTGGGCAGGTGTGGCTTAGCATGTTATGACAATTTTGACTGGTTTAGATTATCAGTTAAATGCGTTTGCTTTTCCAAGCCGGGCATCACAAGCAATAAACAGAAAATAATCGGGATAAAAGGGTCTTTCTTTGACTGAAGTCTCTATGTTCTATGCAATAAGTGAAATGCTTTGGTTCATCATCCTGCTTTAAGCTGCACTGTTTCTAAGTTTGAGAGGGGGACTGTTGGCTTGAAGTTCACCGCAGAGATTTTGGTGATATGTTGTAAGTGTTTGTGGAGCTGGATAGGACAGGCCCATGCCACCCTTTATGAGCCCACTGTGACAGACACTGGCATCCTGTCCTGTTTCCTCCTCTCTACTTTGCGGAACGTTCTGGGGAAGAAAGCATGGTTGCAAGACTGCTGCCATTCAGTCCCAGAGAGGCTCCAGACAGACATTTTTGTCTTATATTTCCTTGAGTACCACTTTGAAATAAAATCCATTGGTGAATTGAAATTCCATGAATGGAATTAATGCAGAAAAGAATGCGATGATTAAGAATGCCCAGGAGGTCACTCAGCAGATCATGAGCTTCTGTGGTAGAGAGAAAAATAATTTCACTTTCAGATCTTTCACTCTGTATCGCCTGACCGGCTGAATGTAATTTAGCTTTGTGGTACTTTGGTTGTTATGATTTGTCAGGTGTCATCTGAACTGTATGGAATCTTTGGAAACTTGCTATTATAAAGGATTGGTTGCTTGGATGATGTTTGGGATAATCAGGCTCCACTGCAACCTGAATCTGTTTATTTCTAGAACGTAATGCCACTGTCGGCCGGGTTGTTCAAGAGCGAGTGCCGGAATCCGATACCGCAGTGCCCTCCCCGACTTCACGTCCAGTACCTGACCCCAGTGCTGTGGAGCAGAGTGCCTAATGAATTCCTGAAGGTGGACGTCAGTCGCGTTAGTGACCGCCATGGCTGGCAGGTGCAATGTACGGAACCCTTAAGATTCATGTCCTTACATATTCCCGAAGAGAACAGGTGAGCATCAGCACTCTGTGATAAAGTGTGTGCTCTAATCGCAATCAGTCACAACAGTACACATCTACCATAAACATCTTGATTCCCACACGCTGAACATAATCCATTTAACGATCCATTTGTGTTTTGACGCATACAGCTGGGAAACTGTCCTGAGCTTCTGTGTGGGAATTATGAAAGCTGTGAGTGTAACAAGTTGTGGACTAAACTGGTCTATGTTTTAATATTTTACCGAGGCCATGTTACAATTGACAAAGGGTTAGGGCAAAAGCTGGTAAAAGCAGGTGGTAAAGGAATATGTGACAAGATTTGAACAATGGATAGGAATAATAGTTTTTCTGCAGTGAGACTGGCTGGGGCAAATGACCCTTTCCCTTGTAATTTTCATGCATTTCTCCCAGAGGTTGATTCATAGAATCACTGCATGGAAATAGGCCCCTGATCACAACTCCTCTTTCCAACCAAGATGCCCACCTAAGCTAGTCCCATTTGCCTGGGTTTGGCCCATGTTCCTCTGAGCTTTGCCTGTTCCTGTACCTGTCCAAGTGTCTTTTAAGTGTTGTAGTTGTACTGCTTCTGCCACTTCCTCTGGCATCCCATTCCATTAACCCATCACCTTCTGCATGAGAAAAAAAATACTAGCTCCTCAGATCTTCTTTAAATCCATTTCCCTCTAGAGATAAACCTTTGTCCTCTCTTTTTAGACTACCCTATCCTGAGAAAAAGACTACAACCATTCACCCCATCCATGACCCTCATGATGTCATAAGGTCACCCCAGAGTCACCTTTGCTCCAGGGAAGGAACCCCTAGCCTGTGGAATCTCTCCTTTTAACTCAAGCCCTCCAACCCAGGGAACACTCCGGTGATTCTTTCCCATATCCTCTCTAGCTAAATTATGTTTTTTTTGTGGTGTGGTGACCAGAATTGCTTAAAATACTCCCAACTGTGGCCTCAGCATTTGTACAAATGTAGAATGATATCCTGACACTTAAATCTACTGCCACAGCCAGTGCAGCTTCTTCACCACCTTCCCACCTGTGATTAAACATTGTCAGCCAAAGCGTTTATTGACTCAGAGACTTTGCCTGGGTTGGAAAGGGGGCATGTGATGTGAACTCTGGCCTGATCTTCTGTGCATTCTGCTTCAAGGAGCAGGCAGGAGGCTTGCAGAGGAAATCACAGTTACTGTAAACAATAACCTTTCTTTTGGTTTTTTATGACGTGTAGGGCTTTGGATATCTTGGAGCTCACAGAGCGTGAGGACCTGCTGAAATTTCACTACCATACCTTGCGTTTGTATTCCGCAGTTTGTGCTCTGGGCAATAACCGAGTGGCCCATGCCCTTTGCAGCCACCTGGATGAGTCACAATTGCTGTACGCAATAGAAAACAAATATGTCCCTGGCTTGCTGCGGACAGGTTACTATGATCTACTCATTGACACTTACCTCAATACCTATGCCACGGCCAGGCTGATGATGAACAATGAATTTATCGTCCCCATGACAGATGAAACCAAGAGTATTACTTTGTTTCCTGATGATAACCGCAATCACACGGTCCCTGGAGTGGGCCTCAGCACCTCACTCAGACCCCGGATGCAGTTTTCCTCAGCCAGTTTTGTCACTGTGACCGGGGAGTGCCTCCAATACAGCCCAGAGTTTCCACTGGACATCCTGAAGGCCAAGACGATTGAAATGTTGACAGAAGCCGTGCAGGAAGGCAGTCTCCACGTGCGGGACCCTGTCGGTGGCAGCACTGAGTTCCTCTTTGTACCCCTCATCAAACTCTTCTACACACTCCTCATTATGGGTATCTTCTGCAGCGAGGACTTGAAGCATGTGCTGCAGCTGATCGAGCCCAATGTGTTCTCCGAGGAGACCGAGGCCATTGAAGAGAGGAGTGAGAAGGATGTGACCAAAGACGAGCAGAAAACAGAAGGAGGCGATGAGGAGTTCAGGAATGAACATGTTCCCAAGGAAGGGTTGCTGCAGATGAAGCTTCCTGAGCCCGTCAAGCTTCAGGTGAGAATTACGTTGATGTGCTCTTGCCTGTGAGAGAGGACAAGCCTGCCCGGCCTTCAGCTCTTGTAGGATGCTCCCCTCAGGCACAAGTATTTTTGCTCACCAACTTGGAATTACTAATGCCATTTGATTTTATGTATAATTTCACCCTATTCATATTGTACCTTAGGTTATTTAGATAACCATTACTTTGTCATATACAGTATTATGCTTAAGAATGCAAGAAACCGAATAAGTAGATTACCAATCAGTCATTAAGTCATGCAGCATTGAAATAGGCCCTTTGGCCTACCTTGGTCTGTGCCAATTAAGATTCCTACCTAAGTTTGTCCCTATTTCCAGGATTTGGTGAATATAATGGGGTTCCCAACCTTTTTTATGCCATGGGCCCCTACCGTGGGCTCCAGGTAGGGAACCCCTGCACTAGAGTGATGTAGAAGCAGATAAAGTTAAGGTACACACACAAAATGCTGGAGGAACTCAGCAGGCCAGGCAGCATCTGTGGGAAAAAGCACAGTCAATGTTTCGGGCCAAGACCCTTCGGCAGGACTGGAGAAAAAAAAAGATGAGGAGGAGATTTAAAAGGTGGGGGAGGGGCACCTGTACTTTTTTCTACAGAAGCTGCCTGGCCTGCTGAGTTCCTCCAGCATTTTGTGTGTGCTGCTTGGATTTCCAAAATCTGCAGATTTTCTCTTGTTTGTGATAAAGTTAAGGTATTGTGAATTATGGAGTAAGTTTAATATACTGACGGCTTACTCTGGCTCCCGAATCAGTAGAAAAGTTTCAGCCAGTTTGAGTGGCATGGGTCACTGACTGGCTCCATAAAGTCTTTGAATCAAGTGGATTCTGGATTTAACTCTATATCAAGTTGTCACAGCACAGTGTAGGCTGATAAACTTGTGCAATTGACAGAGTGCTAACAGACATGCTATCCTTGAAATAAAATTATGGTTCTACAAATGTACATGTTAAGAATAACAATATTCCTCAGAATAGCAACATAAAGGTGCATGAAGTGTGATGGGACACACTGTCCACATATCTTGAACCTGCTCCGTCGTTTCATAAGATCATGGCTGAAGCAATCTTGGGGTCAACCCCACCCACCCTGCTTTCTCACTTTAGCCCTTAAACTCATTGAAATTCAAACGTTTGTCACTCACAGCCTGAAAACTATTCAGTAACTCGGATTCCACAGGGGTCAGAATTCCACATAGCCTGGATCGTCTGAGAGGAGAATCTCCACATCATATTAGTTTTAGCTGTGATCCCTTATTCTGAAACTATGCCATCTATTCAAGATGCTGCCTAGCTGTGATACAATCATGTTGACTGCTGACTGATTGTCGTATGATTTCATAAGCACGCTGCTGTTGCCTCCTTAAGAAAGGATTCCAGCATTTTCCTGATGGCAGAGACGTTTACGCATTTGATTGTCTACCTGTAGCTTGTTGTTTTGAAAATGCAGTTTGTTACCAAACATCTCATAGACTTCACAGACACCGAGCTGAATATCTATCTATCTATATTTGATGAAGCAAGATGAAAGGCAGGTTCCCAAGAGTTTCCCGAGTGAGACCATGATCTGGGGTTCAGTCATGCACAAGAGCCACAGTCAGTTGCAGTGGAACGAGCTTTGCCTACATTGGATGTCAAAAACCCTATCACTGTCCGGCTCCTTCCATTGTATTTGTTTATTTATTTTGTGATACAGCTTGGAATAGGCCCTTCTGGCCCTTTGAGCCATGTTGCCCAGCAACCCCCGATATCCCTGGTGTCTTTGGACACTGGGAGGAAACCGAAGCGCCTGGAGGAAACCCACAAGGTCACAGAGAGGACATGCATTATTCATGTTGTGTGATTAGTGAAGAATCAGTGTGTAATTGGTTGGGCGATGCAGAACAGTGTGCTGGAGAGGTAGATACTAGATCAGGGCAGAAAGGCAAGGAATCAGAATGGGGACTGCAGAGGGAGAAACAGCAGAACTGTTCAGACTTCAAGCTGCATTGTCGTGGAGGTGCAGATGAAGCCAGATTCATATCTCAGTCTTAATTATTCTTTCAGTAAACGGATATCAAAAGCCTACAGGTGCTGGAGGTCTGAAACAAAAACGTAAGCTGTTGACAACCCCCGGCAGGTCAGGCTGCATCTCCAGACCAGTGGAGCTGGAATTGGATTAGGTACTGCGATACAGTGAAAAACTTGTATGCATACTGTTCATACAGGTCAAAGCAAATGACTTCTCGCTGCTGCAGTCGGGAAGTAGGTACAGGAGTTTCAGGACTCACGTCACAGTTACTATCCCTCAACCAACAGCTTCTTAAACAAAAGGGGATAACTTCACTCGCCCCATCATTGAATTGTTCCCGCAACCTGTGGTCTCGCTTTCTAGGGCTCTTCACCTCATGTTCTCGATATTTATTGCTTATCTATTATTATTTCTTTTTGTATTTGCACAGTTTGTTGTCTTTTGAACACTGGTTGAACGCCCAAGTTGGTGTGGTTTATCACTGATTCTATTATGGTTATTATTCTATTATGGATTTATTGAGTATGCCCACAAGAAAATGAAGCTCAGGGCCGAATATGGAGTATGGCCATATATGTACTTGTGAGTGGCGTGGTGGAGATACATCTCTACCAAAGGAGGTGTAAGATGCTCCTTCCCTCCGCTACCCTGCAGGTCATCCTTGGGCAAGGTGTAGCACCTGCTTAGCCCCCTGGTCTGTGTCACGCGTGAAACCATAATGGTGGATGGTCGTATGAGCAGCTGGCGCACATCACAAGTCCTGCTTGTGCAACCACTGATGCCAGGCAGACAATCTCTGAAGAGTATTGATCATGGCTGGGGGTCCCCGTCTTGTAAAGACGCTTCCCAGAATGAGACAATGGCAAGCCAAGAACAATCAAGGTCATGGAAAGACCATGATCACCCATGTCATAGGACACGGCACACAATGAATGATTGAATGATATGTACTTTGATAATAAGTTTACTTCAGACTTTGAAATCATTACACAGTGCATTGAGACAGCACAAGCAATAACAGAACGCTGCATCAAATGTAAATCATACAAAGAAAGTACAGAGTGGGTAAGCAATAAGTAGAAGATCATAGCAAGGTACCTTGTGAGGTCAGGAGTCCACCTTAAAAGAAGCAGAACTAATGTTTCAGGTCAAAGATCCGAACCCTGATGAGTCCTGCTGAAGGCTCTTCAAAATATTGATGCTGCTTCTTTTTCCAGACGCCACCTGACCTGCTGAGCATTTTCTGTTCTGATTAGCATGATTCCTTCAGTTGAGTGGTTTGAGAGGTACTTTTCAATTTAAGAATTTAATCTCTTTGCAAGTTTAATAGCAGAAGTTAAAGTGGAATAAATGGATGAGCAACATGAGATCAAAAGGAATTTTGATACATGACTTTTGAAATGACTAATTAGGTGCATCTGTAGCTGATGATGAAGAAGGGTTATTGTTCCTGTGTTTGCAAATAAATGTAAATTATAGCAAAAGTTGCTTTAAGCTTGCAGGAAAGGATCTACAGTGACACATTGTATGGTTTATCATTACCTAATCACTCCTTTTTTAAAATGAAGATGCTATTACTTCACTAATTAGGTACCAGTCTGCTAACATTTGGGTCTGCTCCCACGCATTTCTCACTTGTGGGTGTTTCAAAGTCTTACCTCAATGAGATGTTGGAATTCAATGCCTGTCAGCCAGACGTACGGCCCCCTTACTATCAAAGACTGAAATATATATAATACGTTGAAGCAGAATGTGAATTAATGCTTAGTATGTGGGCTTAATAGTGCACACTTAAAGTAAATTACTCAGTTGTGTTTTTGTGAGACAACTACAGAGCTTAACTCCTTAAATTATTGAATGTTACTTTTTATTTCCACTTGATGTTCCTGCATGGGTATGGATCATTTACTGGGTTCCATTGGTTATCAGTTGGTAGCCTAACAAAATGTCATCTTTGTCAAAAGGATACTGGGGTGTTATAAAATGGGCAATTTGAATCTGAGATTCAAAAAGCTCTGTGTTGTAATTTCAGATCATCAAAACCATGCAAATATAGAAAACAGAAACAGGGGTAACCCAATTTGTGCATGCTTTGCCATACAATACTGATCATGCTGAGCACTGTATTCCAACTTTCTTTTTGTATCATTTGGTCCATTTAACCCTCAGGGTAATACCTAGCTCATAGAATCAGTGCTCGTATATCATGGAAATAGGCCTTTAGCCCTTCTGGTCCATGCTGGCCACAATTCCCATCCAAGCTGGTTCCATTTGCCCATGTTTGTCCCATATCCATCCAAATCTTTCCTGTCCATGTACCTTTTCAAGTATCTTTTGAATGCTGCTAACATACCTGCCTCAACCACTTCCTTTGGCAGCTCATTCATGTACTGGATGAAAATGTTGTCCCTCAGGTTCCTATTCAATCCCTCCCCTCTCACCTTAAACCTCTTCCCTTTAATCCTTGATTTCCCAATGCATGTATTCATCCTATTTATACCCTTCATGATTTTATACACCTCCATAAGATCATCCCTCATTCTCTTATCCTCCAATGAAGAAAGTTCCAACCTGCTGAAAATCTCTGTATAACTCCCTCTCAAATCCTAGAAACATCTTCATTAATCTCCTCAGCACTTGTTCCTCTCTCTCTCTCTTTCTCTCTCTCCCCCTCTCTCTCCCTCCCTCCCTCCTTCCCTCTCTCCCTCCCTCTCTCTCTCTCTCCCCCTCCCCCCTTCCCCCACCTCTCTCTCTCTCTCTCTCGTCTCAACTTGGACACAGTTAGCATTGTGGGGTGGGGAGGTAGTCGAGGACCAGAGGTTTCTGTCAAAAGATAAGGGATAAACATGCAAGGAGAATTTTTTCTTCATCTACTCTGTCCAGCCCTGTTAGAATTTTGAAATTCTGTCTCATCCTTCTCAAATCCACTAAGCATAATTAACCCAATCTCTCTTAATCCATCAGTCTTTCCAACGAAGAATAATTTCGGGAAATTTTCACTGAGCTCATTCCCATGCTGGAGATAGATTTGCAAGTTACATGTGACTGTAATTGCCATCAGGAATTCACATGACCTCATGTAATTTTAGAGACCTTTGAAACTTAGTGATTATGCATCTGGCTAAGAGGACCCTTAGTTCCAAATTTCATCTGGAAGCTGATGTCTCCAACAATGCAACAGTTCTCTTTATTGCAAATGGACGGAATCTTAGATTTTGACATCAAATGTTACGGCTATATAGGACCCTTGGAGTACTGCACTTAGTTCTGGTCACCTCACTACAGGAAGGATGTGGAAACTATAGAAAGTGTGCAGAGGAGATTTACAAGGACGTTGCCTGTATTGGGGACCATGCCTTATGAGAATAGGTTGAGTGATTTCGGTCTTTTCCCCTTGGAGCAGCGGAGGATGAGAGGTGTATAAGATGATGAGAGGCATTGATCGTGTGGATAGTCAGAGGCTTTTTTCCAGGGTTGAAATGGCTAACATGAAAGGGCACAGTTTTAAGGTGCTTGGAAGAAGGTACAGAGGAGATGTCAAGGGTAGGTTTTTTACGCAGAGAGTGGTGAGTGCATGGAATAGACTGCTGGCAACAGTGGTGGAGGCGGATACGATAGGTTCTTTTAAGAGACTCTTGGACAGGTACATGGAGCTTAGGAAAATAAAGGGCTATGGGTAACCCTAGGTAATTTCCAAAGTAAGTACATGTTCAGCACAGCTTTGTGGGCCGAAGGGCCTGTATAGTGCTGTAGGTTTTCTATGTTTCCATATTTCTAAATCCCTGAAAAGTGCAACATAAATTAAAATCAATAGTATTGCTAACTCTGAATTAAGAACAAAAGCAGAAGCACGAAGGGCTCCACTCCACAGGCTCGGCAGCATCTGCAATAAGAAAAACAAAGTTAAAGTCGCAGAACTGCCGAGTTTTTTTTTGAACTATGTAATTCATTCTTTCTTTCACCTAGACACCTAGCCATAATTCTCCTCCTGCTACCCACTTCCCTCATTTAAGTTACGGGCAAAGTGAAGGGGAAAGGGTCCAATACGAGAGAAACGTAAAATCAAATTCTTTGGAACACACTGCCCAGAGATGACCGAGGAAGACTACCTTACCTGCAGTTGCTCCCAATTCATATGCTGGGCTGATCTTGGGTGAGGATTGAAAGAGGGAGATGGCAGGGTGATGGAATTTAGAGAGTAAGGAGGATGGGTGGATGATAAAATGGGGCCGACTGTTTGAAAGCAACAGGATAATAAGGTGTGTACAAGTGCCTGCTGCTTGAGAATAAAAAAGGGCATCACATCCAAGATCAGGAAGTCCTGGTGGGCCGACTGAAAGCAGGTTATAGAGAAGGAGAGCAAAAGTGATCACGAGCAACCATTTAACTGGCAATGCATTGATGTTCTAATTTGTATTCCCACGCATCAATCAGCTTGATGTAAAACGGACAGTTGAATCTGCATGATCTGAAAGCTTTTTATAATAATAATTTTGTCATATCACATCTGCGTAAAGGTGATATTTAACTTAAGTTGTCATTTATTTATCTGATACCGATATCCTTCATCTCTGCTACATTTTTGTTCACACTTGAAATTCGCACAGATATTGAGAATGATTACTTACTTTTTTTTGAACATTAGCTCTTCTACCATATGTGGAAATCCATGAGGATTATCTACTCTTCATACATTTGCTAAGGCAAGAAAAACTCCCCTTTCTTAATGGAAATGTAAATGTCTAAAATAGGTACAGAGTATGGATGAAAGTGGGATTTTTATGGTCTGAGAAAAAGAATGTATAATCTTTGTCTCTCATAAGAATAGGATGTGAGAGGATCTAAAAGAAGAGCAGATGATGAACTGGACAAGTAACAAACAATCTGCTGGAGGAACTCAGAGAAAAGGTATCTCTAAGGGGAAAGAAACTTGATGTTTCAGAAAAAAATCCTGCAATTAGACTGAAATGTTTAGAATTTTCATCCTACTCCAGATGCTGCTTGATTCTCTAAGTTCCTCCAGCAGGTTGACTTTTTGCTCCAGATTTCATTATCTGCAGTCTCTTGTGTCTCCAAGCGGATGAGACAATTTGGAGTAAATAAACCAATGGGAGGTGGACATCTGAAGATGTCAGTGTTTTAGTTGAAGCTACTAGAACAGAATCAGTAACTGTGTAATTCATAAATTTTCTTTTACCTAAATTTAATCTCCTCAAGATTTGCTTGTAGTTAAAACAATTAAGAATATTTAGAAGAAAGGATTTCCCTTTCAACAGTTTGTACAAAATAGATTCACTTTGTGAACAATTTTTGCTTCAAGCTATTATGAAGACCTTGCAGAACATCTGTGTTTACATAGTCACCTAACAGGAGAGGTAATCCATGATTCTTGCACCACCTACTGTGAAGAGATTCTGGTGTAAATATTGACTTCCTTTTTTTACAGATGTGCCACCTTCTGCAGTATTTGTGTGACTGTCAGCTCCGCCATCGGATTGAAGCCATTGTCGCCTTTTCCGATGACTTTGTCTTCAAGCTCCAAGAGAACCAAAGGTTCCGATACAATGAAGTGATGCAGGCATTAAATATGTCTGCAGCATTGACTGCCAAGAAAACCAAAGAATTCCGATCACCTCCACAGGAGCAGGTAGGAAAATTGCGCTGGGTGTTCTGGATATTTAATTATCTATGTCTAGTCATCGTTAAAACAACTAATTAAAAGTACTGAATCATTTGTAGATGTTTTATCATTGCTGATTTTAAGATGATTTGAAAATTGGACTGGGTGTTTATTAGAAATGTTTTCTATGGAATCATAGAATCTGTATAGAATTTGGCCCATCAACATACTCTCTCTTAGAAAATTAATCCAGTTGCCACCATTCTTTCCTTGTACACCTGGGAATTAATTTCTCTGCCCAATTCCCTCGAGAAAATCTTGGTTGATCCTGTTACCAGCTCATTGTGCATTGCAAAAGAGGACCTCACTGTACAAGTAGTTTCCCAAAATATGTTTGAATTTTGAATTATTTCTTGATTGAAAGTCAATGGAATGAAAAAATCCAACCTGCTTTTTTTTTTTAACTTGGTACCATATTTTATATCCTATTGCCACATGTTCTGGGTACTTCAATCATTGTTGAGTAATCAAAGTTGTAACTGATGAAGTGGCTGCTTTTCTGACTGAAATTTATTGAAGTTATCCATCTTGACACGAGGAAGCAGCACCTTTGCTTTGTGGTCACAAGCCTGATTCAGAGGTGTTCTGCATGCTTCACATTTGAACAGAGTATGCTGGCTTGTTGGTACTAAGTAGACGCCTCAGTGTTGTAGGTGTGGGTTTTCATGTGAGACTTCCATGAACTCAGGCCCTGTGTGTTAATTCAGTGGAATGTAAAAGTTCTCCATTGCACCATTTGTAGATGACCAGGAGCTCCCGAGGAGACGTTGCATTGTATAGCAGGAGAGAGTTCAAAAGAAGTGAATGGGGGCAGTGGGGACATTCTGTGTGCCACAGTTCCTGAGGAGGTATTGGATTGTGCATAATTAGGCACTTGGCAAGAGCACAAAAATAAAAGAAGTTAGGTTGAAGCAGAGCAGCCATTGTGGGAGTGGGCCAGTGTTAGAGTGGAAAGCTCAGGCTTTGGCTTATAGAGGCATCAGTGAGGAGAGGCAGAGGCTGCAGGTAGATTTTTTCTTCATTTAATTTCTTTCCCTGCTATCGCATGGTTAGAGCAGTGGGGATGCCAGGCAGGATAGTGGAATGCTCCTTTTGCAGGATGTGGGAAGGTAGGGAGACCTCCACTGTCCCCCATCTACTTTACCTACAAGAAGTGCATTCAATTGCAGTTTACACCCAGGGTACAGGACACAGGAAATTGGGTGGCAGTAAGAAGGGGGAAAGGGGATAGGCAGCCAGTGCAGAGTACCCCTGTGGCCATTCCCCTCAATAGCAGGTATAGTGCCTTGGATACTGTTGTGGGGCAGTGGGGGGAAATGACCCAGCAGAGGAAAGCCACAGGGGTCAAGTCTGTGGCAGAGAGTCTGGCTCCGTGGCTGAGAGGGGTAAGGGGAAGAAGAGGAGTGCTGTAGTGACAGGGGATTCCACAGTTAGAGCAACAAGCAGGAAATTCTGTGGACGCGAAGCAGGAACCTGGGTGGTCTGTTGCCTCGCAGGTGCCAAGTTGGCACAAATGACACAGGTAGGAAAAGGGAGGAGGTCCTGAAGAGTGCATTTAGGCAATTAGGTAGAAAGCTGAAAAGCAGGACTTCCAGGGTAGTAACATTTGGATTACTGCCTCTGCCATACACCAGTGAGGGTAAGAATAGGAAGGTTTGATAAACAAATGTCGGGCTTTCATGCATGGCTTTTGACAAATTAATTGGTGCAGGGAACAGGGTTTCAGATTTCTGGATCATTGGGATCTCTTCTGGGGAAGGTATGATTTGTACAAAAAAGACGTGTTACACCTGAACCCGAGGGGGACCAATATCCTTGCAGGCAGGTTTATTAGAGCTTTTGGGGAGGATTTAAACTAATTTGGTAAGGGGATGGGAGCTGGAGTGATAGGGCTGAGGATGGTGCAGTTGGTATATCATACAAATAGACGCAGTGTGTAGTGAGACTGCCAGGAAGGACAGGCAGATGGAAGGGCAAAATTGCAGTTAGTGTGATGAGTTGATGTGTAACATGGGAGCAAAATCTAAAAGGGTGATGAATACAGGACTGAAGGTGTTAAATTTGAATACACGCAGTGTTCAGAATAAGGTAAATGATCTTGTGGTGTAGTTAGGGATAGGCAGGTATGTCTTTGTGGGCATCACTGAGATGTGGCTGAGAGAAGATCATAATTGGGAACTTAACATCCAAGGATACACATTGTATCAAAAGGGCAGGCAGGTAGGCAGAGTGGGTGGGGCAGCTCCTTATGAATAGATGACATAGGATTAGAAGATGTAGAGCCCTTGTGGATAGAGTTAAGAGACTGCAAGGGCAAATAAACCCTGATGAGAATTATATACCAGCCTCTGAACAGTAGCTAAGATGTGGCGTACAAATTACAACAGGAGATAGAAAAGGCACAAGAAAGGGGCAATGTTACAATTGTCGTTACGCAGGTAGATTGGGAAAATTAGGTTGGTGCTGGATCCCAAAAGATAGAATTTGTAGAATGCTTATGAGATGGTTTTTTAGTGGTTGTGCCAACCAGGGGAAAGGCAATGCTAGATTGGGTGTTGTGCAATGAACCGGGTTTGAATAGGGAGCTTAAAGTAAGGGAACCCTTTCAAGACAGTGAACATACAGTCGGCCCTCCTTATCCACGAGTTCTTCATGCGCAAATTCAACCAACCGCGAATTGCGAAAACCTGGAAGTGCTCTTCCAGCACTCGTTGTTCGAGCATGTACAGACTATTTTTCTTGTCATTATTCCCTAAACAATGCAGTATAACAACTATTTTACATAGCATTTACACTATATTAGGTATTATAAGTAATCTACAGATGATTTAAAGTATACCGGAGGATGTGCGTAGGTTATCATGGATCAGGATTGAAAAAGAATCGGAAGTTCTCTTACTAAGTAAGTCGGAACAGGTACATCTGGTATTATTTAGCGTCAGTTAGGCAAACATTTGTCTTAGTATATAGTACCGGTATATATTTTACCTTTCTATGCATATGAAACACTTAAGGACGTATGTTTCAGCACCGGGCTCGGGAACGGAGGTTCCCGAGTACGATCCAGTGACAGACAACTTCTGAGCACGTTCTCTAGCTGTGCCTGGTTGATGTGGAGGATCAAAAACCCAAAACCCAATAATTAAACCACTGCGTTGCTTAGTAATAATTGTAGCTTTCATTGGGTTAGGGCTTTCTCACTTTATCCTTTAAAATTTTTCCAATCGTTGACTGATGTAGCCTAACACTTTTTCAATGACCGATGGTGTTTCACCTCTTTCCGATCGCTTTATTATTTCCACTTTATTTTCAATCGTGATCGTGATTATTTTCGTGAACAGAAACACTGCAGATTCAGAGCTCTGCCGCTGGGTCCTAATGTCCACCGCAATAAGACAGGTTTAATAAGGTCTGGGGTTCCGCTGGGTCCTAAGGTCCACTGTATTGAGACAGGTTGAATAAGGGACTTGAGCATCTGTGTTTTTTGGTATCCTCGAAGGGTTCCGGAACCAATCCCCCGCAGATAAGGAGGGCCGACTGTAATATGATAGAATTCACCCTGCAGTTTGAGAGGGAGAAGGCCAAAGTTGATTTGAAGATGACACTATCAGGGATAATGCCAGAACTGCAATACCTGGAGCCATTTGGAAGGTGCAGGATAGATACATCTCAGAGATGAAGAAGCATTTTAAGGGAGGATGAGGAAACCGTGGCTGACAAGGGAAGTCAAGGACAGCATAAAAGCAAAAGAGAGGGCATCTAAAATGGTGGGAAGTTAGAGCATTGGGAAGCTTTTAAAAACCAACAGAAGGCAACTAATAATAAACACAAGAGATTCGGCATATGCTGGAAATCCAGAACAACAGATACAAAATGCTGGAGGAATTCAGCAAGTTAGACAGCATCTATGGAGGGGAGTGACAGTTAACATTTCAGCCATGAACCTTCATCACAACTGGATAGGAATGGAGAAGATGATAGAATAAGAAGGCGGGAGGAGTGGAAGGAGGACCAGCTAGAAGGTGATAGGTAAAGCCATGGTGAGCCAGGTTGGGATAGGGAGGATTAAGTGAGAAGCTAGAAGATGATGGGTGGAAAAGATAAGAATCTGATAGGAGAGGAGAAGAGACCATGGGAAAAAGGGAATGAGGATGGGCCCTAGGAGGAGGTGGTAGACAGGTGAGGAGAAGAGTTAGGAGGCCAGAGTGGGGAAATGAAGAAAGAATGGGAATGGGAAAGAACTAGAAGTTGGAGAAATTTATGTCATGCCATCAGGTTGGAGGCTGTCTATACGGAATGTAAGCTGTTGCTCCTCCAACCTGATAGTGGCCTTATCGTGGCAGGAGGTCATGCACTGACATGTCAGAATGGGAATGGGGATATGAATTAAAATGGTTGGCCACTGGAAAATTTGTGGATTGAGTAGAAACATAGAAAATAGGTGCAGGAGTAGACCATTCGGCCCTTTGAGCCTGCACCGCCATTCAGTATGATCATGGCTGATCATCCAACTCAGAACCCTGTACCTGCTTTCTCTCCATACCCCCTGATCCCTTTAGCCACAAGGGCCATATCTAACTTCCTCTTAAATATAGCCAATGAACCGGCCTCAACTGTTCCCTGTGGCAGAGAATTCCACAGATCAACCACTCTCTGTGTGAAGAAGTTTTTCCTCATCTCGGTCCTAAAAGGCTTCCCCTTTATCCTTAAACTGTGACCCCTCGTTCTGGACTTCCCCAACATCGGAAACAATCTTCCTGCATCTAGCCTGTCCAATCCCTTTAGAATTTTATGCATTTCAATAAGATCCCCCCTCAATCTTTTAAATTCCAGTGAGTATAAGCCTAGTCAATCCAGTCTTTCTTCATATGAAAGTCCTGCCATCCCAGGAATCAATCTGGTGAACCTTCTCTGTACTCCCTCTATGGCAAGAATGTCTTTCCTCAGATTAGGGGACCAAAACTGCACACAATATTCTAGGTGCGATCTCACCAAGGCCTTGTACAACTGCAGTAGAACCTCCCTGCTCCTGTACTCAAATCCTTTTGCTATGAATGCCAACATACCATTTGCCTTTTTCACTGCCTGCTGTACCTGCATGCCCACCTTCAATGACTAGTGTACAATGACACCCAGGTCTCGTTGCGCCTCCCCTTTTCTTAATCGGCCACCGTTCAGATAATAATCTGTTTTCCTGTTCTTGCAACCAAAGTGGATAACCTCACATTTATCCACATTAAATTGCATCTGCCATGAATTTGCCCACTCACCTAACTTATCCAAGTCACCCTGAATCCTCTTAGCATCCTCCTCACAGCTAACACCGCCGCCCAGCTTCGTGTCATCCGCAAACTTGGAGATGCTGCATTTAATTCCCTCGTCTAAATCATTAATATGTATTGTAAACAACTGGGGTCCCAGCACTGAGCCTTGCAGTACCCCACTAGTCACTGCCTGCCATTCTGAAAAGGTCCCGTTTACTCCCACTCTTTGCTTCCTGTCTGCCAACCAATTCCCTATCCACATTAATACCATACCCCCAATACCATGTGCTTTAAGTTTGCACACTAATCTCCTGTGTGGGACCTTGTCAAAAGCCTTTTGAAAATCTAAATATACCACATCCACTGGCTCTCCCCTATCCACTCTACTAGTTACATCTTCAAAAAATTCTATAAGATTCGTCAGACATGATTTTCCTTTCACAAATCCATGCTGACTTTGTCCGATGATTTCACCTCTTTCCAAATGTGCTGTTATCACATCTTTGATAACTGACTCTAGCATTTCCCCCACCACCGATGTCAGACTAACCGGTCTATAATTCCCCGGTTTCTCTCTCCCTCCTTTTTTCAAAAAGTGGGGTTACATTAGCCACCCTCCAATCCTCAGGAACTAATCCAGAATCTAAAGAGTTTTGAAAAATTATCACTAATGCATCCGCTATTTCTTGGGCTACTTCCTTAAGCACTCTGGGATGCAGACCATCTGGCCCTGGGGATTTATCTGTCATTGGAGGTGTTCAACAAAGCAGTCACACAATCTACATCAGATCTCACCAATGTAGAGGAGGCTGCACTAGGAACACCGGATACAGTAGATGAGCCCAAGAGATTCACAAGTAAAGTGTTGCCTCACCTGGAATGACTGTTTGGAACAATGAATGGAGGTGAGGGAGGAAGTGAATGGGCAGGTATAGTACATCTTCTGTTCTCACGGTTAAATGTTGGGAGGGACAAATGGACAAATGAACAAGAAGGCAACTACTAAATCTATAAACAAAGAAAAGATTAAATATGAAGGTTAGCTGGCCAATAATACAAAAGCAGATACAAGAAGTTTTTTCAGATGTATGATGAATAAAAGAGAGGTGAGAGTGGATATTGGACTGCTGGAAAATGACACTGGAGAGGTAGTAATGGAGAAACAAAGAAATGGCGAACAAATATAAAGGGCATTTTGCATTATTCCTCACTATGGAGGACACTAGTAGTATGCCAGAAATTCCAGAGTGTGAGGGGGCAGTCATGAGTGTAGCTGCTATGACTTGGGAAGCTGAAAGGTCTGAAGATATTTAAGTCACCAGGACAAATGGACTACACCCCAGCATTCAGAAAGTGGTAGCTAAAGAGATTGCAGAGATATTAGTAATGATCTTTCACAAATCAATAAATTCTAGAATGGTTCTAGAGGTCTGGAAAATTGCAAATGTCTCTCCACTCTCTAGGAAAGGAGGAAGGCAAAAGATAGAAAATTATAGGATTTTAGATGGATTTTTAGAAGGCATGAGACTGCTTAACAAAATGAGAGTCCATGGTATTGCAGGAAGGAAACTAGCATGGATAGAAAATTAGCTGACTGGCAGGAAGCAAAGACTGGGAATAAAGGGTGCCTTTTCTAGTTGGTTGCCAGAAGTTGGTGTTGGGACTGCTCCTTTTCACATTATAAGACAATGATTCGATGATGGAATTGATAGCTTTGTGGTCAAGTTTGCAGATGATACGAAGACAGGTGGGGAGCAGGTAGTGTTGAGGAAGTAGGGAATCTGCAGAATGACATAGACTAATTAGGAGAATAGGGAAAGAATTGGCAGATGGAACACAGTATAGGGAAATGGGTATCATTATGTACTTTGGTAGAAGGAATAAAGGTGATGACTATTTCTAAATGGGGAGAAAATTAAAAAAAATCAGAGGTGCAATCAATAGATTAAGAAGATAGATGTCTCTATAATATGCAGCTTTCAAGTTTTTGCCAGGTGAGTTTATATCATTAAACTGAGCATGATTCACTCCTCGTTTGACATCTCAGAGCAATTTTTAAGAAGGTGCATTTGGATGACTCAGTGTTAGACCAAAGTCTATGAAGTGAGGTCTCCTGGTAGAGCTGCTGCTTCAGTCCTCTAGCAACCTGGGCTCAGTCACAATCTATGGTGCTGTTTATGTGGTGTCTGCATGTTTTCCCTGCGACTGCCTCTGTTTCCTCCAGGTGCTCAAGTTGCTTTCTACAGGTGTGTGGCTTGGGAGATTAATTGATCTCTGTCATTTGCTCCTGGTGTTTTAATGAGTGGTGGAAGGTAAAGTTGATGGGAAAATGGTGATGAAGAGAAATGGAATTCGTGTCAAACTAGTGTAAGTGAGGTCTTGATATTTGGTGCGGACTCAGTGAAAAACTATTTCTTAAGCTCATTCAAAACATTCAAAAGATAACCCACAAGAAATCCTGGATATTTCTGTATACTTCCTCAATAAGTAACCTACATGTACCTGCCAAGCATAGTTAATAAAGACCCAAATGATGATCACAAAAATAGTAAAGATATGTGTGTAATTAGTGATTGGCTTAGACATGTTGGGCAGAAGACCCATATCTGTGATGAATTTGTGACTCTAATTCTGGTTCAGATGGAAAAAAAATGAAAGACTCAAATGTAGTTTGAATATTTTGCAAGAAATTGTACTCCTTCATCTACACAGTGAGCTTGTCCTGATTTTTTACTCCAGCAACATGAGAGCTTTGTTGTAAGAGTAATATATCTGTTTTATTTTCAGATTAACATGTTGCTAAGCTTTAAAAATGACAGACGTGAATGTCCTTGCCCAGGAGAAGTACGTGAAGACCTGCTGGATTTCCATGAAGATCTCATGGCACATTGTGGTTAGTGCCCACTTTGAAAGTATCCTTCCTATAATTGCGGGCATACCAAGCCAAATTCACATGATATACAGTAGCAGTAAAATGTGATTCTGAGGGAAAAGTAGAAATAAATGAACATGAATGAATTTAAAGGGTAATTGCAATTAATGTCACTATTTGAAAATAAACAAGCTTGGTTAAACTTTGAAGCTCAGTTGTGAAGGTTAATGTTCAGTGTTCACAGAAGACAATTAAGTTACAGCATCTTCAGCTGGGGATGGGTTGCAATCAGGGATCGACCATTGGACAGTGAGATTGTGGGTAAAGTGGGTAAAGGTCAAGTACTAAGGAGAGGTTGGTGTTAGGTCAGGATGGGTTGGGTGTTAGAGGAGGGTGTGTTCAGTGTCAGAGGAGATTGGGTGAACCAGAGGGAACTCACTTAGGTGTTTGCAAATTTTATAGATTTTTTAAAGAAAGCAGCGTTCAATTTTATTGATTACTTAGAAGTTGAATTAATCAAATCAGCAGCATGAGATTATTTATGGAAGTAAGTAGGGAAGTTAAAATGGTCAGTTTAAAACTGTTCTGGTCAGCTACCAACAGGAAAGATATCAATAAATCTGAAAGTTTGCAGAGAAAATTTTCAAGGATGTTGTTAGGATTTGAGTTATAGAGAAAGATTGAATAAGTTAAGACTTTATTCCCCAGAATGTAGGATAAAGAGGGTAGATTTGATAGAGGTATTGTATACAAAATAATGTTGAGTATAAATAGGATAAATGCCAGCAGGCTTTTTTCCTCTGAGCTTGAGTGAGACTAGAACTAGAGGTCATGGATTAAGGGGTGAAAGGTGAAATGTTTAAGGGGAGTTTGAGAGTGAACTTCTTCACTCAGAGAGTGCTGAGAATGTGGAACGAGCTGCCAGGGAAGTGGTGGATGTGGGTTCAAATTCAACATTTAACGTTTTAGAGAAATTTTGATAAGTACATGGATGGGAGAGGTCTGGAGGGTTATTGTTGAGGTACAGGTCAATGGAACTAGGCAGAGTAATAGTTCAGTACAGGTTAGAGGGACTGAAGGACCTGTTTCTGTGCTGTAGTACTCTATGCCTCAATGATTCTATCCATCTCAAAGTTCATCAGTAACAAGTAAAGTGAAATCTACAACATTCAGGGTGACCTTACTGTGACCCTGCGACTCCAAAACAATGATCCCTCTTCCTTGCTTTGTTTTCTGAATGTCATTAATTTCAAAGTTCAAAGTAAATTTATTATCAAACTACTTCTATGTCTGAGATTCATTTTCTTGTGGGCATTTGCAATAAATCAGAATCAGAATCAGGTTTATTATCACTGGCATGTGACGTGAAATTTGTTACCTTAGCAGCAGTAATTCAATGAAATACATAATCTAGCAGAGAGAATAATAATAATAATAAATAAAAAAGTAAACCAATTATGTATATTGAATAGATTAAAAAATGTGTAAAAACAAAGCACTGTTGCGCAGAGCACGGTGTCCGAAAACTCAAAGTCCATTTAGGAATCAGATGGCAGAGGGGAAGAAGCTGTTCCTGAATCACTGAGTGTGTGTCTTCAGGCTTCTGTACCTCCTACTTGATGGTAACAATGAGAAAAGGGTATGCCCTGGGTGCCGGAGGTCCTTAATAATGGGCGCTGCCTTTCTGAGACACCGCTCCCTGAAGATGTCCTGGGTACTTTGTAGACCAGTGCCCAAGATGGAGCTGACTAGATTTACAACCTTCTACAGCTTCTTTCAGTCCTGTGCAGTAACCCCTCCATACCAGACAGTGATGCATCCTGTCAGAATGTTCTCCACGGTACAGCTATAGAAGTTTGTTGACATGCCAAATTTCTTCAAACTCCTAATAAAGTACAGCTGCTGTCTTGCCTTCTTTATAACTACATCAATATGTTGGGACCAGGTTAGATTCTCAGAGATCTTGACACCCAGGAACTTGAAACTGCTCACTTTCTCCACTTCTGATCCCTCTATGAGGATTGGTATGTGGTCCTTCAACTTACCCTTCCTGAAGTCCACAATCAGCTCTTCTGTCTTACTGATGTTGCGTGCTAGATTGTTGCTGTGACACTACTCCTCTAGTTGGCATATCTCACTCCTATATGCTCTCTCGTCACCACCTGAGATTCTACCAACAATGGTTGTATCATCAGCAAATTTATAGATGATATTTGAGTTATGCCTAGCCACACAGTCATGGGTATAGAGAGAGTAGAGCAGTGGGCTAAACACACACTCCTGAGGTGCTCCAGTGTTGATCGTCAGCGAGGAGGATATGTTATCACCAATCTGCACAGGTTGTGATCTTGCGGTTAGGAAGTCGAGAATCCAATTGCAGAGGGAGGTACAGAGGCCCAGGTTCTGTAACTTCTCAATCAGGATTGTGGGAATGATGGTATTAAGTGCTGAGTTATAGTCGATGAACAGCATCCTGACATAGGTGTTTGTGTTGTCCAGGTGGTCTAAAGCCGTGTGGAGAGCCATTGAGATTGTGTCTACTGTTGACCTATTGTGGCGATAGGCAAATTGCAATGGGTCCAGGTCCTTGCTGAGACAGGAGTTCAGTCTAGTCATGACCAGTCTCTCAAAGCATTTCATCACTGTAGATGAGAGTGCTACCGGGCGATAGTCATTAAGGCAGCCCACACTATTCTTCTTGGGCACTGGTATAATTGTTGCCTTCTTGAAGCAAATGGGAACTTCCGCCCGTGGCAGTGAGAGGTTGAAAATGTCCTTGAATACTCCTGCTAGTTGGTTGGCACAGGTTATCAGAGTCTTACCAGGTACTCCATCAGGACCTTCTGTCTTGCGAGGGTTCACTCTCTTTAAAGACAGTCTAGCATCGGCCTCTGAGACGGAGATCACAAGGTCATCAGGTGCAGCAGGGATCTTCACAGCTGTAGTTGTGTTCTCCCTTTCAAAGTGTGCATGGAAGGCGTTGAGTTCATCTGGTAGTGAAGCATCACCGCCATTCATACTATTGGGTTTCGCTTTGTAGGAAGTAATGTCTTGCAGACCCTGCCAGAGTTGCCGTGTGTCTGATGTCACCTCCAACCTTGTTTGAAATTGTCTCTTTGCCCTTGAAATAGCCCTCCACAAATCATACTTTGTTTTCTGGTACAGGCCTGGGTCGCCAGACTTGAATGTCACAGATCCAAACAATGTACCTCCTGGTTCATCCACGGCTTTTGGTTTGGGAATGTACAGTTAAGTCTTTGTGAGCACACACTCATCCACACAGGTTTTAATGAAATCGGTAACAACTGCTGCATACTGATCTGGGTTTGAAGATGAATCCCTGAATACAGTCCAGTCCACCAATTCAAAGCAGTCCTGTGGGCACTCCTGTGCTTCTCTTGTCCATACCTTCTTGGTCCTCACTACTGGTGCTGCAGTCTTCAGTCTCTGCCTGTACTCAGGGGGTAGAAGTACAGCCAGGTGATCAGACTTCCCGAAGTGAGGGCGTGGAATAGCACGGTAGGCATTCTTGATGGTGGTGTAGCGATGGTCCAGTGTGTTGTTTCCTCTGGTATTGGAAGAGATCTGTTGATGGTAATTGCTTAGTGATTTTTTCAGACTGGCCTGGTTAAAATCTCCCACAATGAGGGTGAGAGCATTAGGGTGCGCTGTTTTGTGCATGTTGATCCCATTGCTCAGACATTGGCCTGAGGTGGAATGCAAACTACTACTAAAATGACCCCAGAGAACTCCTGTGGTAGGTAAAAAGAATGGCACTTTACTGCTAGATATTCCAGGTCTGGTGAGCAGAATTGGGACAGCACTGATATATTTGTGCACCAAGAGGAGTTGATCATGAGGCATACTCCTCCACCTCTGGTTTTGAGAAACTCCATCGATCTATAGTAAACCCGTAGTGAAGAGTAAACCCGTCAATCTGGATTGCTGCATCCAGTACGGAAGGGGTTAACCAGGATTCTGTGAAACAAAGGGCACATGCAGTCCTTATGTCCCTCTGATTCAGCACACTAGCTATGAGATCATTGATCTCATTCACCAGAGACTGCATGTTTGCCAGCAAGATAGTCGGTATAGTGAGCTTAAAACCGCGTTTCCCTAAACACACTTGTAACGCTGATCTACACCTGCGCTTCCTCCGAGGTGTTCTCTGTGGACGGTTCCGATCACAATCGGTGTTGTTTCTGTTGGTTTTAAGCAGCGATAGTTTACTTAAGTGCATTAAGACATTTTTGTTGACTATACAGACCTTGGAAACAGTTGTGCTTTTTAGTTGTATCAGGCTGAAATGGGAATATTTAATCGTATCCATTGAGGGTACTGCTGCTACTCGAGTTGCGCCTAGGCACCCCTATGAAATCCAAGAGCCATAATAGAGTCACTGAAAGACTGCATCCAACATGGCAGACAACCAGTGTGCAAAAGACAGCGAACTGTGCAAGATAAAAAAAATACTAAATAAATAAATAAATAGTTATATAGTTAGATAAATAAATCAATAAGCAGGCAATAAATATCGAGAATATGAGATGAAAAGTCCTTGGCGGTGAGTCCATAGTTTGCGCAAACAATTCAGCAAATGAAATTAACCTCCCTGGTTCAGGAGCCTGATGATTAAGGGGTAACGACTGTTCTTGAACCTGAGTCTTGAGGCTCCTGTACTTTCTTCTTGATGGCTGCAGTGAGAAGAGAACCTTGGGTATTGGCGGGGGGTGTTGTTGATGATGGATGCTGCATTCCTGCAAGAGCACTCTGTGTAGATGTGCTCAGTGATGGGGAGGGCTTACCAGTGATGTACTGGGCCTTATCCACTACTTCTTGTAGGATTTTCCATTCAAAGGCATTTTTGTTTCCATACCAGGCTGTGATGAAGCCAGTCAATATACTCTCCACCACACATCTATAGAGGTTTGTCAAAACTTTAGATGTCAAGCTGAATCTTCGCGAACTTCTAAGGAAGTAGAAGCGTTGCTGTGCTTTCTTCGTAATTGCACTTAAGTATTGGGCCTAGAGCAGATCCTGAAATGATAACACCAACGTATTTAAAGTTGTTGATCCTTTGAGCACCCCCCATGAGAACATCTCATGAACCTCAAGTTTCCTCTTCCTGAAGTCAGTAACCAGCTCCTTGGTGTTGCTGACATTGAAGAAGAAGTGGTTGTTGTCACGCCACTCAGTCAAATTTTCATTCTCCCTCCTATATGTTGATTCATCAGCACCTTTGGTTCAGCCAACGACAGCTAATTTAAATATGGTATTGGGACTGCTTAGTGTAAAGCGTGTAGAACAGGGGGTGCAGTGCACGGCTCTGTGGTGCTCCTGTGTTGGTAGAGATTGTGGAGGAGATGTTGTTGCCAATCTGAACTGACTGAGGTCTGCAAGTGAGGAAATCGAGGAATCAATTTTACAGGGAGATATTGAGGCTAAGGTCTTGAAGTTTATTGATTAGTTTTGAGGATCTGGGGTTAAAAATAGAATGTTTATTCTTGCTCTTTTTCAGGGATTGAGTTGGAAGAAGAAGAAGCAAACAATGATGACAGTGACTCCACGATCAGGGGCCGTCTAATGAATCTGGTAGAAAAAGTGACTTACCTGAAGAAAAAGCAGAAAGAGAATCCAATGGAACAAGAAGTGAAGAAGTCCAGTGAGTGTTTCTAATGTTTCACACAGTGGCCATTCTCAGGATCTCAATTCTAACCCCATCTTTTATAACTATCTCACTATAGGATGCCACTCCTCCTTAAATTTACCCTCCAGTTGATCTCTGCACCTACAGAAATTATATATATTCTTTTACCCAGCAATGTTTGGAGCAATGAGGTTACCATGACAAAATGTTGTTACGCATGTTGGCTCCAGGATGACTTTGGTGGAGGTTGCTCTCTGGCGCTTTGGCCCAGTTGGAGGGTGGAGTAAGAATGGTAGAGGAAGTGGACTGGAGGAAAAGTTCCCAACCTGGGGTCCATTGACCCTTTGATTAGTGGTGGAGGGCCAAGGCTTAAACAAATGGGAACCTCTGGTCGAAAGAGAGACAACAATGGAAATATTGGCAAAGGGTGGAAGTAAGATGTAAAAAATTTTAAAGCTTCAGTAGAACTAGTCATGAGATACTGAGAAAATCCAATTAATTGATGATCATCGTGGTCGCTCTTCCCACCATCACGGACATTTACACTACACGCTGCATCTGCAAAGCAAACAGCATTATGAAGGACCCCATGCACCCCTCATACAATCTCTTCTCCCTCCTGCCGTCTAGGAAGCATTCGGGCTCTCATGACCAGACTATGTAACAGTTTCTTCCCCCAAGCTATCAGACTCCTCAATACCCAGAGCCTGGACTGACACCTTGCCCTACTGTCCTGTTTATTATTTATTGTAATGCCTGCACTGTTTTTGTGCACTTTATGCAGTCCAGTATGGGTCTGTAGTCTAGTGTAGCTTTCTCTGTGTTGTTTTTTTTTTACGTAGTTCAGTCTAGTTTTTGTACTGTGTCATGTAATACCATGGACCTGAAAAACGTTGTCTCATTTTTACTATTCACTGTACCAGCAGTTATGGTCGAAATGACAATAAAAGTGAATTGACTTGACTTGACTTGACTTGATAATATGAAGCAGAAAATGCTGGAAATCCTCAGCAGATCAAACAGAGCCTCTAGAAGAGAAAACAGAGTTAATGTTTCTGTTCAGTGATCTTACTTCAAATTTTCAACATTAGGAGTTTAAAAAAAATTTTTGAATCATTTGTAATGTTATGATAACAGTGCCACTCAGATGATCTGTATGGGCATCAAAGAAAAATAATGGCAACTTTCAAAATGTGCTATATTTCAACACCAGGCGTGCACAAGAAAGCTTCACTCTTGCACTCTTTGTTACATATGAGAACTTAATTGTAGTTGTTACATTTCTCCTAAAACAATGTTTCTCCTAATATTCTGCAGAGGTGCTCAATAGATTTCATGGAAATTAATGTCTAATTTTGATTTATTTTCAGCCACTCTTCAGCAGTTGATCTCTGAGACAATGGTACGGTGGGCCCAAGAGTCAGTGATTGAAGACCCAGAGCTTGTTCGAGCCATGTTCGTCTTGCTGCATCGGCAATATGATGGCATTGGCGAGCTTGTTCGTGCTTTACCCAAGACCTACACAATAAATAAAGTGTCTGTGGAGGATACAATAAACTTGCTTGCTTCACTGGGCCAGATCAGATCTCTTCTCAGCGTTAGAATGGGTAAAGAAGAGGAAAAGCTGATGATCCGTGGGCTTGGGTGAGTGAGAAAAAAATTAGCCTTTATTTGGTTCAAGTAGATACATTAAGTGCACGACAATATAGAAATTAATTTGAATTTGAATTCTAGGTGTGATATTAAGTTATGTCAAGTAATTTGTTCCTAGCTGGTTGTGTCACCGAGTATTACACTGTGACTCAAATCCGTTACCCTCAACGGAATGAGTTCTGGAGCAAAAGTAGAATGTGTTAATATCACCATATAATGCACCAGCTTCACAATTCTGATGAATTACTCTGCACAAACTGTAAAGCAATTTTAATGTAATACAATGGATAGTGAATGGTTACTCTTTTTGTATAACGTTCATCCTTCAAACTGTCGTGGCATGCTGGAACTGGCCCATCTTTGTCAGTGGTGTGGTGTAGTGCAGAGAAGATGAAACCTCGCTGGTTTCCTTGGCTGCGTAAGTCTAGGGAATACACACTTTGGTCCCACTAAACCCGTGAGATTGAGACAGCTCTCCCACACCAAACTCCCGGTTTGTGTGAATGCTGTGTAATTTGCTACCCTGTTACAACTCAGTGCCAAGAAACAACAGACAGCACACTGCATACGATTAAAGGAATCTTAACTAAAGGGTTAGAAAAGAAAGAAAAAAACGAAAAGGGCCCATTATAATTAAACAGTCAAATGTGCACCAGTTGGAGCTCAATTCTCGCTGTCCGACTCCATCGAGTCACGATCTCCCCCCCAAGTCGTATCCTACAACCAGTTCTCTCCAGCGTCTTCTCTTTTCATCTCATGTCAAACAAAAAGATCCAGCTCACATTCCAAAGTACCCGTTATCTCTAACCATACCCCAGACATGGCTTCTACAGAAAGACCATTATTTTAGCAGTGGAACCTTTCCCAGGGTGTTACAAGGATAATAGACAAGTGTGTTCGTTGTGTCTACCCATTCCTGCATAGGGTCACATTAAGATCAAAACTTTCAAAGTAGGGGAGGAAGACCTTATCGTTAAATTGCAACTTGCTACTGTTTACTATTCTCTGTTGGAGTAGAACCATGACTTATGCTCTGTCTTACTATACTCATTTGGATGAGATGTATACAATATTTTACCCAAAGCTGAGGATTTCCAACCTGGTGAGCTAGATTAAGCTATTCCCACCTGTCTGATGGGAGGGTTTGAGGAAATAGAGAAAACCAATCTACAAAAAGTTTTTGCAAAGGAGATTAGCTGTCCTCTAACAACTGACTTCTGAGTTCTGAATAAGGTGAGGGGATGAAGTTTCATGGCAGGACACACAGGCTGCCTTTTGAAAAGTTCTAATTTGTTTCTCAACCAAAATGCATGTATGTGAGAACTCAATGATGGTGGGGATCTGAGAGGACAGTCCCAACGTCAGGCAAGTGTTGGAGATGTGTTTACACCTCCCACACTGTTTGCAGGGGGTCTGGGGCGGGAATGATAAGTTCCTGGAGTCTAACGAAGTGGACTGCAGAGCTACTGAGAATTCATGCTCTCATTTAGCCTAGGCATTGAAAGAGCCACCTCAGATACGGTACAACCATCTTTGAATTTGGGCATTATGGAGTTAATAATAAATATATGAGAAGCACACATGAAATCTGCAGGAACTCTGCAAGGACTGATGAAATATTCAGCCCAAAATATTGACTGCTTATTCCCCTCGTTGCTACCTGACCTGCCTCCAGCCTTTCGCGTTAGTTGCTCAAGATTTCCAGCATCTGCAGAATCTCTTGTGTTAATAGTAAATATATATTTGGTATGAGAAAAGAAAGCAGGCTTCTTGCTGCAAACACGAGGAAATCTGCAGATGCTGGAAATTCAAGCAACACACACAAATTGCTGGTGGAATGCAGCAGGCCAGGCAGCATCTATATGGGTCTTGACGAAGGGTCTCGGCCTGAAACGTCGACTGTACTTCTTCCTATAGATGCTGCCTGGCCTGCTGCATTCCACCGGCATTTTGTGTGTGAGGCTTCTTGCCAACTGCTTTATTAGTGGAAGAAATGTGGCTGTTTTGGAAAAGACAGTTTCAGCTAAGGAGGAAAACCATACATAGGGCCAAACAGATTTTAGCTGGTCAACTCTGTGGGAATATTCTCATATTTTTTGATGCTCATGACAGTGAAAGCGGCTATTCAGCACACCAAATGTATACTGGGTCTCATTACCATCCTATCAATCCCATTTCCCTCATCTATCCTAATCCACCTCTAATTTCCCACTTATTATTCTGCCTCACATACCTGCGGTCCCCCTCCAACTATACTGCTGCCACTCACCTTGCACAGGCGACAACCGACCAGCAGCAGGCAGTTCGAACATCCTGGGGAAACCCACACTGTCACAGGGAGAACACAGACAATACCAGAGATCAGGATGGAACCTGGATGCTGTTAACCACTGCAACATCATCCTTCCCCCATGTGATTCATGAAAGATGTCATTTGATCCATCAATTCCAGGCTGGATTTATGCAACGGAGATGATAGGTGAAAGAGATAAAGGGCTGGGGGTGGGTTCTGATAAGAGGAGGTAGAAGACCATGGAAGAAAGGGAAGAGGGAGGTGATGGGCAGATAAGGAGATGAGGTGAGAGAGGGAAACGGGAATGGGCATGATGATGGGGTTGGCGAACGATTACTGGAAGTTTGAGAAATTGATGTTCCACTGTGAACTCTGCAGCCTTCTGACTGATCATCGATTTCTCAGACTTCTTGCCTGCCCATCACCCCCCTCTGGTGCTCCTCCCCCTTCGCTTTCTTTCCATGGTCTTCTACCCCTGCCTCACAGATTCCCTCTTCTCCAGCCCTTTATCTCTTTCACCTATCAGCTTCCCAGCCCTTTAATTCACCCCCCTTTCCCGGTTTCACCTATCACCTACTACCTTGTGCTTCTTCCTCCCCCCCCCCACCTTCCTGCTCTAAACTCATCTTATTTTCCAGACCTGATGAAAGGTCTTGGCCCGAAACGTCGACTGTTTATTCTTTGCCACAGATGCTGCCCGGCCTGCTGATTTCCTCCAGCATTTTGTGTGTGTTGCTCAGATTTCCAGTATCTGCAGATTTTCTCATCAAAAATTTACTTGATTGGAAGCACACAATATTGATAGTCAACCAATATCTTCTGTCATTTGATTCATATCACATGTACTAAATTTCTAATATCATTATTAGTCTGAGCAATATCTCTGTGCAAAGTATTGCTTGAGTTTCAGTCGTTATCTCCCTTTATTCGCTCTGATTCAGAAGGCTCTGGGTTGCATCCCACTCCGGAGACTCGGAACAGTATCTCTTGGCTGACATCTCAGCGGTACCAGGAGCAAAGTGTTACACTGTCAGGGGTGCCATCTTTAGGATGGGACATGAAATCAAGTTCTTGTCGGCACCGTCCGATTTGATTCTGCGATGGAGCAATGGGACTGTGAGGCTTGTGGCACAGAGTTAGTCAGTCAAATGTTCTCTTTCTCTGTTGAAAAGATTCTGTGAATCAGACTTCTCAGAACGTTTATTTGTAAAGTGCAATAGTGCAACAAAAATAGTAAATTAGGTTGGCCTGTTGCAGAAGTGAAGTAAATGAGAACTCCCAAAGTAGAGGGACAATCTTAGAATAACTACAATGCAATAGACATCTAAACCTATGTACATCGTGAACACTTAGTTCTTAATGACTGTTGAGTCAACAGCCCTTTTCATTTTGAAATTAATTTTCAGCTGCAATTCAATTTTATAGCATCTTGTTTAATATTTGACAAAAATGATTTCATTTACTTTTCAGTGGTTCAATGCCCTTTAATTTTAAATAGAACATAATTATTTCTGCTACACCTGTCATTTAAAATTTTTTTTAAATCAACAGTCATGTAATGGTAGAGGAATTTTCAGAGCAGTCGATCAATACCCATTTGTGTTTAATCAGTATGTTGTTCTCTTGTGTTTTCCGTGAAGGGATATAATGAATAATAAAGTGTTTTACCAGCATCCCAATCTAATGAGAGCCCTGGGGATGCACGAGACAGTGATGGAAGTGATGGTGAATGTGCTCGGAGGTGGAGAGTCTAAGGTAGAAACGGTTAGATTTGATTGAAATGTCACTGCCGCTTTTCTTCTTCCGTGTACTTCTTTCTTCTGAATGTATTTTCCACAGAAAAATTAAAACAGAATTAGTCAAAGTACAATTCATCATTTTTTTTCCTGCATGAGAAGTTATTGTGTCTTGAGATGAGTTATTGTTTTGTTCAAACAGAAGTCAGAAATTACAGTTTACCCTTAAGGGTGCCCTAGATAGATGTTGCAGATACCAAGCGGGACTGGGGAGGGGGTCCACTAAATAAAACTCACACAAATGGGAAAAAATTCACCTTTCAGAAGAAAAAAAATAATTTCTTGATTTTCCGCCTGAATGCTGCATGCCTGGTGGCAGGTTCCTGCCGAGATCACAGCTGCTTGGATTCATGGGGAGCAGTTCTCAGACTTTAAGGATTCTCTTCAAGGCAGAATTAAAGGCTGCCCTGGAGGAGGGGAAAAGCTCGTGTCTTCATTGTGTATAGAATCAGCATTTCCTTCATTGAGAAAAGTCCGCTCGGGTTGTGTCTTATACCACAGTTTTCTCTGTGTCACTGTGAAGCATGGGTTCAATACGGAGGCAGAGATCACAGTATAAGTGCTGAGGGCATGTTTGCCCGACTGGAGTGAATGTTTATGCACAACCTTGGAAACTTGGGGGGCTGCTGTAGACAGACTCATCTTTGATGCCCCTGAAAGAAGCCTCTAATTATTGTCTCACAGCAAACCTGTAGGAAAACAAGCCATTCAGCCCACCCGATCCATGCCAGCAGTCGAGCATACTGCGTTTTCTAAAAGCTCCCTTCTGTAGAGCACTGCAGGGCTACTTAAAAAGAAACCTCACACCGTCTTAAAACTTCCTTCCTCCAGGCAGTGAATCTGATCAACCATTCTTGTTCGGCCTCCCCCCATCCCACTCTATTACCTCAGTCACTGTGCTACACTTTAAAACACTTTTTATGACGCTGTTTACATTATAGGTGCCTGTGCATGCTCGTATTTATGTATTTGCAGACATTTTATTCCATATCCATACTTCTAATGTTAATTTTATATTTCTTTATTCTTTATAATTGTTGAATGTTGTTGTGTTTTGTTGCAAGTTCCTAATGTATGTAAATGTATATGGTGAATAAAGCTTGATCTGTATTATTCCCATCTTCCAGCCCTTGCCTCATACCCTCTGTGCCTTGGTGATTCAAGTTGTCATCTAAAGATGTCTTAAATGCCGGTAGTGACTGCTTTCCCTACTCTCTCCAGCAGTGTATTCCACGTACTCACTACTCTGGAGGAGTCATAGAGCACAGAAGTAGGCCTTTTGGCCCATCTAGTCCATGCTGAGCCTTGAATCTGCTTAATCCCCCATGGACCTCCATAGCCCACCCATCCATGTACCTATCCAAATTTCTCTTAAATGTTGAAATCAAACCCACATCCACCACTTGCAGCAGCAGCTCATTCTACCCTCTGAGTGTAGAAGTTCCCCCTCATGTTCCCTTTAAACATTTCACCTTTCACCTTGAAGATTTCTTCTTTCATCTTTGATCCTCTAGGCTCACCCAACTGCAGTGTAAAAAGCCTGCTTGCATTCATCTTATCCATATCCCACATAATTTTGTCTACTGCTATTAAAATTCCCCTCAGTCTTCTTAGTTCTAGGGAATAAAATCCTAACCTTTTCAACCTCTCCCTATAATTCAGGTCCTCGAGTCCCGGCAAAATCCTCGCAAATTTTCTTTGCATTTTTCAATGTCATTTACATATTTCCTATAAGTCAGTGACCAAAAATGGACACGATACACCAAATTAAACCTTATGAACATAGTATAAAATTCCAGCATAACATCCCAACTCTTGTACTCTATACATTTATTTTTAAAAGCCAATGTGCCAAAAGGTTTTTTTTATGACCTTATCTACCTGTGTCCCCACTTTCAAGGAGTTATGAATCTGTATTCCCAGATCCCTTTGTTCTACCACACTCCTCAGTGCCTGACCACTCACTGTGTAAGACCTACCCTGGATGGTCCCCCTAAAGTGCAACACCTCACATTTGTCTGCATTAAGTTCTATCTGCCATTTTTCAGCCTATTTTTCCAGCTAGTCCAGATCCTGCTGCCAGCTTTGATACTCTTCCCCACTGTCCACGACATTCCCAATCCTGTAATCATCTGTAAATCTGTTGATCCAGTTTACACATTATCATCCAGATCATTGATACAGATGACAAACAACAATGGACCCAGCACCGATCCCTGAGGCCCACCATTAATTACAGGCCTCCATTCAGAGAGGCAACAATCTACAGCCATTCTCTGGCTTCTTCCATGAAGCCAATGTCAAATCCAAGTTACTACCTCATCTTGATTTTCTAGCGATTGAACCTTTTAGACCAACTTCCCATGTGGGACTTTGTCAAAGGCCATGGAGACAACACCCACTGCCTTGCCTTTATGAACTTTCCTGGTAACTTCCTTGAAAAGCTCTATAAGATTGATTAGATTGATCTGTAAGATTGTCAGGAATGGACAGGAGGAGGAGTATAGGAAACTGATACAGGACTTTGTGATATGGTGCAACTCAAACTACCTGCGTCTCAATATCACCAAGACCAAGGAGATGGTGGTGGACTTTAGGAGATTTAGGCCTCATATGGAGCCAGTGATCATTAATGGAGAATGTGTGGAGCAGGTTAAGACCTACAAGTATCTGGGAGTACAGTTAGACGAGAAGCTAGACTGGACTGCCAACACAGATGCCTTGTGCAGGAAGGCACAGAGTCGACTGTACTTCCTTAGAAGGTTGGCGTCATTCAATGTCTGTAGTGAGATGCTGAAGATGTTCTATAGGTCAGTTGTGGAGAGCGCCCTCTTCTTTGTGGTGGCGTGTTGGGGAGGAAGCATTAAGAAGAGGGACGCCTCACGTCTTAATAAGCTGGTAAGGAAGGCGGGCTCTGTCGTGGGCAAAGTACTGGAGAGTTTAACATCGGTAGCTGAGCGAAGGGCGCTGAGTAGGCTACGGTCAATTATGGAAAACTCTGAACATCCTCTACATAGCACCATCCAGAGACAGAGAAGCAGTTTCAGCGACAGGTTACTATCGATGCAATGCTCCTCAGACAGGATGAAGAGGTCAATACTCCCCAATGCCATTAGGCTTTACAATTCAACCGCCAGGACTTAAGAACTTTTTAAAAGCTATTATTAATGCTTTTTGAGATAGTGATTTAGATGCATATCATATTTTTTTTACTGAGTTAAGTATTGTATGTAATTAGTTTTGCTACAACAAGTGTATGGGACATTGGAAAAAAAAGTTGAATTTCCCCATGGGGATGAATAAAGTATCTATCTATCTATCTATCTATCTATCTATCTAGACACGATCTACCATGCACAAAGCTATGTTGACTATCCCTAATAAGTCCCCGTCTGTCCAAATACTTATACAGTATATCTGGTTCCTTAGAATACCTTCCAATAACTTTCAAACTACTCATGTCAAGCTCACTGCTCTATCATTCCTCGGCTTATTCTTGGAGTCTTTCTTAAACAACGTAACAACATTAGCTATCCTCCAATCCTCCAGCACCTCATCCATGGCAGAGGCTCTCTGTATAAAAAAGATTATCCTCAGATCCCCTTAGTCTACACCCAGTTTACCTATTTCTGATATGAGGAAAGGTTTCCCACAGTCTAACCTGTCCAGGCATCTCTAAATTTCATCAGCCTCATTATTAGTTTTTTGTACTATTTTTTTTGTAACTTATGGTAAATTTTACATCTTGCACTGTAATATTGTCACAAGACAACAAATTTCATGACATATGTCAGTAATATTAAACCTGGTTGTGATTCTGATTCATTCATGTCTCCTCTGAACTTCCCCCAGTCCCAGGGAGAACAGTCTCTCCACATGACTGAAAGGCAACATCCTGATCAATCTCCTCTGCACCCTCTCTAGCAGCATCACAACTTCGTTCCTTGTTGTATTGAGAATTATAAGCCAGGGTCACAGGGCGAATATTATTGCTTCAGTTTTCATGACTAAGACAGAAATGACTGCTGCACGATTTTGACATTGTCATATGCACAAATAGATGCAGGAAGTCATCAGTCATGTCAAGGCGAATAGTGCTTGGAGGTGCCTGGTTTAATTTTCTGAAAGGCAGAAATGGTCATTAACCTATGGAAACATGAGCAAAATGGATTTTATGTATGATCAGTGTTTTAGAGTATAGTTCCTTTTGTCTGTGACTGAGATATCCTGTACTAAAAAGATTGGACCCAATTTCTTTTGAAGTTATCTGTGCCTAATGCTGAACCCAGAAAACTACGATGAATCAGTATTTTCAATTCATACTTATGTGTTTAAATTTGAAATATTAAAGCTTGGGTAAAATAAAACAACAAACACAAATATACTCAAATATTTTTTCTAGCTTTGAGGCAGCTGTTTCTGATGTGAAAATGATACAAATCCTTTAAGCACAGTTTTATTGAAAGGAACACTGTCTTTGATGGTCCCATGTGTATTAACCATGTATGACAATTCTAGGCATTGACAATTTTGCTTCTCAGTCATTTTTCATTAAAAACTGCAAAAATAATATGAAATAAATAAACTGAGATTCTCTTGGCCTCTGAATCTGTTCTTTTAGGAAATAATCTTCCCAAAGATGGTGGCCAACTGTTGCCGTTTCCTGTGCTACTTCTGCCGAATCAGTCGACAAAATCAGAAAGCAATGTTTGACCACTTGAGCTACCTGTTAGAAAACAGCAGTGTTGGATTAGGTAAGGTGTAGGACATTTATTCCATTCCAGATCCTACTATATCAGGAATGAACTGGGTATTTATTTTAGATTCAGTTTGTAATTTTAAACAAAGTCAAAAATATCCAGATAGTTTAAGACTTTATCTGAAACTAAATAAGTAAGTAATTTGAATGATATATGAAAATTATATTGAAATGTAAAGGTTTTTTGTCTATGTTTTGCAGTAAGCTGTTAAAAATGAGTGGCTTTACTGAATAGTGGATGTAACTAAACGATTCAAGATTCAATGTTCAAGATTTTGAATCTTGAAAAGTGGTTTTCTGTAATTTGGTGATGGAGATTCTGAGTAAATAGAAATGGAGAACAGATATTAAAGGCACAATACAACTCATACCCATGGAATGAACTTCAAAAACTGAGATGCTGAAGATGTTCTATAGGTCAGTTGTGGAGAGCGCCCTCTTCTTTGTGGTGGCGTGTTGGGGAGGAAGCATTAAGAAGAGGGACGCCTCACGTCTTAATAAGCTGGTAAGGAAGGCGGGCTCTGTCGTGGGCAAAGTACTGGAGAGTTTAACATCGGTAGCTGAGCGAAGGGCGCTGAGTAGGCTACGGTCAATTATGGATAACTCTGAACATCCTCTACATAGCACCATCCAGAGACAGAGAAGCAGTTTCAGCGACAGGTTACTATCGATGCAATGCTCCTCAGACAGGATGAAGAGGTCAATACTCCCCAATGCCATTAGGCTTTACAATTCTACTGCCAGGACTTAAGAACTTTTTAAAGAGATTATTAATGCTTTTTGAGATGGTGATTTAGATGCATATCATATTTTTTTTTTACTGAGTTAAGTATTGTATGTAATTAGTTTTGCTACAACAAGTGTATGGGACATTGGAAAAAAAAGTTGAATTTCCCCATGGGGATGAATAAAGTATCTATCTATCTATCAATTCAGAAAGATAATTGTGTTGGAAATGAATGTGTCTCAACGGTATAACAAGATATATTCTTCTGACAAAGCTGTTCATGTACACTCCTTGGGAAGAATTGATAAAATCTTGAAAATAAATGGATCAAGTGCTGAGTACAAAAAATATTTACCTTCAATTCCTCCCTTGACATTTTTTAAACAGAGACATTAATAAATCTGAATCAAATAGATTAATTTCCCCATCGAATTTCAAGTAAATAAATCAAACTGTTCTAACAAATCTTAGTCTCTGGATTCATCTTTAACTCAATCTTTACCTGAGAAAGAAGTTTTAACCACTGGTTGCAATGAACCCCGTTTTTCAATTCGCAGCTGTGAACTTCTTTAAGAAAGCTATAATCGATCATATATTAAGTTCTTCAGTTGGACTTTAAGATGGATCAGCCATCTTGGATTGGTGTAATAATAAACACAAAATTATTCCTTTTCATAGATGCTGCCTGACCTGCTGAGTTCCTCCAGCATTTTGTATCTGTTGCTTTGGTGTATTAATGGTGTTATATTTTACATGCTGGGTAGACTTGAATAAATTTGGACAAAGCTTTAAGAAGTTGCATTACTTTGTGAAAGATGAAAAAAATTCATTCTCTGATATTGATTATTCAAGTGAGAAAGAAAATAACCTAATAGCCGAAATGTTTAAATTTCTCACAGCGGCAAATATATCTATGTCAGTTACTTTAATGGGAACATGATTTGAGAGTTAGCACTCAGCCTCAAAGAGCAAAACTCACACTGGAAATAAACTTCATGCTTTCTCAGTTATCATTACAGTATTAATGATTGCATTAAAATAAAAGCTAATCATCTTTGCTTTCTATATTTTATTTAATAGAAGGTAATTTACACCCAGATTGTTTTGTGAAATACTGAACACACAAAAACTTTATAAACCTGTTCCTCATTTTTCTCAACAGCCTCTCCTTCCATGCGAGGTTCTACTCCTTTGGATGTTGCTGCAGCATCTGTGATGGACAACAATGAACTTGCCCTGGCATTGCGAGAGCCTGATTTAGAAAAAGTAATTTCTACTCTTGCAAATCCAGTTATTGGTGATTAATTTCATTATTGATTAAGATAGATTTTTTTTTAAAATCCACACAATGTTCAGTTTGAGACTTGGAAAGTGACCTGAAATCACATCTAATGGATCTATATATATATAAAAAGAAAGACACAATATAATGATGAAGTGTCCAAATGTTCTGCAATTTATGTTGGAAACGTCTGGCATGTATTTTGCCAGTCTCCCTAAGGTAATTTCATATTCCTAATCCCATTACCCCTTTTATTCCATGAGTTTCATTTCTTCTGCTGAGCTTCTCCACTCTCAGAATCAGGTGCCTTGCCTTCTTCAACATTTAGTAATATTAGCTGAGAAGTGTGAGCAAATCAACACCGTCTTTTCTTCATTAATTTGTACTTGGCGAAAGAGCAATTAGTTTTGTTTCTGATCATTTCTGTCAGTTTGTTCACTAGTCATACTTGCAGTGTTCTATGTTTTGCATCCTTATTGAACTCGTCACTGCTTGTGGCTTTTCCCATTTATTATCCCATTGTTATCTATTTTGCTCAGCCCTCTATTCTTTTTCTAGTTTAAAAATATTGACACTTTTCCTTTCTCAGTACAAGCTGCATTTTAATTCAGAAGCATGTTTTCTGCTGAATTGTCAGAACCAGAGGAACACCATTGACATTTCCACTTACTCAAGAGTCCTTAAAGCAGTGCTCGCAATTGCCAAGGCTTCCTCCAGCACATTCAGTGAAGAGCAGTCTCTCACATAGTGGCTTATAGCAATTTTAGGTCAACAAATAAACCGATTATTTCCTAGATACTGATTTTTGAAATGAAATGATACTGCATTTTAAATAGAAACAATGCAGCCAAATTGCAAATAATCAGAGATGTTTGCCAAGTCCTTTACATCAAATTCTTGTCCCTTTTAAAAAAGGATCATCATGTCAGTCTCCTGCCAAGGTCCACACGGATCTTCTGGCAGATGTGTCCGCAACTGGGCTATTCCCCAGAAGAGACTCCAGTCCACTCTGCAGATGCCAGCCCCAGAACCACGCTTTGCAACCGCGTTGTTCAATGGAGCAGTGCAACTACTGCATGTATCTCAGCTCCCAGTGTAGGAAATTCAAGTGCTGAGTTTGTGACAGCTAAACCTACAATAAGTCCAGTGGACCACCAGAAATGAATGGGAAAAATCATCAGCTCATTGAAGGCTTTTAAAATAATAATTAAGCTTGTATAAATGTTCTTAATTATAACCTTTTACATATTTTTATTTTAGTATATCCCGAATAATGTTCAGTGTTTCTAAATGTTGTCCATTGAATTAAATGGTAGCTCTAAGAATGGGAGGTGTCTCGCCCCCATTAAAGTCATGTGAATGCAGACCTGTTTGCCGCTGGTGGCCTCACCTATGACCCCCAGTGGAAGACTGTGAACAGGATCATTCCAGTCTTAATCATAGGCAACAAGTGATTGTGGGACAGTGGAAGGTCTCCATATTAATTAGCCTTCATACTTGAGTGGAACTGTGGGATCATCTCCTTCAAGATCCAGTGTCCTTTTATACGTTGTCTTCAGTAGCTATTCCAGAAGTTGAAGGCTATTTTGATAAAACTAAACAGTTTCATGAACATCACCAATGCAGAATGGAGGTGCGTGGTGATCTCTGATAATTTTCTTTCCCTAGGTTGTTCAGTATTTGGCTGGATGTGGCTTGCAGAGCTGTGCCATGCTGGTTGCCAAGGGTTACCCAGATATTGGGTGGAATCCCGTCGAAGGGGAACGATATTTGGATTTTCTCCGTTTTGCTGTATTTTGTAATGGTAAGATTCTATCTAAAGGTATGTTCTGTAGCAGTGAAGACTGTATAGAGCAGGGATTCCTAACTTTTTATGCCATAGAACTTTATGATTAACCGAGGAGTCTGTGGACTTGGTTTGGGAACCCCTGGAGCAGAGTGATAAGCTGCAGCAGTCACATTGTGGAAAAGGAGGAATGAAACGGAGAGGACATGATGCTCTTTCCCTTTATTTATTCTTTGCATATTGAAAGATTAGTGCAGGCAGAGGCATCATGGCCAAAAACAGTCATGATCTAATACATGCCAGTTAGATTCTGAAGCTTTTCAGAGAACAGTACTTGCAGGGATATGCAAGGCACCTCACTCTGCAGGGGTTTGACATGTTATTTTAATCTGGTTTATTGTACATGAGGTACAATAACACATTAAGTAACGTTAAGTAACACGTTAGCCAAACGAGATGGAGGTGTATAGAGTGAAAAGAGTTGATGTTATAAAGGTAAGGGTGAAAGAAACAAGTCAGGTACAAATGAAGTTGAATTACTTCTGAGGATACAATATGGTGAAAAGTATATATCAATAATCAAGTCACAACCTGGGATGAATCTGTGACTGTGTTTCCAATATCCTGGATAATTCTGCAAACAGTAATTAAATATTTCTTTACTTATTCATTTGTTCCTCTGAGTTTAACTGAGTGCCTACACACAATTTTCAAGGACATCTTTAAGGGACACTGCCTTGAAATGGCAGCATCCATTAATAAGTACCCCCCCTCCATCTCCCAGGACACACCCTGCTCTCATTGCTACAATCAGGAAAGAGAAACAGGAGCCTGAAGGCACTAACTCAACAATTAAGAAACCGCTTCTTGCCCTCTGCCACCCAATTTCTGAATGGACATTGAACCCATGAACACTACCTCACTATTTTTTAAAAATTTAATTTTTTATTTAATTTACAACTTATTTAATTTGACTATTGAATATATATACTTACTGCAATTGAGTTTTTTTCTGTTGTTATGTATTGCATTGCACTGCTGCTGCAAAGATAACAACTTTCATGACATATGCCAGTGATATTAAACCTGAGACTGATTAATTTACTCTACAAATAGAGTAAATGGACAACATGATCTAAATGCCCATGGTGAACTGATGAAACCTTACCTTCTCAAGCTCTTTCAAGACACTTCTAGAAGATCCAGGAATGACACAGTGCTTCTGCAAGCAGAGATGCTCCCCCAGTGCCGGTGACCATCTTCCTGTCCTGGCTCTGGTGTTGTCTGTGTGGAGTTTGCAGAGGAAACATGGGTTTCCTCTGGGTGGCCTGGTTTGCTCCTGCACCTCAAAGACACACAGGGTTGGTAGGTTAATTGGCCTTTCTAAGTTTTCACTAACGTGTCAGTGAGTGGTGGAATCTCGGAAGAGCTGATGAGAATTCGGAGGGAATAAAATGGATCAGAGTAGGATAAATGGTTGTTGTGACTGACGGGCCTATTTCCATGCTGTATGCTGACGATATGGTGAGATTAATGGATCCTCAATCTATTTAAAGTCAACACGAATGCTGCTTTCTTTGGCATTGCCATCATTATCCCTGATAATAGGAGGTTAATTTTGTCAGGAAGAAGGGTTTTAATGGCTTAGTCATTACCTACACATGGGGGCAAGGCCACCCACACCTACTGAGGCTGTGTTCACTTGATATCAACCCAGCATTCAGAGTCTAAGCTCTGATCACTATGAACTGAGAGCATCTGTGATCCTGATGCCTTCTGGCTCAGAGGTGGGACTATACAGGAATGAGGAGGAATTACTTTAGCCAGATGGTGGTGAGTCTGTGGAATTCATTAGCTGCAGAGGCCAAGTCATTGGGTATATTTAAAGTGGAGGTTGCAAACTACCATCCGTGTTTCTTTCCTGTGTCCACGGAATTACCTGTCTGACCCCGTAACTACAGAGTCCCTCTCACTGCTGCCTTCGTCCTTTCCCTACCTCTTTGAGCCACAGAGCCAGACTCTGTGCCAGAGGCGCGGCCATTGTTGTTTCCCCCAGGTAGGCGGTCCCCCCCAACAGTATTCAAAGAGGAGTACTTATTGTTAAGGGGGACAGCCACAGGAGTAGTCTCTAGCATCTGCTTCTTGCCCTTTGCTGTCTTGACTGTTACCCACTTATCTGTCTCCCAAAGCCCCGGTGTGACTACTTACCTATAGCTTCTCTCTTATCACCTCCTCACATTCCCTGACCAGACGAAGATCATCGAGCCACATCTCCAGTTCCCTAACCCGGTCCCTAAGGAGCTGCAGCTCGACGCACCTGGTGCAGATTGTGGCCTTCAGGAGGCTCGGTGACTCCCAAACTTCACACATCTGACACCCATTACAGAACACTGGCCTCACAGACATACTTACTGTTTCTATTCCTCACCTGCAACTTACTTCTCCTCGACCTGATATCGCCGAAGCCCAAGTGAGCCAAAGCCCTACCATTCTGCCTCAGATCACTCTGTCAATGACCGCTGCTTTGATGACTGCTCCGCTAGGCAGTGTCTCCCTTTCATGCCTGAACCTTCCCTGCTATCTGTCTCATGATTGATGCTCCGGTTATAGCCACTGATAGGCCACGTACAATGGACAAATGCTTGTGAAGCTCCCTTTTTATATAACCAACGCTGACATGCAAGAAATCCCACTTAGGTAAAGTTCTGTTGACGCTGCTGATAGGCCATGTGCAAGTTATGAATTTGAAATATGAATAACATAGCAACACACACAAAATGCTGGAGGAACTCAGCAGGCCAGGCAGCATCTATGGAAAGAAGTATAGACAACGTTTCGGGCTGAGACCCTTCGCCAGGACCAAGACTTCGACTGTACTTTTTTCCATAGATGCTGTCTGGCCTGATGAGGCCCTCCAGTATTTTGTGTGTGTTGCTTGGAATTCCAGCATCTGCAGATTTGCCCTTGCTTATGAGTAACATAATAAATCCTTGAAATAAGAGAATATGAAGTGAAGGCTTAATTTGCTGGTTGTTCTGCCCCTGGAAATTGTACTGCAGGAACATCTTAACCTATTAATAACAAAATAATACTTATTACCGGTAATCCTTTTCTTGTGTAAATGAAAATACGTTATTTCATAGCAACTTGGTGATAATAGTGTGCCTTATGTTTGGCATGCTTTCAGTGAGCATTCACTGGAGTTATAGCTTTATGATCCAGTAAATTGAAGTCAAGAATAAATGTGCTGGAATGTGTGATTTGGAAACATCACACACCAGGTAAGGACTGACACTTCTCCCATGTTAAGCTCTGAGTAATAGCTGTGTGCCTTGTTACCGACTGTGATGAATGGGTGCACTTGGCTGGAATGTCATACGTCTATGTAAAAGGGAGCTGATATTCAATTGCTGCGGTGCAGTGATGAAGGGACAAACTTGTCTTTCATTTAGTTTTTCATTTCAGTTGGCTGTAAAACCTACTTTAAAGTCACAAGTCTACCATTAGAGCAAAGTGCTCAGCGTTTAATGACACTGCTGTGCGATTATGAGCATTTACGTTACGTGCGCCATTGTACTTTAAAATTAAAATCATCAATAACATTCAATGCAATTCTGTTACATCTATTATATAAAATATATATTCAGCTGCATGCTGAACTGAATAATCTAATAATTCCATATTTTTATTTATTTTAGGATTTATTATGAACAAAATTCAATCTTCAGTTTACCTGTTTTAGGAACTCATTTGATGTCTTCCAGGCTGTTCGTTTTGTGTTGCAACATCTACTTATTTACCTGATGTTTTGAAATACATTGTGATTTATAGGTAATTTATTTTAATGCGTGTGATATCTCAGCCCTGTATTGTTCCTGCCATTTGCAGGTGAGAGTGTGGAAGAAAATGCCAATGAGGTTGTGAGACTGTTGATTCGGCGCCCTGAATGCTTTGGCCCAGCTTTGCGAGGAGAAGGTGGGGATGGACTCCTGTCTGCCATGGAGGAAGCCATAAAGATCTCTGAAGACCCAGCGAGAGATGGCCTTTCACCAATTGATGAATCTCGGAGAAGTCTGTGAGTCTGGCAGATTCAGATTTCCAGAATTGCAGGATTCTGAAAAAAATTTCAAAAGCCTTGATAGGTTCATTCATGGGTCTGTTCAGAATGAAGCATCTGAATGGGGCATGGTGTGTTGACCTCTTCCACCATCCAGCAAGATTTCAGTGAACTCTTCATAGACTCATTTTTGTCCATGATCATTAGAACCAGTCACTCTTAAGTTTGAAATCTCCACTAGACCCAGCTTTTTGGAGAAGAGAGCTCATAGTCCTTTTTATGAAGCTTTGCTTCCTGGAGTCATTCCTGTTCCCAATCACTCAACAGCAATTTTATGATTATGGATAAAATCTTGGAGAAAAATCACTCATTATCTGCCCTTATATCAAATGTGTTCTGAATAGAGTAACTTGTCATTGATGAATGAATAAGGCCATCAGTGTGGTAGAACTGAATTAATGTCAGCAGTCATGGTAATAGGTTTAAACAATTATAGTATTTCAGATAATTAAATTCTTTCACGCTGTTTAACTTGGAGTAACTTCACTGAGAAATGTTCTGAACTTGCATTTTACCATGAAAGATGAGAAAGATCACCAAAACTTAATTGCATTATTAAAATGACTTATTTTGATAATGGCCATCAACCTTGAATGTTGAAATCTTGCATTCATGAAAATACCATACTTACAAATTACAAATTGTGAGGTGAACTTTCTCTAGAAAATCTGGAAAGTCCCTGCTTTTCTCAATGAGATACTTAAACCAATTATATAAAATATCACTCCTTAATTCCAGTCAGTTTGTTTAACATTATGAGATTTAGTACCACTGGCATGTGTCATGAAATTTGTTTTGCGGCTACAGTACATTGCAAGACATAATAAAAATATATAATAAATAAATAAATATATAGGACCTATAAAAAATATTCATCCCCCCCCCCCCCCCCCCCCCCCTTTGGAAGTTTTCATGTTTTATTGTTTTACAACATTGAACCAGAGTAGATTTAATTTGGCTTTTTTGACACTAATCACAAGAAAAAGAGTCTTTCATGTCAAAGTGAAAACAATTCTCTGCAAAGTGATTTAAATTCATTCCAGACATAAAACACAAAATAATTGATTGCATAAGTATTCACCCCCTTAATATGACACACCAGATCATCACTGGTGCAGCCATTTGGTCTTAGAAGTCACATCATTAGTTAAATAGAGATCACTGTGTGCAATCAAGGTCTTTTAATTAGTTGTAGCAAAAATACATCTGTATCTGGAAGGACAACTGCTGGTGAGTCATTATCCTGGCAAAAACTATGCTATGAAGACAAAAGAACACTCCAAGCAACTCTGTGAAAAAAATTATTGAAAAGCACAAGTCAGGAGATGGATCTAAGAACATTTTTAAGTCACTGAATATCTCTTGGAATAAAAACACAAGATGCTGGCAGAACTCAGCAGGCCAGACAGCATCTATGGGAGGAGGTAGTGATGACATTTCGGGCCGAAACCCTTCATCAGGAGTATCTCTTGGAGTATAGTTAAATCAATCATCAAGAAATGGAAAGCCTTTGGAACAGTTGTAAATCTGCCTAGAGCAGGCTGTCCTCAAAAACTGAGTGACCGTGCAAGAAGGGGATTAGTGAGGAAGGCCACCAAGAGACCTGTGATAACTGGAGGAGTTACAAGCTTCAGTGGCTGAGATGGGAGAGACTGCGCATACAACAACTGTTGCCCGGGTGCTTCACCAGTTGCAGCTTTATGGGAGAGTGGCAAAGAGAAAGCCACTGTTGAAAAAAATTCACATGAAATCTGGGCTAGGGTTTGCCAGAAATCATGTAGGAGACACTGAAGTCAGCTGAAAGAAGGTTCTATGGTCTGATAAAACCAAAACTGAGCCTTTTGGCCATCAGACAGTGCTATGTTTGGCTCTGTACCTCATCAGAAGCACACCATCCCTACAGTGAAGCATGGTGGTAGCTGCTTCATGCTGTGGGGATGCTTCACTGCTGCAGGCCCTGGAAGGCTTGTGAAGGATGAGGGTAAAATGAATGCAGCAAAATTCAGGGAAATCCTGGAGGAAAACCTGATGCACTCTGCAAGAGAACTGCGACTTGGGCAAAGATTTGTTTTCCAGCAAGACAATGACCCTAAGTATAAAGTCAAAGCTTCACAGGAATGGCTTAAAAACAACAAAGTTAATGTCTGAAGAGGCCAAGTTAGAGTCCAGATCTCAATCCAACTGAGAATTTTTGGCTCGATTTGAAAGGGGCTGTTCACTCATGGTTTCCATGCAGTCTAACAGAGCTTGAGCAGTTTTGTAAAGAAGAATGGGGAAAAATTGCTGTATCCAGATGTGCAAAGCTGATGGAGCCTATCCACATAGACTCAAGGCTGTAATCGCTGATAAAGGTGCATCTACTAAATTCTGACTTGAAGGGGGTGAATACTTAAGCAATCAATTTTGTGTCTTATATTTGTAGTGAGGCAGTGTTCATGAATTCAATGTCCATTCAGAAATCTAATGGCAAAGCCGAAGAAGCTCTTCCTGAATTGTTAAGTGTGTGCCTTCAGCTCCTATACCTCCTCCCTAATGGTAGCAATGAGAACAGGGCATGTCTTGGGAGATGGGGGTCCTTAATGATGGATGCTGCCTTTTTGAGATGTACAGGATGCTGGGGAGGCTAGTGCCTATGACGGAGCTGATTGAGTTTACAGCTTTCTGCAGCTTATTTCAATCCTGTGCAGTGCCCCCCACCCATTCCACACGGTGATGCAACCAGTTAGAATACTCTCCATGGTACATCTGTAGAAAATTCTGTAGTAATTGTACATGTTGCTACTTTATAATATTCTTATTGAATTTTATGTGTTTGTGTACTAGTCGTTCTTATGTGATATACAGCTTTTGTTGGTTCAGATGACATGGTGTGACATGCTGAACTGTTACTCATACTTCTGTTTCATAGAGAAATTGAAGAAGAGGAAGATGATACCATTCATATGGGGAATGCTATTATGACCTTCTATTCAGCTTTAATTGATTTATTGGGTCGGTGTGCACCAGAGATCCATGTAAGTAATAAGTCAGCTCTATGAAGAACTTTAATAATGGTCTGAAAGTTACCAAGTCCAAAGTTTTTATTGGTAGTTTCACACTAATTAAGTTCTTTGAGGAGAAATTCCACAACATTAATTCTTTCTAATGTGAGTTTGAATATACCTAACTCTGAGACTTTTCCTCAGAACCAAATACAGTCTGTCATGTATTTTTCCAAACCTGAGAATGTAATACAAGAAAACAGGGGATTCTGAGTGCATTCTCTTGGGAAACAAAATGTTAACCATATGAACTAAGTATTCAGCAAAGCAAATTTGATTGACATCAAGTTTTCGGCCATGTACAACTGGAACAGTTCTTGTGTAGACATAATGAGCAGCAACCAGAAGTACTTTTGTAAACGATCAGGAGTTTATTAGGTGTTTAACAACAAACTGCAGTTGACAAATATCTCGCAGCCCTTGATCCTTGGAGCCATTTGAACACAGGTGAGATTAGTTTTGGTTTTCCATGAGTTAGGATTGGTAAGTCCCCTAGAGTTTGAAAAAGATTATGTGTCAATTGATTGTAACTTCAAACCTGCACGCCTCCATATCCCAATAATACTGAATACTGAGTGCCTTGACTTATCAAAATCTATCAACCTTTCACGCAGTCCTTAAGCCAGTAGAATCTAAGGATTAGCTTTATCCTTCATTTGCCAGGCAAAGACAACTCAATCAATACCTATTTAAAGCTCACATTATCTCTAATAGTCAAAAATGCCATTTCAAAGTCAAAGTCAAATTTATTGTCTTGCACATTAGTGCACGTATGCAGAGCTGCAATGAAAAGCTTAGTTGCAGCAGCATTACAAGCATACAGAGCATTATGCAAGAAGCATTGGCAAGAAAAATAGAAATTAAACAAATTATATACATTTTATAATAAAAACACAATGAGAACAAATAAAAAAAATTGTGATTAAGGTGGTGATAGTGTTGCTATATTGTAGTGATCAGAATTGTGATTTCTCATGTCCATTGAGGTTAGCACCTCATGACTATTGTTTACCAAGACCTCCCTCACATGATTCTATTACCTTCTCCATAATAAGGAAGACAACTGCTGATTGCATTAAGTTCCATACCGAGCATATATCAAGAGTTATTACATAGAAAAGCTACTTTAACACAGAAGAGTTCTGTGGTATCTCCTTTGGTATCTGCAAAGCCAGTGGTCCTTTCTGAGGTCAGCAGAAATATCCAGCTCCAGGTATATTGGTTAAACAATTCTTTAAATTAACCCTTAATTTACTTAGCCCAGTTTCACATCATGTCAGGGTTTTCTTGAGCATATTGTTCAGAGATATCTATGAAACCATAGTGACATAGATCAGAAGTTACGAGAAGCAAATAACCTTGGTCTCCATTTCCGACACCTCCCTCCCCTTTCTTGATCTTTCTGTCTCCATCTCTGGAGACGGCCTATCTACTGATATCTACTACAAGCCTACAGACTCTCACAGCTACTTGAACTATTCCTCTACCCACCCTGTCTCTTGCAAAAAAACTATTCCCTTCTCACAATTCCTCCGTCTCCGCCGCATCTGCTCTCAGGATGAGGCTTTTCATTCCAGGACGAAGGAGGTGTCTTCCTTTTTAAACAAAGGGGCTTCCCTTCTTCCACCATCAACTCTGCTCTCAAACGCATCTCTCCCATTTCCCGCACATCTGCCCTCACCCCATCCACCCGCCACCCCACTCGGGATAGGGTTCCCCTTATCCTTACCTACCACCCCACCAGCCTCCAGGTCCAACGTATAATTCTCCGTAACTTCCGCCACCTCCAACGGGATCCCACTACCAAACACATTTTTCCCTCCCCCCCCCCTTTCTGCTTTTCGCAGGGATCGCTCCCTACGTGACTCCCTTGGCCACTCGTCCCCCCCATCCCTTCCCACCATTCTCCCTCCTGGCACTTATCCTTGTAAACGGAAGAAGTGCTACACCTGCCCTTACACTTCCTCCCTCACCACCATTCAGGGCCCCAGACAGTCCTTCCAGGTGAGGCGACACTTCACCTGTGAGTTGGCTGGTGTGGTATACTGCGTCCGGTGCTCCCGGTGTGGCCTTTTATATATTGGGGAGACCCGACGCAGACTGGGAGACCGTTTCGCTGAACACCTACACTCGGTCTGCCAGAAAAAGCAGGATCTCCCAGTGGCCACACATTTTAATTCCATGTCCCATTCCCATTCTGATATGTCTATCCATGGCCTCCTCTATTGTCAAAATGAATCCAAACTCAGTTTGGAGGAACAACACCTTATATACCGGCTGGGTAGCCTCCAACCTGATGGCATGAACATTGACTTCTCTAACTTCTGTTAATGCCCCTCCTCCCCTTCTTACCCCATCCCTGACATATTTAGTTGTTTGCCTGTTCTCCATCTCCCTCTGGTGCTCCCGCCCCCTTTCTTTCTCCTGAGGCCTCCCGTCCCATGATCCTTTCCCTTCTCCAGCTCTGTATCACTTTCGCCAATCACCTTTCCAGCTCTTAGCTTCATCCCACCCCCTCTGGTCTTCTCCTACCATTTCGCATTTCCCCCTCCCCCCACTACTTTCAAATCTCTTACTATCTTTCCTTTCGGTTAGTCCTGACGAAGGGTCTCGGCCCGAAACATCGACAGCGCTTCTCCCTATAGATGCTGCCTGCCCTGCTGTGTTCCACCAGCATTTTGTGTGTGTTGTTGTTTGAATTTCCAGCATCTGCAGATTTCCTCGTGTTTAACCTTGGTCTTCATGTTCTTCTAATATATTCTTCGTGATTCTCTTGCTGAAAATCAGGGATTCCCAACCTGGGGTCCATGGACCCTCCTAGTTAATGGTAGGGGTCCATTACATAAAAAGGTTTGGGAACCCCTGCTCTAAGTGAAGGCAAAGCCCTTGGTTTCTTGCAGAAATTCACAGATCCAGTATTTGGGTTTTAGAATTAAAAGTAATTTTAAGCAGATCCTTGTTTTTTAAATCCCTCAAGGTAAGGTAGGTGATTTGGGAACAGAGAGTTCCAGTTAACAGGTCAAACCATTTCCTGGAGCAACAGGTTTCAGATTAGCATTGGCAAAAGACTGGTATCTTACTGTGTTCCTATCGTTGATGCAGGGAGGAGAGGCTCAGGGAAGGGAGGAGCAAAAATTAACACAGAAGTAGGAATGTCCGCCTTACTAAAACACATTGGTAATCTTGTCACACCATTTGTGTGTCGTTTCCCAAATTTAAGTATCTCAACTTTTATTTGTTTTGTTTTTATTGCAATAGCTCATAAATGCTGGTAAAGGTGAGGCAATACGGATTAAATCCATTCTCCGGTCCTTGATTCCTCTGGAAGACCTGGAAGGAGTTATCAGCATTCCCTTCCAGATGCCAACTGTTGCTAAGGGTGAGTTAGCCACCCTGAAAGAAGGCTTTATATTAACTGATTTTATTATAGATGATGAAAAAAGTTAATTACAATATCATGTCTTTAGCAGATTGCAATTCATGAAATGGAAGTCAACTTAGAGATTTTTGACTCTAAGTCAACTTAGAGTCAACTCAAGGAAGAGTAAGAGATAATGTATTGGTTAGGGCCTTGAAATAGAATTGATGAAAATAGTCTCTGATAATTTACAAAGTACTAATACTGCTCAAAGAGAATTATTGATTGCTTGAAGCAATGATTGTGTGATTATGTTCCAGTGTCTATTAATATACAGTGGCATGCAAAGGTTTGGGAACCCCTGGTCAAAATTTCTGTTACTGTGAATAGTTAAGTGAGTAGAAAATGAACTGATCTCCAAAAGTCATAAAGTTAAAGATGAAACATTCTTTTCACCATTTTAAGCAAGATTAGTGTATTATTTTTGTTTTGTACAATTTTAGAATGAAAAAAGGAAAGGAACACCATGCAAAAGTTTGGGCACCCCAAGAGATTTGAGCTCTCAGATAAGTTTTACCAAGGTCTCAGACCTTAATTAGCTTGTTAGGGCTATGGCTTGTTCACAGTCATCATTAGGAAAGGCCAGGTGACGCAAATTTCAAAGCTTTATAAATACCGTGACTCCTCGAACCTTGTCCCAACAATCAGCAGCCATGGGCTCCTCTAAGCAGCTGCCTAGCACTCTGAAAATTAAAATAAATGTTGCCCACAAAGCAGGAGAAGGCTATAAGAAGATAGCAAAGCGTTTTTACGTAGCCATTTCCTCAGTTCGTAACGTAATTAAGAAATGGTAGTTAACAGGAATGGTGGAGGTCAAGTTGAGGTCTGGAAGACCAAGAAAACTTTCTGAGAGAACTGCATGTAGGATTGCAAGAAAGGCACACCAAAACCCCCTTTTGACTGCAAAAGACCTTCAGGAAGATTTAGCAGACTCTGGAGTGGTGGTGCACTGTTCTACTGTGCAGCGATGCCTGCACAAATATGACCTTCATGGAAGAGTCATCAGAAAAAAATCTTTCTGCATCCTCACCTCAAAATTCAGCGTCAGAAGTTTGCAAAGGAACAGCTAAACAAGCCTGATGCATTTTGGAAACAAGTCCTGTGGACTGATGAAGTTAAAATAGAACTTTTTGGCCGCAATGAGCGAAGATATGTTTGGAGAAAAAAGGCTGCAGAATTTAATGAAAAGAACATGTGGTGAACTACATATACTTGTCTGGACACGCCCCCCTGCTGACTGCTCCTGTGGCTCCTCCCACGGACCCCGGTATAAAGGCGATTGGAGACACAGCACCGGCCTCAGTCTCCAGGATGTAGTGTGGTGGTCATTTGCTGCTTGTTCTTTCTTCCAGCCAATAAAAGCCTATATCTCGCCTCACGTCTCCGAGAGTTATTGATGGTGCATCAGAACACCTCTCCAACTGTTAAGCACAGGAGTGGATCGCTCATGCTTTGAGCTTGTGTTGCAGCCAGTGGCACGGGGAACATTTCACTGGTAGAGGAAAATGAATTCAATTAAATACCAGCAAATTCTGGAAGCAAGCATCACACTATCTATAAAAAAAAAACTGAAGATGTAAAGAGGATGGCATCTACAACAGGATAATGATCCTAAACACACCTCAAAATCCACAATGGACTACCTCAAGAGGCGCAAGCTGAAGGTTTTGCCATGGCCCTCACAGTCCCCCGACCGAAACATCATCGAAAATCTGTGGATCGACCTCAAAAGAGCAGTGTGTGCAAGATGGCTCAAGGATCTCACAGAACTAGAAGCCTTTTGCAAGGAAGAATGGGCGAAAATCCCCCAAACAAGAATTGAAATACTCTTAGCTGGCTACAGAAAGCGTTTACAAGCTGTGATACTTGCCAAAGGGGATGTTACTAAGTACTGACCATGCAGGGTGCCCAAACTTTTGCTTTGGGCCCTATTCCTTTTTTGTTATTTTTAAACTGTAAAAGACAGAAATAAGAAAAGTAATCTTGCTTAAAATATTAAAGAAAAGTGTCATCTTTAACTTTATGTCTTTTGGAAATCGGGTCATCTTTTACTTGCTTAGCTATTCACAGTCTGGTTAAAACAGAAATTTTGACCAGGGGTGCCCAAACCTTTGCATGCCTCTATACATTCGATGAGAGGGAACAGATCAAATAAATTCTTCTCATTGGCAGTCACAACTTGTAATATTAATGGCTCAGATACGGTATTTAACCACATTGGTTTGCAGACAGCTTTGATTGACAATTCAATATCTCAAACTGAGTGCAAAAGAGATGCTTGAGAGGTTAGTGAAATTAGAGTGCAAAGAACAAATGCAAAATAAACTTGAAAAATAAGATCATTTTCTGATTTAAAAAAAATGTAAAATGTTGGAATTAATTCATGTTGCATCTTTGAAAAGATAAACAGCGATAATGTTTGAACTGTGTGACCATTCAATTGGTCTGTTGCTTATTCAAGTAATTTTTACTTGCCACTGTATTGGGGTCCTCTGTTGGTCAGGGTTAATTATGGATATTGCATCCTAGTTGTCTATGTGAACACAAGTCAGGGCAGTATGATATGGAGAACAAGTTGTTGCTGATGCAGCAGGCTCCCACGCAGCTAATGAAACCAAAGGAATGGCAGAGACCAATAGAGTTTGGCACCAGCAGCGTCACAGGAATTGTCAGTCCGTGTTGAACTCAACGTAAGGACTGCCTTAGGGACTCCAGCTCCATATTCTCCCTCACGGTGGGTGGGTATAGCCACAAGGCAGCAGAGATTTGAAATCAGAGTTTTCCTTCTAGATGAGCTGCCAACCATGGCCGATGAGACCCGTCTGCCCAAAGCAACTGATTTTAAGGCACCAGTAACCCACCATTGTTCCTTCTCCTTTCAGTAGAAATGGTTCCTCTAGGCTTAGAAGCTAAGCCACACGTTAAGACCAAGATTGCAGAGTAGCAGTAATATAGCTCAATTGAAGAAATTTATTTCACTTGAATATAGTGGTTCAAAATTTTAACACTCATAGCTTGTTCAAAGTATTATTTTGAACAATAAAACACAATTTGATTTAGGGTGCCAAATCTTGGTGAAGTCATTTATTTGAACTGCATTGGAACAATGCATGCATACCAATTATTTTCTTTAAGTGACATTTTTGGCATATTGCAGATAAAGTATTGCTGGCTGCAATTTGTACTAAGCATGAATGACGTACATAGCACTTTACAGTAAGATAACCAGCCCATTTAAAATACTGTCACTGCCTCTCATGTAATCAGACTTAAAACTCTGAAAACAGAGTCAGATAAAATACACTTTGGCTCACAAAATGTAAATGGCAAATCAAAGGATTTGGCCTGATGTTTATTTCTAACAGTGTAATTGAATGGCATAACTTGGGTACCCGTACAGCAGATCAGATAACCTTGAGTACTTTACTGGAATGAGAATTAAATGCAGTAGGTATTTGCTGTGACTGAATGCAGTCATCGTGGTGAAGACACCTTTTCCTGTTATTGTAATTTTTTGTCTGCTAGATCTGTGGAAGATAATTGCTAATATTGATTGATCTTTCAATTTGAAATCAACCCCTTGTTATTTTTTTTGTTCTGAATTTATTATTACAGTAAATCATTGTACAAATTAGGTTTGCAAATTAGTGGGGTTTTGCAATCAGCAAGACCCTGAGAAATATTTTATGGATGTGGGTGTTGTTGGCTATGCCTGAACTTATTGCCCATCTTTAGGTGGTAAGAAACACTATTCAAACCTGCAGTCCTTCAGAGTTATAAAAAAGTATAACACAGAAATAGGCCCCTCAGCCCACTTAGTCCATGTCAAGCCATTTAATATTCCTAGTCCCATCGACCTGCACCAGGACCATAGCCCTCCATACCTCTACCATCCATGAACCTATCCAAACTTCTCTTAAACATTGAAATCGAGCTTGCATGCACCACTTGCACTGGCTGCTCGTTCCACGCTCTCATGACTTTCTGAGTGAAGAAGTTTCCCTTCATGCTCCCCTTGAACTTTTCACCTTTCATCCTGAGCCCTTCAGCTGAGGGGACTCTCACCTTACACTTGAGTAAGGAGTTCCAGGATTTAGATCCAGCTGCAATGAAAGACTGGTGATCTATTTACCAATCAGGACGTTGTGTTATTTGGACGGGTACCTTTAGATTGTGATCTACCCATGTACTTGCTGCACATGTCCTTCCTGGTGGGAGAGAGGTGTTGTTGGAGAAGCTGAGGTGAGCATCTGCGGTGCATTTTCTAGATGGACCCACCGGAGCCAGTCGCAGAGGGGGCAAATATTCAGGCTTCTAAACATTTTCCTAGATGGTGTTGAGCTTCCTGAACTCATCTGGGAAGAGGAGAATTCCATCGTGTTCCTGAATTGCGGAATTCCTTGTGTCACCAGGACATGAGTCACTTACCACAGGAAACCCATATTTTAAGTTGGCCTTGCAGATGCAGTATTAATTAGTCTGATCCAGTTAAATAACCTGCCGATGATGAGATCCAGGTTGTTGTTAGTCCTTTTCCCAGGTCTTGGCTGCAAAAATCCAGTTCGACTGCTCAGGATCACGTAGGGTATGTCACATTGGAGGCACAAGCTTTGGGAAGAGATACTTTGGCTTATACCCACCTTGGATGAACGCTTGTAACCTACTGATGGCTGGGCAGTGAGACTGGTCTAAATGGCTCATCTTTTGCTGGTGGCACAGTGACATCAGGGCCGGACTCCGGAACGGAGGTTCCCGGCTTCGAATCCAGTGGGCCGTTCCCAAGTACGCTTTCCGTCCGTGCTGGGTTGAGTGTTGAGCTCGCAACTTGACCTCGTAAAATAAAGAAAAATACTGCGAGGATGTCTGTGTGAGAAGTGGCGTGCCACACAGCCTTTAGTTCCGCACCTTGTGAGGCATGAAAATGCCCGACGCTGGCCACGCAGGCTTGAGTCGATGTCATCATCATCATCATTGAACATGATGGACAGGATTTATTATTTGTCACCATAACTTGCTTAGATCATATCACTTCTCCATCTTCTCAAATCGAAATATAATATATCACAGTGCTATTTTGAAACATGACACTCTTTCTTAATATCCTAACCAACAATTATCTCTTGCAAAATTACTAAAGCTGTAAATACTCTTTGAGGGAGCTTGCTGTACCACATTTGGCTGTCATGTGTTCCAGATTGTGACAGAAATTGCCCTTCAAATGTACTTCAGCTGTGAACAACTCTTAGACCTTTCTAAGGTTATGAAGGATGTCGTATAAGTGCATATTAGCTCTTTCACAAATTTAGTGAAGAAAATTCTGAAATTATCTTGAAATATTTAGTAAATGCTGTTATTTTCTTCCAGATGGGACAGTTGTGGAGCCAGACATGTCAGCTGGATTCTGCCCTGACCACAAGGCAGCGATGGTTTTGTTCCTAGAAAGGGTGTATGGGATCGAAGAGCAGGATTTCCTTTTACATCTGCTGGAGGTTGGCTTTCTGCCAGATCTCCGTGCTGCTGCCTCACTAGACACGGTGGGTAGATGAGTGACCCCTGAGGTTTAATTGACATCACGTCTTTTTGCGTTTCTGTCAATGTGTGTTTAGAAGAGATTCAGGGTCTCAGCTGCTTGTATGGAAAATAAGACAAAACAAGCTGATACGAGTCGATAAAAAGATAGATTAATTATTGTTCTTGCCACTCAGAATTAGCTGAAGTACAATGGTGAATGTGGACACGAAGCAGTTCTCCAGGTTCCACTCCTGTTTGTGACAGCTGTGGAGCTGTGAGGGACAGCAGAGGCCAGAATCTGGAGCAATAAGTGATGTGCTGGAGTAACTCAGAGGGCCGAGCGGCATCGGTGGGATGAAGCTGTGGCTGCGAGTTATGGAAACCGCCATAATGGGAAAGGAAACAGGTGTGAAATGGGCGGCCGCGAGCTGGCCTCGCTGATTCTGCGCTCTCATGAAAACTCCCTGTTGTGGGGGAGACTGGGACCAGAGGGCACAGCCTCAGAATAGAGGGACGTCCATTAGAATAGAGATGAGGAGGAACTTCTTTAGCCAGAGGGTGGTGAATCTGTGGAATTCATTGCTGTGGAGGCCAGTTCATTGTGATGGCTCGAATAGGGGGAAGTGGTGGGAGGGAAGGCTTGGCAGGGAAATGCCCCATTCCACTCCACACAGCAAGTGGTGAACGCAGCCCTGCGAGAGTTGGAAAATCCATCCCACCGGTCTCCCAAACACTTGCTTGTATGAACAGGCTGGTCGTGAATCAGGTAGTCGTTACCTTCAGCTTTATACTCTACCTTACTGTAGGAATATTTATCATCAGCATTTTCGTAGGAATATGGGCAGATAAAACATCAATAATATATCCACTTGAGCAGAAAGTGTGATGGAATAATTATAGAATTTGTCTTCTCTTAGATTCTGACCAGAGCAAGCAGTTTGAACAGCTCATACACAGAATTAATTGCTAATGACTGCCAATGGTAAATTTTAGGTGATAGGTGTCGAGCCTCACATGGAAAGATGCACATTGGTGCAACATTGATAGCTGCTGGAAAAATCACATCAGTCAAAACTTATTGCTGTCTGTAAATATCAAATGGAGACAACTTGGCTGGACATAACATGTAACAGCTCTGCAAGTCTAATCTGTTTGCAGTAGCAGCAGTGACGTTTCCTAAACAAGGGGCATTTTTACAAAGTACCATTCCCAATGTTGAATCTTTCCCATGGTGACAACTTACTTGAATTTGGGCAAATGCCCACCCACCATACTCTCCTTTTTTGTCCATTTAATTCAATGCACTTTCCCTTCCACTTTTAATCGTAGACGTTTCCACTTAGTAGCATAGTAGGAAATAAATTCACCACACCAGAACCTCTATTTCCTCAGAAAGCGTAGGAAATTCCTCATGTCCCACTGACCCTCATCAGGTTTAAAAGATGCTCCTTGGAAAGCATCCCATCCAGATGCATCACAGCCTGGTATGACAATTGCTCTGCCCAAGATCGCAAAACGTTGCCCGCAGTTAAAGTATCTCGGGGTGGTATGTGGTGACATGTTTGTACTCTGATAATTCATTTTACTTTGAACTTTATTGCTCCAGATTCTGGATCTGCAGTATCTAGTGTCTCCAGTTTGATGTTAGGTATCTGGCAGTTAATAGTCTCAGGGATAGGGTGGTTCGGATAGAAGTTTGGGAAGCTGGGGAATGAAGCTGATTGTACGTCTTCACCCGAAGACGGCAAAGATTCAATGGGCCGCATGGCCTCTTTCTTTTTTTTTTGTAATTTATTTTTTTATTGAAGTTCATCAAACAGACATTTCCATAAGATGTATTTCAGACATTGTACATATATATCATATAATCATATATATCACAAAATCTCCACAAAGTATTTATCTGGGGTATACACTTATAGAAAAGAGTGGAAAGTAAAAACAAGTAAAAGGAAAGAACTATGTACAAGTAGGGAGTGATCTTTTCTTTTACAACAGATTCATTGATTTGTGAGAATAAAATCAGGCCCATGAGGCATTATGTAGTTCTGTGCTGTTACAGTTCTGTGATTTTATGGGAAGGACTTATCCATGTGAAAGTACACAGGATGGCAACTAGGGTTCAACAAACTCTTCAATACCTGCTTAGATAGGATTTCTATTTTATTTGAAGAGCGCATAATATTGCTGGAGCGGGGTAATTAAATCCAGTGACAGTAAGCATGTCTGCTCTCTTTTTTTAATTTTCAGGTTGTTTTGAGTGCGACGGATATGGCATTGGCATTGAATCGATACCTGTGCACTGCCGTTTTGCCCCTGTTAACGAAGTGTGCCCCTCTCTTTGCTGGCACTGAGCACCATGCGTCCCTCATAGATTCCTTGCTGCACACTGTCTACAGGCTTTCTAAGGGTTGCTCCCTCACTAAAGCCCAGAGGGACGCCATTGAGGAATGCTTACTTGCAATCTGTGGGTAAGTTTAAAAATAAAGGGGTAAAAAATTATACTTAACTGGTGGTAAATGAGCATTATACTCTGATTTCAGTGTTAAACTGGATTTATTTTAATCAAGCTGAATTTTGGATGTACCAAGTTACTACATGAATTTTGCATGAACAGCTGTCAGCAACAATCCTAACAAAGGATAATAAAGCATATTTTCTCCAAGCTATGTATGGCAATGGGATAAAGTATTTCATTGCTTTGTGCTTGTGGTGTGAATCAGTTCTCAATTTCCAATAAGGGTGACAGAAATCACATTTTGTACATAGAACATTACAGTACAGTACAGGCCATACAGCCCACAATGTTTTGCTGATCTTTTAACCCGACTCCTTCCCAACTACATAGCCCTTCACTTTTCTGCCATCCATGTGCCTATCTTAAATACCTCTCATGTATCTGCCTCTACCATCACCCCTACCACTTCTGTGTAAAGAACTTACATCTGACGTTCCCCCTGTACTTTTCTCCAATCACTAAACAACAATGGCCCTTGGATTATCCATTTATATCCTGGGAAAAAGTCTCTGGCTATCCACGCTAACTATACCTCTTATCATCTTGTACAACTCTATCATGTTAGTTCTCTTCCTCCTTCGCTCCAAAGAGAAAAGCCTTAGCTCGCTAATCTCTCTTCATAAGACACGCCTTCCAGTCCAAGCAGCATCCTAGTAAATCTCTGAACTCTCCCTCTAAAAATTTCACTTCCGTCCTACAATGAGGCAAGCAGAGCTGAACACAATGTTTCAAGTGTGGCCTAACCAGAGTTTTATTTGGATTGACGAAGCTTTGGTGAGAGGAAGAAGGGATTCTATCGAAAGCTCATCCCATCAAATTTCCTTTCCACGCAGACAATTACGGCCGTCCGTGATGCAGCACTTGCTGAGGAGATTGGTGTTCGATGTTCCTCTGCTGAATGAACACGCAAAGATGCCTCTAAAAGTAAGCTTATGTTTCATTTGGATTCAATTGACTTTCGCAAACCTAGCAGCAGATATTAGTGGGTTGGTACTTGAAAGTCTCATGCTGCATTTCTTCATCGGTGACTTTCAAGGAGGACAAGTCACCGTGGTCTATCTTTACATGAAATAAGAATTGCCTATTTTTATTGTCTAGAATTGGAACTTCATATAAGATACAACATTAGGACAAAATGAAATAGTCCTGCTTACACATTAAATGAGGAAAGCCATGTTTTATAATTGAACTAGTGGTCAAAGCTTTTGAGTCTGGACTTGACCATTGACAACCTTAATATTATTAGCATCCTTAACTCCTTTGTCTAAACTCAGGGGAGAGTCGATGAATAAACCTCAATACTTGGGCCTCAATACCTTCTTGTGCAACTGAATCCTCAATTTCCTCATTTACAGACTCCAACCTGTTTGGTTCGGTGACAATATCTCCTTTACACTCTCCACAGGTGCACCACAGGGCTGTGCTTAGCCCCCTGCTCCACTCGCTTTATAGTTATGACTGTGAGGCTAAGCACAGCTCCAGTGCCATATTTTAGTTTGCTGATGACACCACTGTCAACGGCCAGATCAACAGTGGTGATGAATCAACATATAGGAGGGAGATTGAAAATATGGCTGAGTGGTGCCACAACATCAGCAAGACCTAGAAGCTGATTACTGACTTCATGAGGAGGAAACAGGGGGTCCATGAGCCAGTCCTCATTCAGAGGTGGAGAGGGTCAGCAACTTTTAATTCCTCCATGTTGTCATAATCTATCTTGGGTCCAGCACGTAAGTGCCATTATGCAGAAAGCACAGCAGCACCTCTACTTCCTTAGAAGTTTGTTAAGATTTGGCATGTCATCTAAAACTTTGACAATCTTCTATGGATATGGGATGGAGAGTATATTGACTGGTTGTACCATGGCCTGATATGGAAACACCAATGCTCTTAAAAGACAGCAATGAGGGATGACAAAGAGATGGTGGGCTAGCAATTTGTGTTAGTCTTCACTGTTTCAGAAATTCGAGAGGGTGGGGGCAGAAGTGAGTGTAGTTGCTATTATTAAGGAGAGATGTGCTTGGGAAGCTGAAAGGTCTGAAGGTCGATAAGTGAGCTGGACCAGATGACTACCTTAGGGCTCAGAAAGACATAGTTAAAGAGATTGTGAAGGCATTAGTAATGATCTTTCAAGAATTACTATATTCTGAAATGGTTCCAGAGGACTGGAAAATTGCAGATGTCACTCCCTCCCCCCTTTATGAGGTGAAGGAGGTAGAAGAAAGTCAATTATAAGCCAGTTTGCCTGACTTCAGTGGTTGGGAAGATGTTGGAGTCCATTATTACGGATGAGGCTTCGGAGTATTTGGAGACGTATGATGAAGTTGGCCAAAGTCAGCGTCGTTTCATTCAGGGGAAGGCTTGCTTGACAAATTTGTTGGATTATTTGAGGAAATAACAGGTGGAAGAGTCAAAGGAATCAGTGGATGTTGGACTTTCAGATGACCTTTGACATGGTGTTGCACACGAGGCTGTTTCACAGAATGAGTGCCCATGGTATTACAGGAAAGATACCAGCAGGGATAAAAGATTGGCTGACCAGCAACAGCCAAAGAGTGGGAGTAAAAAAGGCCTTTTCTGATTGGCTACCGGTGACAAGCGGTGTTCTGCAGGGGTTGATACTGGGATCACTTCTTTTCACATTATAGGTCAATGATTTGGATGATGGAATTGATGGCTTTCTGGCCAAGTTTGCAGACGATAAGTGGAAGGACAAGTAATCTTGAGGAAACGGGGAGTCTGCAGAAGGACTTGAACAGATTGGGAGAATGGGCAAAGAAGTGGCAAAAGGAATATAGTGCAGGAAAGTGTATGGTTTTGCACTTTTGTAGAAGGAATAAAGGTGTAGACTGCTTTCTAAAAGGGAGGGAAATTCAAAAATCAGAGATGTGAAGGAATTTGGGAGAGCTTGTGCAGGGTTTACACTCTCAGCCCTGATGCACGGTCCAAAGTAAATTTATTATCTAAGCACATATATGTCACTTTTTTTAATGTATCAGGATTGTCTTTTGTATCCACTTGTCATTGTATAAAACTCCCCTAACATCTTTATTTCCCCTGTTACCTGCTCTGGAATTAATAGTTACAACTTTCTTCAGTAATTCAGTCGCCTAACATTATTTATGGAGGTTTTCAATATAGCCTTCAAGTAGATATTGCTATAGGGATCAGACCTGAACCCAAAATGGTAAGTTTCCAATGAACCTATTGATTCATAACAATATAAATGCTTCCCAATTGATTTGTTCGCTATAACGTGGCAACAGATTATTTCAGCTTTAAAAGGGATAGAGAGGGGGGAAAAGGGGAGGAGGGGTGGCATTACTGGTCAGGGATACTATTACAGCTGCAGAAAGGGTGGGTAATGTAGCAGGATCCTCTTTTGAGTCCGTATGGGTGGAAGTCAGGAACAGGAAGGGAGCATTTACTCTATTGGGGGTATTCTATCGGCCCCCTGGTAGCAGCAGAGATACCGAGGAGCAGATTGAGAGGCAGATTTTGGAAAGGTGCAAAAATAACTGGGTTGTTATCGTGGGTGACTTTAACTTCCCTGATATTGATTGGCGCTTGATTAGTTCCAAGGGTTTAGATGGGGCAGAGTATGTTAAGTGTGTCCAGGATGGATTCCTGTCACAGTATCTTGACAGGCCGACTAGGGGGAATGCCATACTAGATCTAGTATTAGATAATGAACCGGGTCAGGTCACAGATCTGTCAGTGGGTGAGCATCTGGGGGATAGTGATCACCGCTCCCTGACCTTTAGCATTATCATGGAAAAAGATAGAATCAGAGAGGACAGGAAAATTTTTAATTGGGGAAGGGCAAATTATGAGGCTATAAGGCTAGAACTTGCGGGTGTGAACTGGGATGATGTTTTTTCAGGGAAATGTACTATGGACATGTGGTTGATGTTTAAGGATCTCTTGCAGGATGTTAGGGATAAATTTGTCCCGGTGAGGAAGATAAAGAATGGTAGGGTGAAGGAACCATGGGTGACAAGTGAAGTGGAAAATCTAGTCAGGTGGAAGAAGGCAGCATACATGAGGTTTAGGAAGCAAGGATCAGATGGGGTTATTGAGGAATATAGGGTAGCAAGAAAGGAGCTTAAGAAGGGGCTGAGAAGAGCAAGAAGGGGGCATGAGAAGGCCTTGGCGAGTAGGGTAAAGGAAAACCCCAAGGCATTCTTCAATTATGTGAAGAACAAAAGGATGACAGGAGTGAAGGTAGGACCGATTAGAGTTTAAAGTGGGAAGATGTGCCTGGAGGCTGTGGAAGTGAGCGAGGTCATCAATGAATACTTCTCTTTGGTATTCACCACTGAGAGGGAACTTGATGACGGTGAGGACAATATGAGTGAGGTTGATGTTCTGGAGCATGTTGATATTAAGGGAGAGGAGGTGTTGGAGTTGTTAAAATACATTAGGATGGATAAGTCCCCGGGGCCTGATGGAATATACCCCAGGCTGCTCCACAAGGCAAGGGAAGAGATTGCTGAACCTCTGGCTAGGATCTTTATGTCCTCGTTGTCCACGGGAATGGCACCGGAGGATTGGAGGGAGGCGAATGTTGTCCCCTTGTTCAAAAAAGGTAGCAGAGATAGTCCGGGTAATTACAGACCAGTGAGCCTTACGTCTGTGGTGGGAAAGCTGTTGGAAAAGATTCTTAGAGATAGGATCTGTGGGCATTTAGAGAATCATGGTCTGATCAGGGACAGTCAGCATGGCTTTGTGAAGGGCAGATTGTGTCTAACAAACCTGATAGAGTTCTTTGAGGAGGAGACCAGGCATATAGATGAGGGTAGTGCAGTGGATGTGATCTCCATGGATTTTAGTAAGGCATTTGACAAGGTTCCACATGGTAGGCTTATTCAGAAAGTCAGAAGGCATGGGATCCAGGGAAGTTTGGCCAGGTGGATTCAAAATTGGCTTGTCTGCAGAAGGCAGAGGGTCGTGGTGGAGGGAGTACATTCAGATTGGAGGGTTGTGACAAGTGGTATCCCACAAGGATCTGTTCTGGGACCTCTACTTTTTGTGATTTTTATTAACGACCTGGATGTGGGGGTAGAAGGGTGGGTTGGCAAGTTTGCAGACGACACAAAGGTTGGTGGTATTGTAGATAGTGTAGAGGATTGTCGAAGATTGCAGAGAGACATTGATGGGATGCAGAAGTGGACTGAGAAGTGACAGATGGAGTTCAACCCGGAGAAGTGTGAGGTGGTACACTTTGGAAGGACAAACTCCAAGGCAGAGTACAAAGTAAATGGCAGGATACTTGGTAGTGTGGAGGAGCAGAGAGATCTGGGGGTACATGTCCACAGATCCCTGAAAGTTGCCTCACAGGTAGATAGGGTAGTTAAGAAAGCTTATGGGGTGTTAGCTTTCATAAGTGGAGGGATAGAGTTTAAGAGACGCAATGTAATGATGCAGCTCTATAAAACTCTAGTTAGGCCACACTTGGGGTACTGTGTCCAGTTCTGGTCGCCTCACTATAGGAAGGATGTGGAAGCATTGGAAAGGGTACAGAGGAGATTTACCAGGATGCTGCCTGGTTTAGAGAGTATCGATTATGATCAGAGATTAAGGGAGCTAGGGCTTTACTCTTTGGAGAGAAGGAGGATGAAAGGAGACATGATAGAGGTGTACAAGATATTAAGAGGAATAGACAGAGTGAACAGCCAACGCCTCTTCCCCAGGCCACCACTGCTCAATACAAGAGGACATGGCTTTAAGGTAAGGGGAGGGAAGTTCAAGGGGGATATTAGAGGAAGGTTTTTCACTCAGAGAGTGGTTGGTGCATGGAATGCACTGCCTGAGTCAGTGGTGGAGGCAGATACACTAGTGAAATTTAAGAGACTACTAGACAGGTATATGGAGGAATTTAAGGTGGGGAGGTTATATGGGAGGCAGGGTTTGAGGGTCAGCACAACATTGTGGGCTGAAGGGCCTGTAATGTGCTGTACAATTCTATTTTCTATGTTCTATTCTACATACATGTCACCATATAAAACCCTGAGATTCATTTTCTAGTGGGCATTCACAGTAAATACAATCAGTGAAAGACTGCACCCTGTAACAACAAACATGCCAAAGACAACAAAATGAGAGGAAAAAGATAAGACCATAGACACAGGAGCAGAAATAGGCCAATTGGCCCATCAAGTCCGTTCCACCATTCCACATGGCTGTTCTATGGTCTCCCTCTACTTCTTTTTCCTGCATTCTCCAAGTATCATTTGACACCCTGACTAACTTTTCAACCTCTATTTTAAATTTACCAAATGACTTGGCCTCCACAGATATCTGTGGCAATGAATTGCATAGATTCAGTACTCTCTGGCTAATGAAATTCCTTCACATCTCTGTTCTAAATGGATGTCCCTTTATTCTGTGCCCTCTGGTCCTAGACTCATTTACTATAGTAAACACCTCTCCACATTCACTCTATTTAAACCTTTCAGTATTCGATAGGTTTCAATGAGATCCCCTCTCATTCATCTGAACTGCAGCGATTACAGACCCAGAGCCATCAAATGCTCCTCATACTGTACGTTAACCCTTTCATTCCTGGAATCATTCTCATGAACCTCCTCTAGACCCACTCCAATGCCAGCACATCCTTTCTTAGATAAGGGGCCCAAAACTGCCCACAATACTCCAGATGTAGTCTGACAAATGCCTTAAAAGCTTCAGCATCACATCCTTGCTCTTATATTCCAGACCTCTCAAAACATTGCAATTGCCTTCCTAACCGACTCAACCTGCAAGTTAACCTTTAATGACCTATAATGTGAAAAGAAGTGATCCCTTTCTCCAGATTACAGCACTTGCAGTCTTTTCTGCCTGCGTTGAGAGAAATCTTGCTCACCTCCATGCTGGCTCATCGGCACTTTTGCACTTAGACAATACAGGCCCTTCAACCCGTTGAGTCCATGCTGTCTGTGATACCTAGCCTGTCTAAATTTCCTACATTCTTCTCATCTGCCTCTAAGTCAGGGGTTCCCAACCTATTTTATGCCGTGGACCCTACTATTAACTAAGAGGTCCATGGACCCCAGGTTGGGAACCCCAGCTCTAAGTCCTGCCCCTCTATGTAGCCAACCAAGTGCTTCTTGAGTTTTATAGTTGCACCTGCCGGTCTCCCATTGTGCTGCACTTGAGAGAGATTTGGGCACAGATCTGTTGCCTGCTTTCTCGTGTAAAAGTGGGAAATATCAACCATTTGCCCCTAGTTCCTGTTCTACCATTCAGCAGGATCATGGCTGACCTTTTACCTCAGTACCACTTTCTTGGTTTAAGCTACGTTGTTCATTCACTTAATAATATAAAAATCTATTGACTTCTGTCTCAAATAAACTCCACAACTATGCTCCCCCACCCTCTGGGTAAGTACATTTCTTCTCTCTGATTCCAATTTTGTTATCCCACAGAGGAACTATCTAGTCTGCATCTATCTTGTCTAGCTCCATGAGAATTTTGTATGTTTTAGTGAATTCAGTATGTTACGATGAGATCTGAAACTATTCTCCAGGGATACCGTATGGGGTGTGGAGGGGTTAGAAACAGAATAAGTGATGTAAATAAAGAAATCTGTTCTTTGCTCTGTAACTAACTGCAACTCTTCTCTTTCAGCTCTTGACCAATCATTATGAACGGTGCTGGAAGTATTACTGTCTCCCTGGAGGTTGGGGGAACTTCGGCGCTGCTTCTGAGGAAGAACTTCATTTGTCGAGGAAGTTATTCTGGGGAATTTTCGATGCCCTCTCCCAGAAGGTACCTCAGAAAGGGGCTTCTGACTGAACAACCATCACACTAATGTCTCCTTTTAAACAGTTTCCTATGCTAACTTTAATATCAAACCTCATTCAAACTGTATCAAGAGTGCTGAAAATAATCTTCAGTCATCTTTATCATTTTACTTTCTAATAATTGTAGCCTATATCTTTCAGGTGAAAATAGTGGAAAGGCTTTTACTATCAGTGAATGCAATCCCTATTTATACCCTTTTGAAAAAGTAAATTGCCTATTAATTATTTAAGTGTTCATTCACTGATGGGTGACACAGTAGTGCTGTAGTTCGCACAGCGCTTTAAAGTACCAGTGACCCAGCTTCAATTCCTGCTGCTGTCTGTAAGGAGTTTGTATGTTCTCCCTGTGATGGGTTTCCTATGGGTGCTCCAGTTTGCTCCCACAGACCAAAGACCTACCAGTTGGGCAGTTAATTGGTCATTGTAAATTGTCCCCTGATAAGGCTAGGGTTAAATCGGGGAATTATTGGGCTGCATGGATCAAAGGGGCCTGTACCACAGTGTATCTCAATAAGTAAATAAACTGAGGGAAATCATCTTCTCCTGCAGAGGGTTGCCAGTTATTTTAGACTGATTTACAACTGTATATTACATTAACATGCATAGATACAGAGCATCAAATAAAAGCATGCTGTATTAAAGCTCCAATAATCCAAATCCTCAGAATTTCACCCTGAGCTTTTGTTGCATATTGAATACCCCTCCTATGAGAAAAGGATTTTGACTACACTCAGGTATCTCCTGTACCTAATAAAGTGGCCACTGAGTGTATGTTTGTGGACCTCTGCTGATATAGCCCATCCCCCCTTAAAGGCTCAATACGTTGTGGATTCAGAGATGCTCTTCTGCACACCACTGTTGTGATGCATGTTTATTTGAGTTACTGCCCCCTTCCTGTCAGCTGAACTAGTCTGGCAATTTTCCTCTGACCTCTCTCACTAACAAGGCGTTTTAATCAACAGAACTGCCACTCACTGGATGTCTTCAATTTTGCCATTACTGCGAACTCCAGGGACAGCTGTGCATGAAAATCCCAGGAGATCAGCAGTTTCTGTGATATTCAAACCACACAGAATGGCATCAACAATCATTCCATAGTCAAAGTCACTTAGATAACATTTCTTCCCCATTCTGATGTTGTCTCTAAACAACAACTGAACCTCTTGACCATGCCTATCTTGACCTCCCCTTGAGTTGCTGCCATACGATTGGCTGACTAGATATATTTGCATTAAAAAGCAGGCAAACCTGTGTATTTAATAAAGTGGCCTTTGAGTATACATGCACAGTCTATGCCACTAATAATTTTAAATACCTCTCTCAGGACACCCCTCAGCCTCCTATCTTCAGAGAAAACAAAAGCAGCCTATTCAACTACTTACCAAAACTAAAACCCTGTTGAATTTCCTCTGCATTCTCTCCAGCGTGACAACATATTTCCAATAGTGTGGCATCCAGTACACTGCATGATATGCCAAGTGCAATTTATCCAGTATTTTGCAAAGTTGTAAAGTTGTAACACTTTGTCCCAATTTTTATATCCTTTGCCTCACCCTACAAAGGCAAGCATGCCTTTTCACTACCCCTTCTTCTTTCAGGGAACTTTGGACCTAAACAGCAAAGTTCCTCTGTTCGTTAACACTGAAGCACTCTGCCATCTACTGAACATGTCTCCCCCCCCCCCCCCCCCCCCCCCACTTGACTTTTGAAAATGCATCACTTCGAATTTGGGGTATGCCTTCCGATCCCAGAAATACAAAGTAAAATCTGAGCCAATATCATCGCTAGGCACCTCCAACAGACAGAAAAATGAAGCTCTTTGAAGATGTGGAATTCAATACGAGTCAAGAAGGCTACAGTGTGCCGAGGTGTTGTTCCTCAAGCTTGTCTTTGCCCTCTTTGGGTTAGAATGGGAGTTGGTTGGGGAATTAAAGTGGCAGACAAAGGAAAGCTCAGATTTATCCCTGTGGACTGAACACAGTGCTCCACAATGTGACTACTCAGTCTGTATTTGGTTTTCCAATGTACATCCAAGAGACTAAACAGTGAACATGAATGTACTGCATCAGAATGGAAGAACTGCTAGTGAATCACTGCTTCAGACTGCTTGGTTTCCTGGATGGTGGAAGGGAAGAGTTGAATGGACAAGTATTTAATTGCCTACACATTGACTTTGGTTGGAAGATGCTCATTCACAAGAAAGCCATCAGGTTCAGGAGCAGAATTAGGCCATTCAGCACATTGAGGCTAATTCCATCATGGCCACTTGCCTTCCCAGCATCCAGGACACCGTCCAAAAGTGATGCCTCAAAAAGTCAGCACCCATCATTAAGGACCCCTGTCATCCAGGACATGCCCTCTTCTCATTTCTCCATCAAAGAAGAGGGACAGGATCCTGAAGGCACAGACTCAATGTTTCCAGAACAGCTTCTTCCCCTCTGCCATCAGAATTCTGAATGGACCATGAACCCATAAGCACTACCTCAGCAATTTTTTCTTGCTTTTTTTTTTTTGCACTACTTATTTATTTAATTTATAGTAATTTATAGGTTTTATTATTATGTATTACATTGTACTGCTGCCACAAAGCACCACATTTCATGACAAATGCCAGTGATATTAAACCTGATTCCAATTTTGATTCTGATTCCAGTTTGCTCCACCATTTGATCATGGCTGATTTATTAACCCTCTCAACCCCATTCTCATGCCTTTTCCCCATAACTGTTGACACCCGAACTAATCAAGAACTTACCAACCTCTGCTTTAAATATACTCAATGACTTGACCTCCACAGCCATCTGTGGCAATGAATTCCACAGGTTCAGCACTCACTGGCTGAAGAAATTCCTCCTCATCTCTGTTCTAAATGAACATCCCTCTGTTCTGAGGCTAGACCTTCTGGTCCTAGACTTGCCCCATATAGGAAACATCCTCTCCATATCCACTCTATCTAGCCCTTTCAATATTTAACAGGTTTCAATGAGATCCCCCTTCATTCTGCTGAACTCCTGTGAGTACAGGCACAGAGCCATCAAATACTTCTTATACATTATCCGTTTCATTCCTGGGATCATTCTTATGAATTTACTCTGAACCTTCTCCAATGCCAGCACAACTTTTCTTAGAAAGGGGGCCTAAAACTGCTCACAATACTCCAGATGCAGTCTGACAAATGCCTTAAAAGCCTCAGCATCATAGCCTTGCCCTTATATTCTTGACCTCTCAAAACATTGTATTTGCCTTCCTTACCACCGGCTCAACCTGCAAGTTAACCTTTAGGGAATCCTGCACAAGGACTCCCAAGTCCCTTTGCACCTCTGATTTCTGAATTTTCTCCCTGTTCAGAAAATAACCTTATGCATTTATTCCTTCTGTGAAGATGCATGGCTGTGCACTTCCCTGCACGACGTTCCATCTGCCACTCTTTGCCCATTCTGTCCATCTGTCTAAGTCCTTCTGCAGACTCTCTGCCTCCTCAGCACTGCCGCAAACATGGAATAAAGAACCAATAGACATTACTGATGCCAAATGCCAGTCCTTCGAGCCATATGCCATTGAGTTTTCTCTTTTTGTGACTCACCAGCAGTGTGCAGATCAATTATAAGTGTGTTAGAATGAGTGGGAGGGTAATATTTTTACATTTTCTGAACATAAATCTGCAAAAAATAGAACTGGTAGCTTATTTTGGAACAGCTCTGTGATTGGTTTTAAGATAAACATTGATGCGTGTATACCGGCCTATAATCGACAAAATTAATTCCTAATGTCAAGACTTTTAAGGTGGCATGCAAAAAGAGCCAGACTGGATCAGATTGGCTGGCCAGGAGATAAATTTATAACAACTGCCAATGGGGCAAACAGGCCTCGCAGGGCCAATTACAGCTGCTTCCCTCCCCGGCACAAACTGTCTCGTATGTACTGGGGAGGGTGGGGAGGGGGGGGGGGGGCAAAGGATGGTGGCAATAACCAGCTGTGCTCTGAACAGCGGTAGTGCAGCAAAGCCATGAGGACCACTCCTCTCTTCCCCTCCCCCTCTCCAAAGGAAGCTGAGTTGAAAAAATAAACTCCCTCACTTCCTTTAGACCATCCCGTAACAGTGAATCAAACTGTCCTGCATTTAAAGCTGACCCGGGACATGACATAGAATATTCACGAGGAGCAACTATTGCTTTTGGGCAACATCGGTAAAAATAGAAGGGCCATTCTGAAAGTTTAGGATCAGGCATAATCCTAAAGACATTTTACACACAGGACATATTATTCTCTTTTGTATAGTAAGTCTAACTGAGATATTTGTGTAAAATGTGATTTCTTTAAGAAAACATTATGCAACTGTTCCGCTTAAGGAGAACAAAGATTATTAATTTAATTATAAATGCCCTGTGAACACAACCAATTATTTTATTTCTGAAGCTGACCAAATGAAAGTGTGTGGGTGGAATGGTAGGCAGCCGTGTTTTATTTTCAAGACGAGATCAAATGGAAGGTTTGGTGTTCCCTTGTGTCTCACTGCAGAGATACGAACCGGAATTATTTAAGCTGGCTTTGCCTTGCCTGAGTGCTGTTGCTGGGGCCCTGCCTCCAGACTACATGGAATCCAACTACGTGGCGATGATGGAGAAGCAGTCGTCAGTGGATACAGAAGGAAACTTCAATCCCCAGCCTGTAGATACATCAAGGTTCGATTGTGTTATGTTTGAGCACTCAAGCTTTCTTAAAACTAACTTAAGGATGCTCGTACCATTCTGAACAGGAGCAGCATTACCTGGTCAGACAGATGCCTTTAAGTTCTCAGTGATAGCTCAATTCACCTTCCAGAGAAAGGGAGAGGAAGCAAGAGGGAGTGGCAGAGGAAACACTTCAAAAGATTTCTTTCATCTTTTACCAAGGTTATCCCATCTAGTATTTTACATTCATTTGCTTAACCACAACTTCAGTGCAATCTCCCTCTTTTAGGAGGTGAGTCAATCATGTACAAGATCATGAAGGTTCGGATGAGATAAAATGGTGAAATTATTCGCATGGTTCAACTGGGGACACATTAAAAATGATGGGGAAATGATCCGGGGCTTGTGCAAAAGGCTTTCTTTTATGTCGAATGATTATGGTCCAAAACTACCTGGCCATGAAATGTGGTAGAAACTGAAGGAATCAGACCTTTCAGCAGGTCTTTCAATTGGATGGCTTGCAAGGGAAGATACTTTGGAAGTCTGAAGGAAAGGGCAGGGGAACAGGATGGACTGGATTGGATTGATGGCCTGAATAGTCTCTAGTACTGCAGTGATTGTGTAATTCTGTAATTTGGATCAAAATTTTAAATTATTGTATAGGCTGCACGCTGCACTAGCTATGTGAAGCATAAACTAACCCTGAAGGAGATAGTTCCAATGGATAGAGGATACATTAACACAGATGAAGCAGATACCATCTTGCATCTCAGTAGGCTGCCTTGGTTGGTGCTGTGTTTCATGGGTTCGTTTAGTTAATTCATACGCATACATTGAGGGAACACACTAAACAGTAGATGTTCTGCAAATGATAATTACTGAGGAACCATGGATGGGTTAGCAGACTGTGAGACCAACATTGGTGTTCCAGCTTTTGCCCTTCAACAAATTTGACAAGAATATCACAGAATCACAGAATTTAAGAAATGCTTAGAATCTGTTCTGTTTTTCTTCTGAGCTACCTCTTTATTCCCAACCGTGCCTCATCTGCATAGCATAAGCAACTCATCTTGCTCCTTGACTTCCCAACGGAAAGGAAGTCACATGACCTGAACAGTTGAGTCCATGATTAGATGTTTTGTACAGCATCCCATTGAAGTAAAGGAATGGGAGAACATTATAATAATAATTCTACTCCAGGTGGAAAACTGGATTGATAAAATAAATTTAAAATATTTTTCACATTTCTGGTTCCAGAAATAACCAGTCTTGTTTGTTCAATTTCACTGTCAGTGTAACACTTCCAGAAAAGTTGGATTACTTCATCAATAAATATGCAGAACACAGTCACGACAAATGGACAATGGACAAGGTAAGGCAATTTATTTAATGAATATTCTCCACTTGGTTTTACTGCTGCAGATCGCAGCCTAGTTCAGCCCGTGCATCAATGTCACTTTTTATCATTGGGTCTATTCGCCAATCCATTTGGTAACTGTTCATCATATCCTTCTTGCAGTTCAGCTGCGGTCACCAAGTTAGTGGACGTTGGACGGAACCTGTATCTCACCACCGTTATGCATGTGAAAGCTACAGCTCTAAGCAACAAAATACAAATATTACATAGGTTCGCGACAATGGTGAAATTCATTTTGTTCCCATTAAACTGCAGGTTATTCTATGTCCATAAGACCATACGATATCGGAGCAGAAGTAGGCCATTTGTCCCATCGAGTCTGCTCTGCACCATGGGAGATTTTCACCCATGGAGGTTATTTTTCACAGGCCAGTAGGAAGACACACAGTTTTGGGTTAAGTTTTGTCTAAACTTTGATGTCTCTCTCCCAAGCCACGGCCTATTTCTTGTTCAGAGAGTAGGCATAAAGTTTACTCCTAAGCTGTTGCTAGTGTTAAGTCGGTTACACTTGAGGAGAAAAGGATGTACCATGTGGACTCTTAGTCAGTGAACAAGTTTCTTACCATTGTGTAGGGTGGTTGAGAGCAGTAGGTTCCACATAGTCACAAAGATCAATGCTCTTTCACAATTGGTTATCAATGCAATGATGGAACGTTAAGGATATAGTTAGAGCATAAATACAGGCCTTTCAGCTGAATCTGCCCATATCGATTGTGAGACCTATGTTCACTACTCCCACCTGCCTGCATTAGGCCCTTGTCGCCTCTGTCTTCATTTAATCCAGACTGTGGCAGATGCTTTTCTTTCTTTCAGTTTACAAATGGATGGGTGTATGGTGAAGTAAACAATGAGGTCACCAAGGTTCATCCTTTGCTAAAGCCATTCAAGCTTCTGTCTGAAAAGGTGAGTGGGAAGTATACATCCAGTTTTATTACTGAGGTGACGCTCACCTCCTGCTGAGAGTTACTGCTGTCAGTTAGGTAACAATAGCAAACGATCTTTTCTATAACTCTGCAGAGTGAATCATGATTTAATACCTCAAATGAGCTTGCAGATGTTTCTCTTTGTTTCAAAGCAAATATGCTATGGAATAGAAACAAAAAATAGTGGAAATGCTCAGATTTCACATTTCAGATCAATGACTTTTATTCAAAATGAATCAATTCGAATAAAAATTCAGTTATCTGAACCACTAACTCCACATCTACTGAGTGTGTCATATATTCTGTTTTAATGTTAGATTTCTACAGTATTGTGCTTTTTGACATATGCCATGAAATTGATTAGGCTACTTTTAGGCAACACACACAAAATGCTGCAGGTCAGGCAACATCAATGGAAAAGAGTAAACAGCTGACATTTCAGGCCAAGACTCTTCATCAGGACTGGACAAAAAGATGAGGTTTGGTCAAGAGGGTGGAGAGAGGGGAGGAAGAAGTACAAGGTGGTAAGTGATAGGTGAATCTGGGAGAGGAGGAGGGCTGAATTAACAAGCTGGGAAGTTGATTGGTGAAAGAAATAAAGGGTTGGAGAAGTGGGAATCCGATAGGAGAGGGTAGAAGACCATGGAAGAAAGGGAGGGGGGAGGTGATGGGCAGGTAGGAGTTAAGGTGCGAAAGGAAAACAGGAATGGGAATGGTGAAGATGTGGGATGCAATTACCAGAAGTTCGAGAAATTGATGTTCAGGCCATCGGGTTGGAGGCTACCCAGGCAGAATATAAGGTGCGGCTCCTCCAACCTGTACGTAGCCTCTTCGCAGCAGTAGAGGAGGAATTAGACTGACTTGTCAGAATGGGAATAGGAAGTAGAAATGAAATGGGTGGCTTCCAGGAGATCCTGCTTTTTCTGGCAGATGGAGTGTAGGTGCTTGGCGAAGCAGTCTCCCAATCTGTGTTGAGTCTCACCGATATACAGGAGGCCACAATAGGAGCACCGGATATAGTAGATGACCCAACAGACTCACGGGTGAAGTGTTGCCTCACCTGGAAGGACTGTTTGGCGCCCTGAATGGTAGTGAAGGAGGAAATGTGGCACTTGTTCTGCTTGCAAGGTTAAGTGCCAGGAGGGAGTTCAGTGGGGAGGGACGAATGGATAAGGGAGTTACATCGGCAGTGATCCCTGCGGAAAGCAGAAAGTGGTGGGGGGGGGGGGGGGGGTGTTTGGAGGGAACAATGTGCTTGGTGGTGGGATCCCGTTGGAGATGGCAGACTTTACAGAAAATTATGTGCTGGACACAAAGGCTGGTGGGGTGGTAGGTGAGGACAACAGGGACCCTATCTTTGGTGGGGTGGTGGGAGTTCAGAGTTGAATTCCTGCGGGATGCATGGGTTTTTCCCGGATAATCCAGATATCTCCCACAATCCAAAGATGCACCGGGTAGGTTAACTGTTAATTGTAAATTGTTCCGTGATTGAGTTAGGGTTAAATTGGCATTGCTGGGGGCTGCTGGGCAGCATGGCTCGAATGGCTGGAAGGGCCTATTCCGCACTGTATCTGCAATAAAAAATATTAAATTCCTTACCCTCCAAGGCCTGCTTTACCCACTGTGTTCCTCCAGCAGATTGTTTGGATCTGTGTCTGCTGTTGTGAATTCATTCCTACCGTGCTGCCTCTAAACCACTGGGCATATGTAATTGCATGATCTCTAATCTCATTTGATGTCTGCCTTTGGCGCTCCCTTTAAAGTCATGGGGCTATAAATATTTACATCATTGCCGAGATCCAGTTATTTTAATTTTATTAACCTTTTACTCAATGTCTGCAAGAACAAGGAGCTGATTTTTGCCTTCAGTAGGAGGAAACTGGAGGTCCCTGAGCCAGTCCTCCTGGGGGATCAGAGGTAGAGAGGGTCAGCAATTTTAAATTCCCCAGTGTTATTATTTCAGAGGACTTGTCCCGGGCCCAGTGTGAAAGTGCAGTTGTGAGGAAAGCATAGCAGCGCCTCTACTTCCTCAGGAGTTTGCAAAGATTCGATGTAACATCCAAAACTTTGATAAACTTCTGTAGGTGTGTGGTGAAGGGTATATTGATTGGCTGCATCACAGCCTGGTATGGAAACACCAATGCCCTTGACTGCGAATTCCTACAAAAGGTAGTGGATATGGCCTAGTCCATCACGGGTAAAGCCCTCCCCTCCATAGAGCACATCTACTTGAAATGCAGTTGTAGGAAAGCAACATCCATTATCAGTGACCTCCACCACCCAGGTCATGCTTTCTTCTCGCTGCTGCCATCAAGAAGAAGGTACGGAGACTCAGGACTCACACCACCAGATTCAGGAACAGTTATTACCCCTCAACCATCAGGCTCCTGAACCAGAGAGGATAACTTCTCTCAACTTCACTTGCCCATCACTAAAATATCTCCACAACCTATGGATTCACTTTCAAGGTCTCTTCATCTCATGTTAATTGCTTATTTATTATTATTATTATTATTTCTTTCTTCGTGTATTTGTACATTTTGTTACCTTTTGCTTGCTGGTTGTCCACTCTGTTGGTGCAGTTTTCATTGATTCTGTTATGGTTATTTGACTTATAGAGTATGTCTGCAAGAAAATGAATCTGGGAGTTGCATATTGTGAAATATATTTACTTTGATAATAAATTTACTTTGAATTTTGAACTTCGAAATAGAATGCAACCAGCTGTGGTGAAATATGCTTGTGGATTATTACTTTAAAGTTATTCTTTAAGATATGTTTGGTGATTTTGTCTTCTACCTAACAGTGTTGCCATCTTGTGATGGTATTGCGTTTGCTGACCGTGAAGTTCTAAACCCAGATGGAGGCTTAAACCCAATTGGATATAAATAACCATGAGTACTCACACTAAAGGGAGATTATACTGTAACTACCCAATCTTCACTAGGTTACTTCCCTGATTATTCTCCCCGGTGAGTTTAGCTGCCACTATTCGAGTGGTGGGCTCCCACTCCCTGCCAAGGAGGAGATACTTCCAGCTAACAAAGTAATTTTAAACACAGTTCTTTATTTTCAGTGATGCACAGTTAAGTCCAAACAACACTCTTAAAACACATTTAAAACTCACACAGGATTTCTATCTTAAGTGTTTCCAAATTACAAATCATTTCTAAAATGCAAAGCACAAAGGCCCAATGTCAAATTGTTTACTGCTTTCCATTTACTTCTTAAGAACTGAAGATTGATTCCTTTTTACAGGCAGAAACTAAACAGAACAATATTAGTTGAAAGTTTACGTGCAGCTGTCTGTGATCTTACAAGAAGCAGCTAGTGTATATCGAAAGCAAGCTTTGCAAAAGGCTAAGGGGCCCGGGAAGCAAATACCCATCACAATCTATTCCTAGAAATGCATAAAAATTACTTTGATACTTCTACAGATATTTTCCTTAGGTATTACATACTTTTCTAATGAATTTCAGGACAAAGAAGTGTATCGTTGGCCAATCAAGGAGTCCCTGAAGACAATGGTTGCCTGGAGTTGGACAATTGAACGAACTCGTGAAGGAGAGTCCATGGCATTACATCATAGAACACGACGGATATCTCAATCAAGTCAGGTATGTTTCCACGGAACAATAACCTCACTATTCTGTTATCCCTAAGGACTTAGAAATCTTCATTCATTGAATCACTTGGAACTTAAAATTTCAATTAATTGGATTTTATGATGAGCTTTCAATTTCTGCTCAAACTTTTTTCCAAAAATTGTGAGTTAAAAAACAAAACCTGAATACTGATTTCTTGAAAAGCCTATCTGCCATCAACAGTCTGCGTTCTCCCTAATGCCACCACCATCTCAACCTCTACCCATTACCAGTAAAGTTTGCCTGCATTATCATTTTTTACTCTCAACAGTGCAGACTGCAACTCACCCCCCCATGAACAGCACAGTCTGCCCCATCCCCATCAAAGACACAGTCTGCCCTCCCTCCCCGTCAAAGACAGTCTGCCCTTCCCCCTCATCAAGTTTAGCCAACCCCCATCACATGCACAATCTGATCTCCCAATCTCAGACAGTTTCCCATCACAGACACAGCTTGACCCACCCCCACCCATCAAAGGCACACTCTGCCCTCTCCCCATCAGACACAGTCTGCTGTCTTCCCCGTTACAGACATAGTCTGAGTGCCCCTTCCCACCTCACCAGAACCATCACAGACTGACATTTACCTCATCAGCAGCACAGTTTGCCCTCCTCTCAATTTCCACCAGTCAGTACCATTTGTCATCAAATTCCTCTGTAGTCATTACCCATGAGCTGGATATCCTCTCATCTACCAAGACTCTCATGATTAGTTACTTTCTGATTGGCTGCTTGCTGGCAGAAGCTGCTGCAGATTCAGCAGTAATTGTTGCCTTTACTGCCTCGTACCCCGGGCTATCTATTCTGACAAAAGAATGACATTTTTAGGGGATTAATAAGCAAAGATTAAAAGAAAAGGCAGTTAAAGAATTCTGAAGTTGGAATGCTTTATTCAAAAAAACCCCTGGATAAACATGCAGGCATTGCTTGTGTGATGTGGCAAAGGACTGTTAGAAAAGATGGTGTAGAAACAAATGCATACATATATCAAATTACAGTCTGGTTTGCCCAGTAATTTGCTTTTCCCGCACCCGATGCATGAGGTGCATGTGTGTGTGTGTGTTTGTTGTTTGTACTTACCTTCACAAATGTGTTTGTGCTTCTTGCTCAGGTTTCTATAGATTCCGCACATGGTTACAGTCCTCGGCCTATCGATATGAGTAATGTTTCCCTTTCCAGGGACCTACATGTAAGTTCTACCCTTTACACTTGGTTTGTGTCTCAGTCGACATCTTGGGTTTCTCTTGAAGAATTACAATGAGGTGCTTCTGCTTTGAAGTGGTATTTCTTACTGTAAATTTCAACTGCTCCAGCATTCACAGATTTTAGTGTAAATATTGGGATGGACACTCATTTTTGTTGGACTCTGGATTATGGTCTCTTTGGGGGCTTTGCTGTGCTTGCATGGTGGATGGTGGGGCTGATGCTCTTTGCTGAAAGGAGTAGGGGGAGCGTTGATGGTTTTGCTGCTGCATACGTGTGGGGGGGCTTTGGGGTTCTTGCATTTTTTTTATGATTCATTCTTTGGAGTTTTCTTCTGTTTTGTGGATATCTCCAGAGAGTGAGAATTTCAGGTTGTATATTGTATACATTCTCTGATATCAAATATTACCATTGAACAATTCAGTGGGAAGCCATTTCACTTATTAAACTAGTACTAGCTCTTTCAAAGAGCTATTGAACTAGTTTCTCTTTCCTTACTAGGAGTGGATGTCCAAGTCCCAGGATCCTTTGTTTATTTTTGCCTATCCAAAAGATTAATATTGCTCTGGAATATGTTGAGAGGAACTCATTTCTCTCTATCTGTCCCCTTGGATGGCCTGCAATGGTACATATTGTGGTCAGATCATCTCTCAGCCTTCTAAACTGACAGTAATGCAATCGCTCAGCCCAGCCATCACTCTGGTGAAACTGTGCATCCCCCACTCTAAGGTCAGACATAACTTTCCATGAGTATGGAAGATATAATTGATGCATTACTTTTTTAGAGCAGCCCCTCTCAATACTTAACACTGAGTGATTTACTAAAATAAAGCTAAAGTGCTATCAAAATATCTCCAGAAAGCTACTTCAGGAAGGCTGAGCTTTCTGGCCCCAGACACTGGCTTCTCCTGACCCATACTAACATGATTGAGAGCCCAGTGATGGGACAATGGTTGACTGAATGAGAAGGACTTGGTTGGGGGGGGTGGTGTTAGGGTTGGGGGGGGGAATAAGTGCATCAACTGAGCCCTATTGAAATTCATCTATTTCAACACTGGCCATCAAATTGACTACCTTTAACTCCCTTGCTATTCAGTAACCTATCAACTTCCACTTTAAATATACCCAGTGATTTGGGCGCACAGCTGTCTGTGGCACAGAACAGATTCACCACCTTCTGGCTAAAAACAGTTCCTCCTCATCTCTGTTCTAATTTATCACATGTACATCGACACATAGAGTGAAATATATTGTTTCTGTTAACAAATAACACACACAAGGATGTTCTGGGGGCACACATCAAATGGCACCCCACATTCCAGCTCCAACATAGTACGTTCGTATACCAGGCCCAGTCAATAATACAATTATGGAACTGAAACCTGTAGCCCCTTATGAACCAGATGACAAAGTAAGATGGAGCTTATTGTCAAATGCACTGGTACATGTATACACATTTTTGATCCGAGATTCTTCATAAGTCAAGAATGAGGCATGAAAACCTCTTGCTTGTGATCATTTATTAAGCATTATGAGAACAAGGAATGTGGGAAGTAAGATGAAATATGAGGGTGAGAGGGACGAGACCCTATTAGCAGGGAAACAAACAAAAGGCACAGAAGACAAACCAATATGGTCATTCCATTGGATTTCGGTGAGACACAGCAACGACCTGCTGGCAGCAAACAGAACTACTAATTACTCTATTAATCACATTTTTATATGGGGAAGGATCCCTGCGACCAACAAGCTGTAAATTCCCTTTCGGAGTTGAGTTTTTGAACTACCTGGCATTTTTGTGGTGTAAACAGTAAGATTGCGGTGTGGCATGTTTGGGCCCAGTTGAGGTGTCGGGGCCCAGGCCTGAGAGTGGGGACTGGGACCATGTTTGGCTGTTGCTGGAGCAGACTTGGGGCTGATTCAAAGCGGCAGAAAAGAGGCAAGGCAGAGTCAAGACGGCGGGGCCCAGCCTGAGGGCGTATAGAAGTGGTAGGGTCTGGGTACATGTCTGAGAGCGAAGAACAACACACTGTTCGGCTGATCTAAGCACTGGGCCAGATTGAAAACATTGGGGCCGGAGGTGAGGGATGGGCCAGATTGAAAACAACGCTGCCCAGCAAGGTTTATTCGTCCTTGTGCTGAACTGAAGCTGTGGCCTGCAACTAATAGGCTCATGGCTGTGAACTTGTTTTTGTGAACTTCAGTTCTGAATGTTAATTAGTTTTATTGTTTGCAGGATTTGTTTTTTTTCTCTGCACATTGGGAGTTTGATGGTCTATTTTAATGGGCTCGATTGGATTTCTTTGTTTTGTGGCTGCCTGTAGGAAAACGAGTCTCAAGGTTGCGTATAGCAGACAAACTTTGCTAATAAATGTATTTTGAACTTTGAATATTCCATTCACATCCAATTGCTTGAATGAACCAATAAGATAGCCCCTGTTCTAATAATGTGATAACCACAACTGCAAGCAAGGTGTTACAAAAGCAAAAGAAAGATGAGGGGGGGATCTGATTGAAACATATAAGATTATTAAGGGATCGGACACGCTAGAGGCAGGAAACATGTTCCCGATGTTGGGGGAGTCCAGAACCAGAGGCCACAGTTTAAGAATAAGGGGTTAGGCCATTTAGAACGGAGTTGAGGAAAAACTTTTTCACCCAGAGAGTTGTGGATCTATGGAATGCTCTACCTCAGAATGCTTTCAAGAAAGAGTTAGATAGAGCTCTTAAAGATAGCAGAGTCAAGGGATATGGGGAGAGGGCAGGAACGGGGTACTGATTGTGGATGATCAGCCATGATCACATTGAATGGCTGTGCTGGCTCAAAGGGCCGAATGGCCTACTCCTGCACCTATTGTCTATTGTCAAACGCAATCACTAAAAACACACTGAACACATGTATGAAGGGAACCATGTAAAAATACAATCATAAGGAATTTAAGCTACTAAGAATGATCAAGTCTTATCCAACACAGAGATGCAATGGAAAGCAGCAGAACAGGTACTTGGCATCAGAGAAGTAGCTTTTACAAGAACAATATAAATTAAATATAAATTATACACAATTTTTTTACAAGAATGAAGCAATACTCACATTCTGGGCAAATGAATCTGGTTAGTGACTAACTAATATTTTAACCTCCACCTCCCAAGGCATGTTTTCCGTTTAAAGTCTGTCAACGTTTCTTTGTGATTTTCTGCAGGCGATGGCAGAACTGCTGGCTGAAAACTACCACAATATCTGGGCAAAGAAAAAGAAGATTGAATTGGAGGTTAAAGGTAATTTGCTGTATTAGTAGATTACCGTCAGTTTATTGGATTTGAAAAGGATTTTAATGACTAAGATCTTACCCTGATTATTTTAAACAAGCATCTAAAGTAAATGGTGGCTTGTTAAAATCTGTGGCAGAGTGCTGAGTTTGTCTTATGCATCTTGACATTGAATGAAAAATTTGCAGCTTCAAATTAAATCTGATCTCTCAGATTGTGGCAGGGTTTGAACTTATGGAAAGATTGCTTTGTCACCTCACATAATTTAACCAGAGAATCTTGATCAAAAGGAAACATTCCTAAGAAATAGTTACTGAAATATTCAGCTTTGCAATGTCAACAGGGAAATAGCCAGAATATCATATACATATATTATAAGTCTAATTTCCCTTGAAAGGACACACGTTTTATCTTTTTCTGCCTCTGTGTATATACTAGCTTTATTATTATGCTTTTCCTATTATCCACTCCTCTGGTGGCACCTCTCTCCAGGGAGCACCCTTACCCAAGACACTCACAGTGTAAGATTTGCACAGCGATGTTAGACTTTGCAGTCTGAAATCATATTTCCCAAATGCCTGGACTTTTGCTTTTCTTATTCTTTGATTTTGGCATGCTGTGTACTGACAGACGACTGAACCCAGGTGCAGAGGAATGACAAACCTCCATGTTGAGACAGAAACAAGAGTTTGGTTGTCAGAATTTGAAAAGAGCATCAGTGGTTTGATTGAGCGACACCATGAGCCAAATCATTCTCCAAACACACACAAGGACCCCACGATCAGTGCTAATCGAGATCCTGCTCTAAATAATCACAGTACGCAGGAAAACCCGTGCCAGTCAAAATAAACCTGACAAGATTAAGCAGAAAGCACAAGGGCTTAACGACTTTGGATAAGACAACAATAAATAAACACAGCTGCACAGGGCCACGGAGCACATGGCAAATTTGTTGTTTTACTCTCAATGAGTTGTTTTGGAAATGGAAAACAGTGGGAAGGCAGAACGTTTCAGGAAGAGTGAAAGATTGTTGTAGAGCGTCTGTGATTTGTGATCTGTTTGCTCATTGCTCTTCACTAAGGAGGAGGAAACCACCCATTGTTGGTGCCATATGACACACTGACTGCCAAAGAGAAAGCCAAAGATCGGGAGAAAGCACAGGAGATTCTCAAATTTCTGCAGATCAATGGCTATGCAGTCTCAAGGTATGATATGCAGCACAAAGAAGGCCATAGTATCAGCCATAATTCCTGTGTGAAGTATCACTACCAAAACAACATTTCAATTAAAAATATACTTTAAAAAAGTCTCCAAGTTCAACCCCTTAATGTATGGCAGTTGTAAATTTTGTGTTTGTAAATCTAGCTGATCCCTCCACTGTCTCTAACCCACTTGGTGGACATCTAAGTGAGAGAAAATTTCACCCCACTAAATATTTGGAATAAATATGTTACTCATTCAGCTTCATTAGCTTCCTTCTGAATCAGAGATTCTATGTCTCTGCAACAAGGCCAGACTGTACATGCCTTTGGCATCATATTTCATCCTTGTCTGACCTCTGGGCAGTCTGTTCCTGATTTCTGCCTGGGTGATCATGATGGAAGGGTAGATGCCAGTCAGAAATCTGGGAAGTCAATAGCGAGGCACCGTGTGTTGAAGAGAGGATCAGCTGTTGGAGCTGGTGACTCTAGGGTCAAAGGCCAGTACACAGAGTTATTTTTAGTCCTCTAGGTCACAACCATACATGTGGGGAGAGATTTGAAGTCAGAATACAGGGGTGGGGATGAGATTGGAGTTGGGGAAACGTGAGAGAGAGAAAGAGTGCGAGAGCCAAGTGGGCATATTATTGCTCTGTAGCAATGTTATAACATAGTTCTCCTTTAAGTTACATTCTATTTTTTTGATATTAATTCCTGCCAAGACACAGATAATTACTTTCAGTGCTCCCTTTGAAGTAAACATTTCTTCCACATATGAGGTGAACATTTTAAGTGACTGCTTACTGTACAAAGAAGATATTTTCTAACTGAAGTCATTTTATGCCACAGGGGTTTAAAAGACATGGAACTGGACACACCTTCTATCGAAAAGAGGTTTGCCTACAGCTTCCTTCAGCAACTGATCAAATATGTTGACCAGGCTCATGAGTACATCCTGCAGTTTGGTAAAGTGCACTTTTACATGTTATAAATGTATCAAATTCCAAATGGGAATGGTAGTGTCATGGTTATGTTACTATGTAAATAATTAGGCTCCGGGACTAAAGACTTGGAAGTTTTGGAATTCACAAGAATGGCTGGGGAATTTAAATCCAGTTATTTAACTAAACAACTCAGATATTTAATGTCATATTTTTTAAATCTCTTTGTCCATCTCCAATTCTGGTACCCCTCATACCTCTTCTCTTCACCTCACCTACCTATCACCTCCCTCTGGTGCCCGTCCTCCTTCCCTTTCTCCCATGGTCCACTCTCCTCTCTTATCAGATTCCTTATTCTTCAGCCCATTACCTTTTCCACCTATCACCCTCCAGCTTGTACACTTGCCCCCTTCTCCCACCATCTTATTCTGACTTCTTCCCGTTTCCTTTCCAGTCATGATGAAGGGTCTCAGCCCAAAATATTGACCTTTTATTCCTGTCCATAGATGCTGCCTGACCTGCTGAGTTCTTCCACCATGCCCTTCAATAGGGGAAATCTTCTATCTTTCCCCAGTTTGTGTCACTCCTGATCCTAAACAACATGGTTGACTCATCAATGCCCTTTGACATGGCCCTGTGAGCCAATGAACAAGGGTAATCATGACTGGAGAATAAGTGTTGGCCTTACCACACTGTGTATCAATTTGAATGAAAATTCAAATGCTTTCATGTTGATTTTTTGCTTGTCATTCCCATATTTACAACTATTGTTTAGGTTCTGTAATAGCTCAGTTGGCAGAGTAGTGCCTATTATAGAGAGCGAGTCAGACGAGGCTTGTGTGCAGAATATTGGGGCATCTGGACAGTATGTTTAGGTTGATACAACAGTGTCCAGATGTTGGACAGTTGATCCTAGAGCAAATTCAAATCCTACCGTGGTGGCAGGGAAATTAAATTCAAGTGTTCAACCAAATTTTAAAATGAGAATAAAATGCATCAGTAATGATTGCAGAGAAAAATGAAGTACAAAGTAAATTTATTGTCGAAGTGCAAATAAGTCACCATATACAACCGTGAGATTTATTTTCTTGAAAGCATTCACAGTAAATAGAAGAAGCACAACAGAATCAATGAAATACCTCCCCAATAGATGACCAATGTGCAAAAGACATCAAACTGTGCAAATACATAAATAAATAAATAATAAGCAATAAATAATGAGAACATGAGGTGAAGAGTCATTGAAAGTGAGTCCATAGGTTGTAGGAACATCTCAGTGTTGGGGCAAGTGAAACTGAGTGAAGTTGTCGCCTCTGATTCAAGAGCCTGATGGTTGAGGGATAATTACTGTTCCTGAACCTGGAAGTGTGAATCCTGAGACTCCTGTACCTTCTTTCTGGTGGAGACGCTGAGAAGAGAGCAGGACCTGAGATGGTGGGGGTCCTTGATGACTGCTTTCCTGCTAGTTTGTTTAGTGTAAATGTGCTCAGTGGTGTGTAGGGCTTTACCCATGATGGACTGGGCCGTAACGCTTTTTGTAGGCCTTTCCATTCAAGGGCATTGGTGTTTCCATGCTAGGCTGTGATGCAGCCAGTCGATATACTCTCGGTGCACATCTACAGAAGTTTGCCAGGGTTTTTGATGACATACTGCATATTTGAAAACCTCTCTGAAAGCAAAGAAGCTGCCATGTTTTTTTTTTGTAATTGCGCTTACATGCTGGGCTCAGAACAGATCCTCTGAAATGTTAACAATGAGGGGAAAGCCATGAAAAATGGCATCTGATTCATCCAAGTCTTGCTGGGAAGAAAAAAGTGCCATCCTAATGTAATCTGGACAGCACAATGTGGTTGTCAGTTAACCGTCTCCTCAGTTCAGGCAATTACAGATGGACAATAAATGATGGTGACCCCTGCAATATCACTATCTTACGAATGAATGATAAAAAGAAATTGTTACTTACAATGGGTAATATTCTTCCTCTTGTGTATATTCAGTGTCTGTCAAAGAACCATCAACTGTCCCAAATTATAAATGGAAACTCAAGAGTCTACTCTGTAAAGATCATTAATATTACATAAAAGCAATAAGCTGGAATCCAAATAGAACCCATAAACCCATTTGACAGACACGAAGAAAAACAGATTAATGGTCATTCAAAGACATCCTCATGTTAATGGTACATGACACTAAGACTGAACTCAGCTGCTTTCAGCAAACATTCGACAGTAACAGACCTAGTGTTTAACTTGTACAGACATTCCACAAACTGCAAGCTCACAAAGAGTTAAATTGTCAATTTGAACTGGCCAGACATTCATCCAGTATTTTACAAAATTTTGTACATCACTGTTCCTTCCACCACTTCCCTCCCTTTTGCTGTCATGGAAGAAAATAATATTGCTGTAAAAGCAGAAAACCACTGCAATTTCTGATCAGCATTCATATAGCTAGAGTAAATTTTTTAAAAGAATATGTAATTGTACATATCCATCACAGGAGATTCTGAAGATGCTGAAAAATCTTGAGCAACACACACAAAATGCCGGAGGATCTCAGATGGTCAGGCAGCATCCATGAAGGGAAATAAACAGACGATGTTTCGGCCAAGTCCGGGTGCAGGATGCTGCCTGGCCTGTGGAGTTTTGCCAGGATGTACTGTATCTCTGTTCTGTTTATTTATTATACTAATTGCAATGTCTGGGCTTTCTTTTGTTACCTGAACATAAGGATGTTTCTAATTCCACAGTTGCTATTTTATTTATGTTAACAGTTGGGGTGTGTCTCATTGCTTGCCTTTATGCTTACTTCCAGATCTTTGTTGCACAAGTAGAGGGGAAAAATTTGTGCATGAGCAGGAAATCAAGTTCTTTGCTAAGGTACTGTGTGTTTGGGGGAAAAATTGTAAGATATTTAAGAAAATTAACAAAGCTGATTGTATCTGATTCCGCAATCTTCACTGACAATGAGTTTGAGATATTAACTGCTCTCTGTGGAAAAAACACGTTCCTTACAAATCATCTTTAAAGCACTTCTTTTCGCCTTATACCCTCTTGTTGTTTTGGTAATTCTACCATGAGAAAAAGGTAATGATCATTACTGTAGCTATGCCTCTAACAATTTTATATGCCTCAATGAAGTCAACCTTCACCCTTCTTTGTTCCAGGGAAACCAAGCTCAGCTTGTCCAATTTCTACACTTCTTAAAACTTTACAAAGCAATCTGCTGACAAACTTCATCTCATTCAGAATATTGCTGCTAGACTTTTATCCAAAACCAGGATGAGGGAACATGTCACTAGCTACTCTGCATTGGCTTTCTGTACCTTTTAGAATTGATTTTAAAGTTCTCTTACTTATTTTTAAAGCTATTAATGGTTGGGGACCAGAGCACGTCACAGAATGGTTTTTGTTTTATAATCCTGCTCGAGCTCTCAGTCATTTTCTGCTAGTCTCTTAAATGTAAGCAATCTCTCTCAAAAGCTGGTCAGCGTTTTTCATATTGCTCCTAAATGTGAGAACATAAGACCATAAGAAATAGAAGCAGGAGTAGACCATCTGGCTTGTCGAGCCTGCTCCACCATTCAATAAAATCAATATAGAAGCATAGAATGTTACAGCACAGAAACAGGCCTTTTGGCCCTTCTTGGCTGTGCCAAACCATTTTTCTGCCTAGTCCCACTGACTTGCACCTGGCCCATATCCCAGCATACACCTCTCATCCATGTACCTGTCCAAGTTTTTCTTAAATGTTAAAAGTGAGCCCGCATTTACCACTTCATCTGGCAGTTCATTCCACTCTCTGTGTGAAGAAGCCCCCACTAATGTTCCCTTTAAACTTTTCCCCCTTCACCCTTAACCCATGTCCTCTGGTTTTTTTTCTCCCCTAGCCCCAGTGGAAAAAGCCTGCTTGCATTCACCCTATCTATACCCATCATGATTTTATATACCTCTATCAAGTCTCCCCTCATTCTTCCACGCTCCAGGGAATAAAGTCCTAACTTATTTCTCTGTAATTCAGTTTCTCAAGTCCTGGCAACATCCTTGTAAACCTTCTCTGCACTCCTTCAACCTTATTAATATCCTTCCTGTAATTCGGTGACCAAAATGCACACAATACTCCAAATTCGGCCTCACCAATGCCTTATACAACCTCACCATACCATTCCAATTCTTATACTCAATGCTTTGATTTATAAAGGCCAATGTACCAAAAGTTCTCTTTATGACCCTATCTACTTGTGACACCACTTTTAGGGAATTTTGAATCTGTATTCCTAGATCCCTCTGTTCTACTGCACTCCTCAGTGCCCTACCATTTACCTTGTATGTTCTACCTTGGTTTTTCCTTCCAAAGTACAATACCTCACACTTGTTTGTATTAAACTCCGTAAGTCATTTCTCAGCCCATTTTTCCAGCTGGTCCAAATCCCTCTGCAAGCTTTGAAAACCTTCCTCACTGTCCACTACACCTCCAGTCTTTGTATCATCAGCAAATTTGCTGGTCCAATTTACCACATTATCATCTAGATCAATGACATAGATGACAAATAACAATGGACGCAGCACTGATCTCTGTGGCACACCACTAGTCACAGGCCTTCACTCAGAGAAGCAATCCTTCACTACCACTCTCTGGCTTCTCCCATTGAGCCAATGTCTAATCCAATTTATTACCTCACCATGTATACCTAGTGACTGAATCTTCCTAACTAAATTCCCATGCAGGACCTTGTCAAAGGCCTTACTGAAGTCCACGTAGATAACATCCACTGCCTTCCCTTCATCCACTTTCCTTGTAACCTCCTCGAAAAACTCTAATAGATTTGTTAAAAATGACCTACCACGCCCAAAACTGTGTTAACTCTGCCTAATAAGTCCCTGTCTATCTAAATACTTGTAGATCCTATCTCTTAGTACTCCTTCCAATAATTTACCTACTACTGATGTCAAATTTACCAGCTTATAATTTCCTGGATTACTTTTAGAACCTTTTTTAAACAACAGAATAACATGAGCTATCCTCTAATCCTCTGGCACCTCACCCGTAGCTACCAACATTTTAAATATTTCTGCCAGGGCCCCTGCAATTTCAACACCAGTCTCCTTCAAGGTCCGAGGGAATACCCTGTCTGGTCCTGGGGATTTATCTACTCTGACTTGCCTCAAGGTAGCAAGCACCTATTCCTCTTCAATCTGTATAGATTCCATGACTTCACTACCTGTTTGCCTTATTTCCATTGACTCCATGCTAGTTTCCTTAGTAAATACAGACGCAAAAAAAAGTTAAGATCTCCCCCATTTCTTTTGGTTCCATAAATAGCCGACCAGTCGAATCTTCAAGAGGACCAATTTTATTCCTTACTATCCTTTTGCTGTTAATATACCTGTAGAAGCTCTTTGGATTATCCTTCACCTTGACTACCAAAGCTATCTCATGTCTTCTTTAGCCCTCCTGATTTCTTTCTTAAGTATTTTTTTGCTCTTTTTATACTCCACAAGTGCCTTATTTTCTCTGTTTCCTATACATGCCATACATCTCTCTCTTCTTTATCAGTTCCAATATCCCTCGAGAACCAAGGTTCCTTATTCTTATTCACTTTGCCTTTAATCCTGACAGAAACATACAAACTCTGCACTCTCAAAATTTCTCCTTTGAAGGCCTCCCACTTACCAGCGACACCCTTGCCAGAGAACAACCTGTCCCAATCCATGCTTTTTAGATCCTTTCTCATTTCTTTAAATTTGGCCTTTTTCCAGTTTAGAACCTCAACCCGAGGACCAAATCTATCTTTATCCATGATCACGTTGAAAGTAAATCTATCTAAAACTATAAGGGACGCAGACTCAGTTGACACTTTCAAACGGCCGCTCAAAATCTATTTATTTAACCTTGCTTTTAATGAACATCTTTTTGTCTATTATTTTCATTTATTTTTATTTTTATATTTGTACTTTTAACCCATTGTAAAGCACTTTGAACTACATCATCCGATACAACTAAAAATCTTCAATTTAGTCAACATCCTTGCGAATCTCCTCTACAATTACATTGTCTCTATAGCATGCCGACCAGTGATGCACAATATATGCTAAGTTTGGTCTAATCAGTGTTTTGCAACATAATGTCCCTATTTTTATGCTCTGTGTTCCAACCTTTGACAGCAAGCATGCTATAAGCCACCTTCAACAATGTTTTTACCCGTGTGGCCACTTTCAGGGATTTATGGACCTTAAACTCCCTCTATTTATCAACATTCCTTAGTGTTCTACCATGACCTACATTAGTTCTACTCCTATTAGTTTGCCAAAAATTCATCATCTCTCATTTGTCAGAATGAAATTCTATCTGCCACTCTCTGCTCAACTTTCTATCTGATCTCTGTCCTGCTATAGCCTTTGATAAGCTTTCTCACTGTCTACACCACCAACAACTTTATGTCATCCATCTATTTCACCTCAGGATTAGCTGTATGGTAATTCATAGAGACTAGTTGGTATGATTAGTCAACAGTTTCAATGTAAATGTGTCAAGTGAGGCAGAAGTAAGATTACAAAATAAAAGCAGGCAATAATGCCAAACAAAAGAGAATCTGCAAATGCTGGGAATCCAAGCAACGCACACAAAATGCTGGAGAAACTCAGCAGGCCAGGCAGCATCTATTTTGGACAGAGATGTCTGCTGTACTCTTTTCCATAGATTTAAACTGCTGAGTTCCTCCAGCATTTTGTGTGTTAAGCTTGGATTTCCGGAATCTGCAGATTTTCTCTTGTTTGCAATTGGATTACTGCACTGCTAAGTCTCTTCCAGGTATGCCTACCCACCCTGAAGAAGTTTAAATCTTCCCTTCCAGTCCTGCTGAAGGGTCTCGTCCCAAAACGTCCACTGTACTTTTTTCCATGGATGCTGCCTGGCCTGCTGAGTTCCTCCAGCATTTTGTGTGTGCTACAGACAATAATAAATTTTTGATTATGTAACACTTGCCCAACAGGCTGGTATATGTCTAGGGAGAAAAAGTCCAGCCACTCTCCAATCCCGCCTCCACTATACGCAGGTGATGTGGGAATTAAGTTAATGCAGCGTTGCACACACAACATCAAACTCACACCAGATACCGTTATAGAATATACTTTAAAGATTTTACTAAAACTAAATGAGTACCAACAATACAGTAAATTTGAAGGAAAAGAAAATAAAGTAAAAGGCGCCAAATTTATCAGAGTTCAGTCAGTTCAGTGCACATCGTTGGAGCTCAACCATCGAACCATTCGACCCCTCGTCGCTTTCCTCCGACCTCCATGTCCTTGCACCTGGGACCACCCCGGTGGTCAACCGAGCAGTGCAGCACACGTCCACCTTCTTCGGCGTCTTCTTCCCGACTCCCCGTAAAGACCATGAAAACCCCGCTCCCAGACGCACAAGACAAAATAACATTCCCCTATTGGTTAACAAATGAATACAATCCCCATTATCAGCAATTCTAAAACTAAACAAACTGCGAGAGAAAGCACTTATCATAACAAAGAAGCATTCCTACTTTTAACAAAACAAAGAAGCCATTTTGATTAACATAGGCAGTACATTGTACACTTACTTAGCATGCCAGGCAGAAACTGCAGAGGAAGAAAATAGGAGCATTGAAAAATGGTGATTATCTGTGTTGTTACACATACTAAATGTTCTTCATTTTTGCAGGTCGTTCTTCCTTTAATTGACCAATATTTTAAGAACCATCGTCTGTACTTCCTGTCTACTGCAAGTAGTCCTCTTAGCAGTGGGGGGCATGCATCCAACAAAGAAAAGGAAATGGTAACAAGGTAATGTTTAATTATGTTTTGCTATATGAGTTGTGGGCTGAATAACGTGTCAAAATTTTCATTGTAGTTTTGCTATTTCAGACTAAGGGCTTGCATCATTTTAACAGGAAGTATATAAGGTGAGGGGTTGAGTAAGAATTAGGATGCTGCACAAATACTAGATTAACATTGAAATCCAGATCTGGAGCTGGATCTTCAACTTCCTCACAGACAAGACCCAGGCTGTAAAAATAGGGGACAAGCTCTCCTTTACAATCACTCTGAGCACCGGTGCCCCACAAGGCTGTGTACTCAGCCCCCTGCTGTACTCACTGTACACCCATGATGGTGTAGCCAAGTTTCCATTGAACTCAATATATAAGTTTGCTGATGACACCACAATTGTAGGCCGTATCTTGGGTAATGATGAGTATCAGTACAGAGAGAAAATTAAGAACCTGGTGGCATGGTGCGAAGACAATAACCTATCCCTCAACGTCAGCAAGACGAAGGAATTGGTTGTTAACTTCAGAAGGAGTAGCGGACCCCATCTACATCGGTGGTGTGCAGGTGGAACAGGTCAAAAGCTTTAAGTTCCTCGGGGTGAATATCACAAATGACCTGACTTGGTCTAACCAAGCAGAGTCCACTGACAAGAAGGCCCACCAGCACCTTTACTTCCTGAGAAAGCTGAAGAAATTTGGCCTGTCCCCTAAAACCCTCATTAATTTTTATAGATGCACCGTAGGAAACATTCTTCTAGGGTGCATCACAACCTGGTATGGAAGTTGTCCTGTCCAAGACCGGAAGAAGCTGCAGAAGATCGTGAACATAGCCCAGCACATCACACAAACCAATCTTCCATCCTTGGACTCACTTTACACCGCACACTGTCGGAGCAATGCTGCCAGGATAATCAAGGACACGATCCACCCAGCCAACACACATTCGGTCCCCCTTTCCTCCGGGAGAAGGTTCAGGAGCTTGAAGATTCATACGGTCAGATTTGGGAACAGCTTCTTTCCAACTGTGATCAGACTGCTGAATGGATCCTGACCTGGATCTGGGCCGTACCTTCCAAATATCCAGACCTGACTTGCACTACCTTACTTTCCCTTTTCTATTTTCTAATTATGATTTATAATTTAAATTTTTATTATATTTACTTCGATCTGTACTTCAGGGAGCGCGAAGCGCAGAATCAAATATCGCTGTGATGATTGTATGCTCTCGTATCAATTGTTTGGTGACAATAAAGTAAAGTAAAATATATAACTGATAAACTAGCAGAGCATTACATAGTTTGCCTGGGCTCGATAGCAAAACTGAGACTGAAATTAGTTCAGTCTGCATCTAAAGTATGCAGCACTGTTTTCTGCCTGATAAGTACCTGAAATGTCACCAGATCTTAACACAAAACATCCCAACATTTCAATGTATGTTTACAACTATGGCTCTGAGTTTGTTTTTGGAAATGAAGTTTATTCTCACTGTTGGGAGCCAGGAAAGATAGTATGATTTGAGTTAAGCTTGCAATGGAACCAAATGTTAGCCGATACATGGCAAGATCACCTCAAATGGTAACAGATTGGAAATGTGTGAAGTAAATAGAAAGTTGACCAGACTAGCTACATGCGCTGAACTGTACATTGGATCTAGAATTGCAAATGGTTTATTATTTTCACATGTACTGAGATACAGTGAAAATCATGTCTTGCATACTGTTCATACAGATCAAATGATCACACAGTGCATTGAGGTAAAACAAGTTAAAAGAGTAACAATGCAGAATAAATAGTAACAGTTACAGAGTAAGTAAGATTTTGTAGTCAGGAGTCCATTTTATCATACTAGAGAACCATTTAAAAGTCTTATAAAAATGGGGTAGAAGCTGAACAGCGAATACAGCAATGATCGGGTGGGTCTTTAGTTTGTGAGGAATTTGTGAATCTTCGTTCAAAGTTCAAAGTTGAAATGTATTATCAAGTATATCATACACAAGCTTGAGGTTCATCTTCTTGCAGGCACTCACAAAGCAAAGAAACATGATAGAATTTACTAAAAACAAAGACTGCCACTTATTCAATTGGCAAAAGAGGACAAATTGCACAAATAGTTTAAAAGAAGTGAACATAACACATGGAACACGGACTGCATAGTCCCTGAAATTGAGTCCACATCTGTGGAGCCCGTTCAACACTGAGGTGAGTGAAGCCTGACCAGGAGCCTGCTCCTGGACCTGGAGGCGTGGGTCTCACGACCCTTGCACCTTCTGCCTGACGGTAGTCGCAAGAAGAGAGGAAGACTAGTCAAGCGCAGGCAGATGGCACTGAACACCTGTTCATTTTCTGCTCTCATCCTCAGTGACTTTAATCTTGCACAATGCTTTAATTGGTTCATATTAATGGGGCCAACCCCGGGTTTATCTTCCGCTATCAGACACAATGCAGCATCCACCCCTAGCGATGACCTCCCCGGCTGCTCAGGCACTGTCAAGAGTCTAGATCACCAAATCTTCCAGGAGATCATAAAAATATTAAAAGTACATCTTTAAAAGGGAAATTGCAGACTGCAGCGATCACAGTACAGAAGAAGAAATATAACTACTGGAATATCTAGTGGTTTTGTGAGCTGTCTGCAAAACGTTGCCATTGATCACCATCTTAGATTAGATTGCTTTTCCATTATTTACAGATTGGACAGTTTCTCTATTATGTTCACTGAGTAACTGTGATTGCAGAGGATAAATATTAGTTTTTTGTTAATATAAGTTGTTCGAGTTCATTTAAATTTTTTTACTATTTTTTTTTGGGCTGTAACATTCTTGATAAATTTTCAAAACTTACAGAAGTTTCTGAATTGTTTTGAATGCCTGAAAGATTCATTTGACAATTTTGATAGCTGACTAAGCCATGAGTAGATGATTCTCCAGGTTGTCAATATCTCTTCAGTGGTTTTGAGGTGAGCCTTCTTCCGTTCTGCCCCTCTCCCTTTATGTAAACCATAAAGGCCTCAACGCAGGGAATTGAACCAGATCCGAGTCATTGGAGATTAAAGTTCACTGGTGATATCAGATATTATGTCAGGTCTTCACATTTGTCTTTAAAGCCCTAATGAAACTATTTAGGATATTCAGGTGTGATAAAGCCATCTCTATTTTTAAATCCTGATTCCGTTTGTAATGAGTGGATGCATTTGGATGTCAATTATTCAATTTTCTTTTACAACTAAACCTCTTGCAATTCATGCAGGCAGGTTATAGCCAGTAAGTCAGTATCTGCCTGATTCTCTGCAATTGGGATGTACAAAATTAAGCATTAATATAGAACTAAACAATTTGTTTGGACAGATACAAGCCATCTTTTATTCAGGCAAACAATTTGTTGAATTGTAGATGATCTGATCTTTATATGAATATGCAAGTTTTTATACAATCTTTGGAATTTAAACTCTTGCATTTCCAAGCAGAGGATGAATCGCAGGAGAGTCAATTCTTTCCATATCATGTGGTTAGAGTGCCATCTAGTGAAGGGATTTGGTAAATGGTGAATACTTTTATCAGAAGAAGCAATATGAGGTTAACAGGACAATATATTAACTGAACAGACAGGGCTTTATGTTTTGTTGGAGAGGCATTGCCTTAACGGTCTCCAAGCACCATGCTGGAGGGCAGCCTCGATTTTCAGGTCTCTGGAGTAAACTTGAACATACAGCCTTTTGGCACAGAGGAGAGCGTGCAGCTAGCTGAGTCTCTGCTGACAGAGAGGTTAACTGGAAATCCGATACAATGTGAAATAGTTGTTAATAAAAGTAAAGATGTGCCAAGTCCAGGAATGAGTTCTATTTCAAAGAAGAAGTAGATACATCCTGTTCCTTTAAGAACCTTCTTAAAGGTTCTGGTGAACAAGCAGGAAAGTGGAGTTGAGGCCAGGTTAAGATCTGCCATCATGGTATTAGATGATAGAATAGGGCTTAGTCCTACTTCTCCCATTCCCATAGATTGTGGATCCTGTTGGGCTGCCAATACAGGCAAACCGACACCAGTACCCTCTTCCAGGCTAATTACCACAATGCTGTTGGGAAAAAAAAACTCCACAAGGATATTCCAGACCTCACTGTAAAAACATAACAATGCTGTTGAAATGTAAATCCCGTACCTGAGACCACTCAAGTTAAAGGAGATGCTTCCAGGAAGTGAATTGTGTGAAGATGAAAGTGGAGCAAGAGTAAGTCTCATGCCCCTTTGAGCCTGCTGCTTTCAGTGACCTCATCGCATGGGACTGAACCAGATTCCAGCCAATCGTACTCACTGGTAACCACACCAAGATAATTGGAAGATTTATTCAGCAGTCACTAGTACGCAAGATTAAAACTCACTCGTGACATTTCAGGTAGTATCTCTGGATCTCCTGTTTACCTTCAAAGCCCTAATAATAAACTACAGCCTAGAAAGGCTGTTCACTCCACTCTCCCATCCAAAACATTCCAAGCGCTTCTCATGTCTCCTTTGAAAGTAGATAGAGAAGCTGAAAGATCATTTGACCCAGCACCTAATCCAATCAATCTCTAGTGGTGGAATATACAGATCAGGTACAGGACGATTTGTTAATTCTGAATTCATAGACTTGTAATGGAAGGGAGTTTTCCTTAGTCTTGAGGAACCACCACAGAAGCAAATCAAAGTTTAGTCCAGAGGGATTCAAGTTGAGTTCACATTGTATCTGAAGTTTTGTCATTGGCAGATGATGGAGAAGATGTACAAAGCAAAGGCCAAGGCATTCTCCAGGGATGGTCAGGAATGGAAAGTCCTACCCTAGTCATCTTTTATTTTGATAGCTGTTTGTTTAGGACATTGGGTGCTGAGCTCGGGACAGGTGATGCTTCCAAGTTCTGAGCCAGTGAGCAGTGTGTAATGATGGTTAACACTGGTGAATTTAGAGTGCTGGGAATTAAGATAATTAAGTGTGAGTTGGGAAAAAAAATTAAGGAAAAAGCTGTCATTAATGTATCAGATTAAAATCTGCTGCATATGTGGTGTGAAATTTGAATGAATCAAGGCAAAATAATACCTTTTCTTTAATGAGCTTTTATTTACTAACACAGAATCTGCTTGTATCATTTCAATAAAAGCTTTGCTTTTGGCTTTACTTGTGATTTGCATATCTTTTGTGTTCTTGTGTTACAGACTCATAATCCAGATAGCAACATTTCTCTAAAGTTCCGTAAAAGTTCCTCACTGTTCATTTGGAGTTGCTTTTTTTCATGATTATCTCAATACTTAGTAGGCCTTTATTTCAGCTGTTTCCTTCTTCTGTTTCTCTTTCCCTTCTTTTCTTTCTTTCCCCCTCTCTACTTCAGCCTCTTCTGCAAACTTGGAGTGCTTGTCAGAAACAGGATATCACTGTTTGGTAAGCAAAAGGCATGAATGGAAGCATGAATGAAGCACGGCGCCATATTGTCTTCTGACTGTGTTTTCACCTTTTGCATGGAGAGCTTCGCATGTAACAACTTTGGCTCTCAGGAGTACTGGGATCCTCCCCTTTCCACCAGCAGCACTGTCGCTTCCTGTAGTCCTTTGCTTCACCTACTGTCTCACTACTGATAGTTGTTTGTGACGCTTTCTTGAAACTTAGCCTTCTTACGGTAGTCTAAGCTGTTCACAGAAAAATAATATTTTATCTGGCTTATTAGTAGCAGGTATTGTCTGTAACTGCCATTGTGTATATTTCAGACTTTCAAATACTTACATTAATTGAGTCAGTTTTTGGTTTTTTTAGGTTAAAAAACAACTATTTAAGACTATGCATGACAGCCCTATTCCCTTTGTGGCCTCTATACCAGGGGTTTCTAACTTTTTTAATGTCATGGACCAATACCATTAAGCTAGGGGCCCATGGACCCCAGATTGGGAACCCCTGCTCTACGTGGAGACCATTCACATGGTCATTCTGTAACAGGCAGTCAGTATTTGGAAATGTGTTTAAAATGGTGATCAGTAGACCTTCTGTTGAAAATGATCACTGAAAGTCAGTTGTGAGAAGCCTGGGGAATTTACATGATTCTCGGTGATCTGTAAGCACATGACACGTCAAGTACGCTCAAGAGAAGGGTTTCAGTAATTGTGAGGGTATTTCCTGTTGTGGGGGTTAGAGCGGAACATAGTATCCTGTTGCCTTGTATTTCCTGGCCATAACCCCAGCCTTTACTTGGGCCAGGTATCCAGGCTTCCAAAGTTACAGTGAGAGGCTGGTTAACATCATTTGAACTTCCTCTCAAACATAGTTATCCATAAGGTGCTGGTTTATCAAGGAGATTCGTTAAAGATGCAGACACAGGGTTACAGTGGAAGTTAATGCTATGTAAGGAATGTATAGATGATAAGAAGCGTAGTTAGAGTGGACATCCAGAGTCTTTTTGCAGAGTGGAAATGGCTAATATGAGAGGGCATAATCTTAAGGTGATTGGAGTATAGTATAAGGTATAGTCAGAGGTAGTTTATTTTAACGCAAAGTGATAAGTGTGTGGAATGCCCTGCCAGGAGACGTGATAGAAGCAGATACTCTAGGGAGATTTAAGAGACTCTTAGATAGACAGGTGGATGAAAGGAAAACGGAGGACTATGTGGAAGGGAAGCGTTAGATTGATCCTGGAGTAGGTTAAGGGCCTGTTCTGTGCTGTATCTCTAAATGAATAAATAAATAATGTCACCACATCATTGTGAGGTGAGGGCCTGTGCTGTTCTATCTTCTTTGTAACTACACGAACCCTGAAAAACTGTGGTGTACCTCTGAAAATATCTGTGTCCTTGCACTAGTTGGTAGAACCTACGGTCTAGAATTGCATCTGCATTTGATACAAAGAGCCACGAGTGCGTGTCTGCACTGCTTCCGAGCTTTGGTTTCCATTGAGCTCAAAGGAACTGAGAAGCTGAGGTAGGTGCTCAGCTAGTGCTTTATAACAAGAAGCTCCAAAGCAACGCAACCACTCTGGATCAGCCTTAGAGCTGTGCATAGTTCCGGGCACGATATGATGGCAGCAGGAAAGGTGCTGAGATTTGCCCAAGATGTTGCCAGGACTGGCAAATTTTATTTGTAAGGCGAGACTGTTAGGTTATGGACATGCTCTTTGCAACAAAGGACATTTCATGTGAGACTTATGTCATTAAACAATGAAGGATATATGAGAGAGGCAGACAGAGTAAACAGAAAATCAGAAGAGAAAACAAACCATTGGAGGCACTGATTGAGGGTAATTGATTGAAGGATTTGAAGGAACATGAGAAAAGATTAAACTGGGATCTGGGACCCACTGGCTGAATTAGTGGTGATAGCAGAAGCCCTCATCTCATTTGAAAGATACCCGAGGGAGTATTTAACGAGCTGAGATCTGTCGGGCTATGGACCAAGGGCTGGGAGGTTGAATTTAACTGCTGCACGTCTGCACAGCATGGTCCCTTTCTGTGATGTAATTTCTCGAATTTTTAATTCAAACTGCATGTGGCTTAATCCCCTGTAATGTATCTAAACATAAGTCATGCTGGTTTTGTCGAGTGAAAGTCAAAAGCTACACAATTACTGGTTGTGGTATTTGTTTGGTACTTAGCCTCTGTTTTATTGCACAGTTAGTATGGTTTGTTGTTGTAGATCTTGTGCTATGAGAGGTTTTGGACTATCTTTGGAAACAGGACCCATTTTGCCCAGGAAATTTAAGTCAATCTTATTCTTTCACACAGGGAGTGATGCCACCTCAATTGTAAACTGTCTTCACATACTGGGCCAAACTTTGGATGCCAGGTACAATATTCAATTTAGTGATTTTTAGATAAACTTGGAACAATGATTCCAGTGAAATGGGTTCAGCTGGCCTGTGGATATCCAGGTGTGTGTGACAGAGTCCCTAGCTCTTCAATCCCAACTGGTCCATGGTGAGTTAAACAGGATCCCTGTGACTTTTAACAGACAGAGGAAGAAGCTTTAGCTGGAATCTCAGGGTAAACTTAATGTTTTTATATTGAGCTGATTGATTCCTGGCCATTCACCAATCACTCGCCTGGTGCATGGGGCAGGTCAGGTACCAATTCCTTGCCCTCGCTGGTGGAGTAACCCCCTTCGTTTCACAGGTGACTGTCATGGATTGACACAACATCCTTTGTGATGTTTCTGAGCCACGTCCATCTTCCTCTTGCAAGAATGAGGTCTTTGGAGCTTCGGTTGGCATTTCTGTAGCACTGGGTTTTTACAGGATGGGGCTGCTATTTCCATGCCCAATCCCTCCTCCTCGAATTCATCAACCTTAGGAAATTCACTCCTCGCCCAAAGCAGGACACAGTATTTATCTACTTAGTGCACAGAAACTGAATCAAAAAATTGTTCCTGTTCTCCCCAATGACATGGGCCACTCAGCCTCACACAAGAGTCAATCTGATTGGAGATTTGAGCCCTGCTCTGTTTAAGTTATTGTGGCCAGTCTTACCTGCTTTGTTCCTTTTAAGATTAGGGCATAGATCTCCTGTTGGGTAGGGCTTCTTGCTGTTCATTCTGACTTCCTTAAGTGTCTCTTTGCAGCTGATGTTGTCTGAATCCACATTCATGTCTCCAACTGATCCCACGCATCCTTTCTTCACCACCAGAGTTCGGGCTTCACGTTGTTCCTGAGACCCCTCGCCCCTCACACCCTAGTTTTCTAGTCATATGTCTGACCCACCGTGTTCCTAACATTTCAGCCCTTTGTTGCCTCTGTCATTATTCCCACCCTTCCCTCCCCTACCCAACTCCATCTGCCAACCGCTCATCCTCATCTGCCATCATATGCCTCACATCCACCATCTACCCCTCATTTATTTATACCGGTTATCTCCCTTGTCCTCTTTTAGTCCAAATGAAGAGGCTATGATATTGATTTTCCATTCTCCTCTGCAGATGCTGCCTGATGTTCCTTCCCCTGCTATAATCCCTTCTCCTGTTGCCACAATTTGTATCAATTTGGACTTCCGATCTAACACTCACTCTCCACTCAACAATCTCTCTCTCTCCCCCCCATTCTACCCCCCCTTTCCCTCCTCCCCTCTCCCCTTCTCCCCTCCCCCACTCTCCCTCTTTCCCCCATTCTCCCTCCTCTGCCCCCTCTCCCCACTCTCCCCATCTTCCCTCTCCCCTTCCCCCTCCCCTTTCCCCTTCCCCTTTCCCCTTACCCCTCTCCCCCTACTCTTTCCCTCCTCTTCCCCTTCCCCCCTCTTCTCCCCTCATCCCTGCTTTCCCTCCCTCTTATCCCCCTCTCTCCCCTCCCTCTTTTCCCCCACTCTTCCTCTGTCCCCCTCTCCCCGCTCTACCCCTCCCCTCTCTTACTCTGTCTCCCTTCTCTCCCTCTTTTCCCTCTCCCCCTCTCCCCCTCTCTCTCCCCCCTCTTTCCCCCCTCTCACCCCCTCCCTCTCCCTCTCCACTACAACTACCATGCTTCTTCCTTCCTTTGGCCAGAACCTAACTAATGTCCTGCGTTAGCCCCACAGTCCTCCAAGAGGACCACAAACTTCTCAATGCACAGTGAGCTATGTTGACTGGAGTCTGGGCTTAATGCTTTGGCTCTTAGTAGGATCATCCTTGCCAAACAGGTCAAAGGGTAGAGGTCAGACTAAGAGGTCTACTGGTCCTCCGGGTTCAGCGGTTCAGCTCAGAGCTAACAACCTTGACTGATGAAACAAAATTGTTACAGAAACAGTTGTGAAGAATCCTTCCATATCTCTGTGCCTCAGCATGGACAGACAGAGATGGAGGCCCTTTATTGCTGCCCTAAGTGCCAGTGGCATAACGGGCAGTAAGTAAACAAGCCCCCTAAGTGGCAGAGTTCATGGAGGAAAGGGATGGCACTATTTTCTCCACACAATGCACGATCATGCGACAAGCCCAAGACTGGAGGCACAATTGAATATGGAATTTCACACCAGTCTTATCCGTGATTTTCCCAGTCACACGGTGGTGTTAAATGATGCTTTTCATAACATCTTTCTTAAGCTGGGGTTTTGAATCAGGTTTATTGTCACTGGTGTGTATCGTGAAACTTGTATTGTGGCAGCTGTACGATGCAAGATATTAAAAAAACTACTAAACTTTACTATAAAATATGTAAACAACCAATAAATAGATAATAGTGCCAAAGAGGGAGGTGGTGTTCATGGATTGGGTGGTGTTCAGGGAGGTGGTTTGTGATTGGATCATTCAGAAATCTGTTGGCAGAGGGGAAGAAGCTAAAATGTTGTGATGTCACAACACTACAATGAAGATTTATTTTTGTTAAAGAAGAGGAGCTCTTTCGGACTTCAAAACTCAGCAGGCCTTGACTGCCTCTTCCTCAGGTCTAAACAGGTGTTTCAATTCACACAGGACGCTGATGAAGACCGGCCTGGAGTCTGTCAAGCTGGCTCTGCGGACGTTTTTTGAAAGTGCAGCAGAAGATCTGGAAAAAACCATAGAAAATCTCAAACTGGGTCAGTTCACTCACACGAGGACGCAGCCGAAAGGAGTGACGCAGATCATCAATTACACCACGGTGGCACTGCTGCCTGTCCTGTCATCGCTGTTTGAACACATCGGGCAACACCAGTTCGGCGAAGATCTCATCCGTAGGGTTCTCTTTTTAATGTTATTTATGAACAACAGTGATATTTTTTGTAAAAATGTCTTATTCAACATAAAATGCTTCATCCCTTTCCTCTGGGTGGATGTTCTTTTGAGTGGCACACTGACTGAACCAGCAGCTATTTCTGCCCTTAAAACAGCCAGGTCTCTGTAATGGCCACGACATCATAATTCCATGTACTGATCCATGCTCTAACATCATCACACTTAATTTTAATGCTTCTTTAATTAAAGTCAATGTATTTCAACCCATCCAATTGACTGCATTTATGCCCTACCACTGCCTATCCTTCCTCACAGTGTCTCTACACATTGCATCTTCCTTTACCACCATCCATCATCCTTCACCTCCATCATCTGACTTGCACTCTGATTCCCTGACAACCTACTTTAAACTCTCCTCAACAGCTCTAGCAAACCTGTCCACAAGGAATTTGGTCCCTCTGGAGCTCTCGTCTAACCCATCCTTTCTTGTACAGGTCATACTTTCCCCACAAGAGGTCCCAATGATCCGCAAATTTGAAACACCGTACCAACTCTTCAGTCACAGATTTGCCTGCCATGTCTTCCTATTCTTACCCTCACTGGTGCGTGACACAGGCAGCAATCCAGAGATTATTACCCTTGAGGTCCTGCTTTTTATCAACCTTCTCGTGTTCCTCTTAAATATTTCACCTTTCACCCTTAATACATGACGTCTAGTTCTAGTCTCATCCATCCTTAGTGGGAAAAGGAAAAAGCCTGTATGCATTTACCCTATATATACCCTCAGAATTTTGAATACCTCTATCAAATCTATCCTCATTTTCCTATACTTCAGGGAAAAAGTCCTAACCTATATGATCTTTCCCTGTAACTCATGTCCACCAGTCCTGGCAACATCCTTGTATATTAACTCTGTACAATTTCAATCTTATTGATATCTTTCCTGTAAGTAGGTGACCCAAACTGCATGCAATATCCCAAATTAGGCTTCACTAACATCTTCAACACGTGCAGACAAG